>NC_059363.1:34165781-34473281 GCF_019703515.2 Myxocyprinus asiaticus
TCCATTGATGTGAGTCATGTAGAAAATGACATCACTGACTGCTTTCACACTTGTGTTTAACCCCATATAAATTTGATTCGCATGTATTATTTTAATTTTTTAAATAATAAATGTTATTATTATTATTATTATTATTATTATTATTATTTATTAACAATATTTATTGATTCCCTTCAACAAATTAAATAAACATAACAGAAAATATGGAATCAAATTATATAAAATTAGACTAAACCCTTCCCCCAGAACAGACACACAAACATGCACCCCAGTGGTCATAATTATTTAGAAACATAAAAAAACAAAAAAAAACATAAAAAGTATAATTTCAAAAAACAGTAAGAATGCACACACACACATTTAAAACTACAAATCCATCTCCACTGCCCCTCCCCAAGAACCCTCCTAAAAGGCTAAAAATCTACCCCACTTCCTATTAAACAAATCTAAGTTTCCCAGCCTTCTACATGTCACCTCCTCGAATGCCGCCACCCCACCCATCTCTGTGCACCACTCCTGAAATGAGGGCGCTCCAGCCAACTTCCATCCCTTTAGAATAATCCGTCTGCCGATCATAACTCCGGCTAGAACCCAACTTTTTATGTATCTATCCCCTATATTAATGACTGCCCCATCGCCTAAAATACGGAGTCTGGGGCAAAATGAAATGTGAGTGTCCAATACATCAAACATAAAACCCTGAACCCTCAACCAAAATTCTTGGAACTTAACACACCACCAAAAAGCATGGGTTGTATCCCCATCTTCTGATTGGCATCGCCAGCAGGTGGGTGTGTCTTTAAGATCCAGTAGAATCTATGTAAAACCTTAAATTGCATAAGGCACACCCTTGCATCTCTAGAGGTAGACTTGATGTTTTTTTAGAATCCTAGCCCACATTTCCTCCAATAATAAGTTTAAATCTTTCTCCCATAATCTCTTGAGAGAAGTTGAAGCTCCATCCCACAGACTCTGAATTAACAGGTTTTATACACTGATGCCTCATGACCTTTTCCAAAAGCAGTAATCATCCACTTCCAGAGTATTTGCCACTTTAGGGGGGTGTATGCTACTCCCAAAAATAGTACAGAACAGGTGGCACAGCTGTAAATACCTAAAGAATTGAGACCTGGGAATCCCAAAATGTTGAACCATATTTTCAAAGGATCTCAACACTCCACTCTCATATAGGTCACCGAGCGTATTAACCATCCTCACAATCCACTCTGACCAGCAGAAAGGGTACTTATTAATACATAATTTTGGGTTCAGCCATATGCTCGAGGCCACATTTAAATAAATGTCTGCATTAAACACTCTGGACACTTTTGTCTACACCGAGTGCAAATGCAAGATAGCAGGGTGTAACTTAACTTCTCTGGTTAGTTTGATAGAAAGGCTTTGCAATGGCGAAATAGGGGCAATCACTTCCTGTTCAATACAAAACCAGGGAGGGGCTCTCTCAGGTGGACGCGACCAATGAGCCAAATGTGTGAGACCGAATGCATAATAATAAAACAAAATCTTGAGTAGGCCTAGCCCACCTTTGTCAATCGGCCTATGTAACTTACTGAAATGTAATCTGGGACGTTTACCATTCCAAATGATGGACTTCACTATGCAGTGGTGGCTCAGCGGTTAAGGCTCTGGGTTACTGATCAGAAGGTCAGGGGTTCAAGCCCCAGCACCACCAAAAATGCCACTGTTGGGCCCTTGAGCAAGGCCCTTGACCCTAACTGCTCCAGGGGTGCCGTATCATGGCTGACCCTGCACTCTGACCCCAGCTTAGCTGGGATATGTGAAAAATTTCACTGTATATGTGCAAATGTGTGATAAATAAATATGATTATAAATTATTATTATGCTATCAAATTGCATTAAATATGAGAGGGGGACATCTATACGGAGAGACTGTAGCAGGTAGTTGAATTTTGGAATACAATTCATTTTAATAACATTAACCTTCCCAGTCATAGATAAATGTAATGAAGCCCATCTACCCACATTGCTCGAAAACCTTTTTATTAATGGTTCAAAATTAACTCTAACTAAATCACACAAATTTGCTGGGAATAAAATACCCAAATACTTAATGCCCTGTTTGGGCCACTGGAAGGCGCCCAGCTGAAAAGCTGTTACTGGGCAGTAGGCTGTCAGAGCCAAAGCTTCGGATTTAGACCAATTGACTCTGTATGCTGAGAACCTAGAAAAGGAATTAATAATTCTGTGGAGGCAAGGCATAGATCTAGTAGGGTCGGAGACAAATAATAAAATATCATCTGCGTAAAGCAAAAGCTTAAGCGCCATGCCTCCCACCACCACCCCTGGAAAATCATCCTCCTTTCTTATTGCGGCTGCTAATGGTTCCAGGGCAACCCTGCCGGGTGCCCCTATCCAGAGTAAAATAATCTGAAATTAATCCATTCATTTGAACCGCCACTACCGGGTGTCTATAAAGTAACTTAATCCATCCAATAAAAGTATTCCCGAACCCATACATTTTCAAAATCTCAAAAAGATAATCCCATTCTACCATATCAAATGCCTTTTCGCCGTCAAGTGAGATGGCAGCAACCGGAATCTGATTTTCATCACTGCCCATGTGACATTAATGAAAAGCCTTATGTTATCAGAAGAGTTACGGCCCTGAATAAGGTTATCTCAGAATCAAGAGAATTCCTTTACTCATTCGCCAGTTTTGGAAGTTCTAATGGTTTCACAAAGTTTCTAATATCCTCATCAGTAGACGAAGACGTGGAACTATAAAGATCAAGATAGAATTCTTTAAAAGCATTATTGATATCAATGGCTGGGGTAAATATTTCATCACCAGCAGATTTCACTGAGGGAATGGTAGAAAAAGACTCTCTCTCTTTTATATAACTAGCCAGAAGCTTCCCTGCTTTGTCCCCCGACTCAAAATATGACTGTCTTGCCCTGAATAGCCAAAACTCCACCTTCCATGACAAAATGGAATTATATCTGTATTTCAATCGGGTCAATTCCCTGAGGCCATTAGATGACATTCTGCAATTCAGCTTTGCCTCGGCTCTTTTAACATTCCCTTCCAATTCCATGAGTTCTTGTGCTTTTGGTGAATGATGCATACTGTATGATCCAACCCCTAAGAATCGCCTTAAGTACCTCCCAAGCCACACCCATAGAGGATACTGAGGACAAGTTGGTCTCCATATAGACACTGACTTCAGTCTATTTAACAAAAACCCTATACAAAAAACAAATAGGAAAATTCAGGAATTTGTCAGGGTACTGAAAAATTGGTAGCAATTGTGTTGTGTAGAAAGTCCACATCCTAGAAAGAGATTTTAAAAGCAATTTATTTGTTTTCTCAGTCCCTGGTTCCAGCCCGTTTTGAAACCCGTACTGCAACAGGTCTTGTGAAAGGACATGCCTACTCTGTGACAGCTGTAGAGGAGGTAAAGATGTTGTTTTGTTGCGTCTTTTATAGGTATTTCTTTATAGGTATAGGTTTTCCTGTTTTGAGCAACATTATTTGTGCCGACAGTGTAAACAGTCCCAGCAGAAGGAGTCTAAAGTACGTCTGGTGCGTCTGCGGAACCCCTGGGGTCAAGTGGAATGGAACGGATCTTGGAGTGATAAGTGAGTCTCTGCTTATGTCTGAATTTAGAAATAAAAAAATAAAAATTCTATAACATAACAGTAAGTTTGACTGAACTCATTCAAATTTCTTTTTTCTTTTTTTTTTTACCTCAGTTCAAAAGAATGGGAAACCATCTCTAAAGTTGAAAAAGAGAAACTCCAGCTACAGAATGCAGAAGATGGAGAATTCTGGTGAGTTATAGCAAATGTTCCTCCCATTGATGGATTCTGAGAGCAATAGACTTGAACAAGAGTTCCAATTGTTCCCCTATATTCAAACATACCGATAATTTTTTAAAATTGTTTATGCAGTGTTTAGTAGGGATGGGACGATATATTGAATTTCAACATATCACGAACCAAAAAATTATGAACCATATCGAGACTCGATATTTTGAAATTTGAAACATTGTTTACTGTCCATGTGATCATAAATGTAATGACATGTCAAACATCATAATCTCTCTATCGCTTGATTTTACCCCTACTACACTTTATTTCAACACTGTTTGCAGTTCACACAAGGTCCTTGAAGTGCTTAAAGTGCCTGAATTTAGCTCTTAGAAATTTAAATACTGGAATATCTGGAAAATCGCCTTGATTTGTTGAAAAGTGCTTGAGATTAAAACGGACCATTTCTTCTGTGTAATGTGTGTCCATCAAAGATGAGATCCCACACTCCACTCTCATTGAATACTGTGTCTTTTAATTTCCTTTCTGTTCTTTACATTCAGATAAAAAAATAAAAATAAATATTATTTTTGATCACAAATAGCATGGATGTGCTAAAAAACTAGACTTCTCTCTCGTTAATAAATGTGCCGCAAGTCTGTGAGATGCGCATTAAACTCTTAAAGTGACAGTACCATTATAGTGCTTGTCATATAAATGAACGTAAACTTAATGTTATTGCTTGTAAATTGTACACTTTATTTCAAACATTGACAGCTCATATCCTTATACAGTATATATATAATTTCAAGAAAGTATTTTAATTGATAGAAAGTAGAATTTTTATATTTTTAAAAAGTTAAAATTTGATTATAATAATCAAGACAAACAAATTATTAATATATATATATATATATATACACTTTCATATACTTTTTCAGGACAGGCTCTGTTCAGTTCTATTGCTTGTTCTGCACCTGATCAGCCTGGATGTAGTCCACTATTTTTGAAGGCTCATTTGTTTGTGATCGTTTCTTTTAGTGAAAGGTATATGAGAAACTCTATTATTTAAACTTTTAAGATTTATATTGTGTATTAAAGAACTTTATTTTGATGAGAAATTATAATGTGCATTTTGCGCAAAAAATTTTCAAAAAATAAACACAATTTTCTGACATACTTTGTCATTTAAGTGTAATCATATCGAATCGTAAACCTCATATCGTATATCAAACCGAATCATGAGATAACCATATCGTCCCATCCCTAATGTTTAGGATGTCATTTGAGGACTTCAAGAAAAATTACACCAAGATTGAGATTTGCAATCTGACCCCTGATGCTCTGGAAGATGATAAGTTACACAAGTGGACGGTGTCTGTTAATGAGGGACGCTGGGTAAGAGGCTGCTCTGCTGGAGGTTGCAGGAATTATCCAGGTGGGTACATTGTTAAAAAACAAAATTTAATTCCCACTAGTCATTAATTTCTTGTCATTTCTTTTTTTTACACTATGATGTACAAGCATTGAAAGCATATTTTCAACATCATGTGAATGGTCTACTATAGACACATTCTGGACAAACCCACAATACCGCCTGCGTCTCCTGGAGGAAGATGACGACCCAGAGGATGATGAAGTGGCCTGCACTTTTGTTGTTGCTCTGATGCAGAAAAACAGACGTAGAGAACGCAAGTTGGGTGCAAATCTCTTCACTATTGGATTTTCTATCTATGAGGTACTGAAATTTGCACATGCCACCATGTTTACTCTTTAAAGGAATAGTGCTACTACAAATTGATGCCATTGTTTACTCATCCTCATGTTATTCCAAACTTATATGACTTTTTTCATTTGAGATGAAAGCAGAACATCCTAGCTACTCCATATAACAAAATATATAGAGACCAGGGGCTATCAAGCTCTAAATAGCACAAAAAAAGCACAGTGAAAGTAGTCCATATGATTTGTATGCTAGATTCCAAGTTTACTGAGGCCATACTATAGCTTTGTGTGACAAAGAGATGGAAATGTAATTCGTTGTTTGTTGAATAAATGAATGAGGGGGAGTAAACTATGACAAGTGAACAATTTGAGGGAAATCACTCAAAAAAAAAAAAAAAACTATAAATTGTTTTCATTACCTGGTCGGTAATGGACCCAACACTCTTGTAACTCTCTCCATGTCTCTATAGGTGCCAAAGGAGGTATGAAACTGGAAAGAAGACAAATTTTTGGACCCTTACAGAGTTCTGTCTGCCCGGGGCTTATGTATATTGTCCTGTTCATGCAGTGCAGTCCCTATTGCCTTTGGTCATAGTTGTTTTATATATGTATATATATATATATATATATATATATATATATATATATATATATATACTGAATTCATACAGACTTATCAGATATCCTCTATTGTTGTTCTGTTTCTCTTTGGCTGTCAGATGCATGGAAACAAGCAGCACATGCAGAAGGAGTTCTTTATGTCTAACTCCTCTAAGGCTCGTTCCAGGGCCTATATTAACCTGCGAGAGGTGACCCAGCGTTTCCGTCTGAGTCCTGGCGAGTATGTCATCATTCCCTCCACCTACGAACCCCACCAGGAGGGCGAGTTCATCCTCCGAATCTTCTCTGAAAAGAGGAACACCTCTGAGTGAGTGGGGAAACAGGGGATGGGAGGGATGGTGTTATTTTTCTAAATATGCAGTGATGCCAGATGGTGTTACAGACTTAAAGGAATAGTTCAACCAAACATGAAAATTCTCTCATCATTTACTCACACTTACGTGTATGTGTATGACATTCTTTCATCTGCTGAACTCAAATGAAGATTTTTAGAAGAATTTCTCAGCTGTTTTGGTCCATACAATGCAAGTGAATGGGTGCAAAAATTTGTGAGCTCCAAATTTCACATAAGTCATAAGACTCCAGTGGTTACATCAATGTCTTCAGAAGCGACATGATAGGTGTGGGTGAGAAACAGATCAATATTTAAGTCCTTTTTTACTATAAATTCTCCTCCCTGCTCAGTCAATCTCCACTTTAACTTTCACATTCTTCTTCTTGTGTTTTTGGTGATTCACATTCTTCATGCATATAGCCCCCTACTGGGCAGGGAAAAAAATGTTTAGCTAAAAAGGACTTTTTCTCTTTTTCTCACCCACACCTATCATATCACCTCTGAAGATATGGATTAAAACACTGGAGTCATATGGATTGCTTTTATGATGCCTTTATGTGCTTTTTGGAGCATAACACCATTCACTTGCATTGTATGGACCTACAGAGCACAAATATTCTTCTAAAAAACATAATTTGTGTTCTGCAGAAGAAAGAAAGTCATACACATCTGGGATGGCATGAGGGTAAGTAAATGATGAGAGAATTTTCATTTTTGGGTGAACTATCCCTTTAAACATTCCTCACCACACATTCCTAATTTTAATAATGTTATGGTGTTTGCCTTATGTTATAGTTGTTTGTTAGAACTGTCACTTTAAATCATGCGTCATAGGTCAAAAACTTCTGCAACATCTGACTTGCAATCAGCTGTTACATTAGTTGATCCTCATGTCAACTTTCTATACATCCTATTTATTCTTGTACTGAAAAAAGATCTTTCAGAACAAGCTTGGGCAATTGTCAGTGGGTTATGAATGGCTCAAAAATGCCGCTTTAGATTCTTTATGGTGATATAGTAACATGGGCAAGGTTATATTACCACAGGAATAACAAGGTATTTCAGTAGTTACCTAATAGTTGTCTTTAGTGAAGGGGGTGAAACCTACAAAGGACATGTATTTTAATGACAATTTGATTTGTAGACCTGGAAGAAATCGGCCCCAGTTCGAGGCTGTAATGGAATCTTTTTTAGGACAAGCAACAGCACATATTGGGACCCTCCGGTAAACATTTCCTTTCAGTTCTGACCCAATCTGATGCAGAGTTAAACATCATCTACAAGGAAGACATGGACACACAAAGGACTGCTGATGATGCTGCCTGTTCAAGCTGGAGCTTAAAGCATGATCAACGATCGAAGAGTATTTCAATAAGGATGATGTCGTAGTATAGCTAATTTGGATGATTTCCAGTTTACTTTTCAGTTTCCATTTGGCCTAAATGTAAATTAATCACTGACCCTGTGGTAATCATTACAACCATTAATGAAACTTCACTTTTTCCGCACATTAGCGTGTATTGTACTAACAGTGTCATGATTTATTAATTAAACTGAGAATATTTTAACTTTTACCATATTTTAAGATAATCAAACTTTATGATCAATCAAAGTTACATTGTACATAAAGTAATTCACTAATTGTTTGGCATAGAAAACAGGCACATATTTCATCAGGTTATATGGCTGATATTGGTCATTTGGCCATTACTCAAAAGTGCCTGAAAAGAAAAGACAAATTAAAGATAAACTCAAATATGAAGAAAAAAACCTACTTGCAAAATGGGTGTGTGCAGAAAAGGCTCCCGCTCTTTTATTACCCATACTGTTTACAATGGTGACCAGTGTTGTTTTTTTCTCAGGGAGATAGAGAACAGGATTGAGGCTGATCATCCAGTGGTAAGTACTTGATCATAAAATTAATCTAAAATCAAGTCAAAGTCAAGTCAAATTTATTTGTATAGCACTTTTCACAACAGACGTTGTTTCAAAGCAGCTGTACAGGAAATAAAACTATAATATATGTTTAGAAATATTAATGGTTAAAATTAGTAAACTAAGTTAGTGTTGAGGGTCAATGGTTAAACAAAATTATTTTGTATGAACTTTAAGTTTTAGTGTTAAAATCCTTGAAGTCATCACAAATTAACTGGGGAAATACATGTAGATGAATTGTCCTTTGATTTTGGCCGATGAAGGCAGAAGTTGAATCTTTTGAAAGGGGGTTAGCACCGCTTTTAATCTTGGGTTTTGAAGCCCTGCTCCAGAGAGACTGATCACACTGTGAATTCATGAAATTGGTCTGTGCTTACCAAAATTTTAACCACTGCCCCCAGTGGTCAAAACTGGAAGTGTTTTTGAGGTGAAATGTCCATAGGGTGGCGCCAAAAGCAAGTTGTATTTTTAGTTGCAAATGATGTGGTGCAGTCAATAGGAGTGCATATTTTATTAACCCTACCCCCTAACCCAACCCTAAACCTAACCATCAGTGGAGTAAAAATTGTATTTTAGAGTGAAAATGCAACCACTGAATTGCGCTGATCATTGTTTATGTGAACGGGATGGTTTCCACAGGACCAGAACCTGTGGAGTTTGAAGATGAACATGGTCAACATGTTTGAACTGATGTAAAAGTCAGTAATTCAGGAGATGGGGGATGCCACTTGTCAGTAATTCAGGAGATGGGGGATGATGCTTGTCAAGAGTTCAGCAGAATGGGGTCGATTTTAGGGTACATGAACATTCGGAAGCAGTATGTCGATTTCCTCTGTGATCATATTGCTTCAGAGTAGGGTTGGTGCTAACCCTGAATTGTGGAGTCAAAGGTATACACTGTGAATTGTTAACTATGGGTAAAGTTTGAACAGTTTGATGGTAACATTTGGTAATTTTTAAATGAAAAAAAAAAAGTTAACCTTGGTTCAGAATTATTCTGGGATAACAGTTTCAAGTTTGAAAAGCCCACGTGTTTGATGTCTGAGGTCACACCAGACATGTGCTCTTATTCCAAATATTACAAGCAAATGTGAGAAATATCTGACCAATTTCAGGTATGCTCCAGCATCTACCTGACATAATCTTTTGAAATATTGTTAATAAAAAATAATGGAGCAACAATGGAGCAAAATAAAAGCATTTCTTTTAGCATATGCTGGTCCTCTCATTGGCAGTGTTTGCGAAGGCAATACACAAAAAAACATTTAGCAGTGCACTAAAAACTTTCAGAACAACGTAGTACACTCATAGGCAACTTGCCCTGGCAACTACCCAAAACACCTTATCATTATGACAAGTTTTGCATGGGCAAACACTAAATATATTATAAAGTTTAATCTTTTCAAGGTTTCAGTGTATTCCATTATTTCTCAATATTCTACTTGACCATTTTACTGTATTTTGAAGGAAAAAGCTGCCCAAAGTATGTATGAACTGTTGTGAATAAGGGCATAGAATTCACAGAGTACGTTCTTTTTTTAATTCAGAAGTTTTTAAATCCAGTAGCTTCTCATACAATAAAAACAATTAAAATAATTAATCATATGTAATTTGTAACTGCTGTGTTTGATCAGCCGGCTCCAGCTTCCACTGGCGAAGAGAGCGAGGAGGACCAGCAGTTCCTGTCCATTTTCCAGCAGATCGCGGGGGACGTGAGTACTGGGGAGCCAGTGAGCGCTGGGGGGAGTGTGAGTATGGTGGTGGGGTGGGACCGGAAAATTGACCATGCCAGTGGTAACAATGGTAACAGCAATATTATTACAGTTTGACTTATGCATCATAAACATAATAAACACCACACTTTTTATATATACATTTTACAGCAAATGGAGATCTCGGCCAGTGAGCTCAGAGATGTCTTGAACAAGGTGGTGTCTAAATGTAAGGATCTCTGCTTGATTATTTATTGGTTATGTGTTATTCTGTAAACTATGTTCAAGGAACTATTGGCTTATTCACAGACAAGGACATTCCCACTGAGGGCTTCAGTCGAGAGAACTGTAGAAGTATGATTGCCCTAATGGACGTATCCTTTGTATAAAGATTGCTTGCATTTCTAATCTTTTTTTAAGGTGATATCGACATATTTTTATATTAGCATGATGTCTGTACCCAATATGCATGATCATAAACCTAGCCCATGTGAAGGATTTATCCAAAAACATGTGGGCCATGCTCAGGAAACTGTGTGATTTGTGCCTGAAAAGTTTAGGGAAATCTGTTTTATTTATTTTACCATTTCATTTGAAACTGCTGAACTGTCAAGAAATCACACTTTCTTACACCAGGCCGAAGATACTAGGGCTGTAAACACCATAGACATTGGGTGTCTAAACCCCAACCCCCCCCCCCCCCCCCACCAATCCTAAATATGTGGTTACTGTCTTGCCATGTACCAACATGTATTTATTGTTACTTACCCTAAAGAGCTACATTAATTCAACCCATCACAGAATGATCCATTAGAATTTAGATTCCCCAAAGTTTTGAAATAACCAGGGAAGCAGTTTTAGAACTTTAATGTATAGACTGGTATATTTATCCAAACAAAGTTTTCTTAACCCTAATCAAACAGATGGATGGAACAGGCAGACTTAACCTTCAAGAGTTCAGACACTTGTGGAACAAAATCAAACAGTGGCAGGTTTGAAGTGTACTCATTCTTTCCTATATAAAAATAAAGCACCAAAGCCTGTTACACACATTTATTTAAATCTTCTCTGCAGGAAATCTTTAAGCGCTATGACTTTGATCATACTAGCACAATCAGTAGCTATGAGATGAGGAATGCCATCAACGATGCAGGTAAATTTAAATGGTCTGCAAGCATTTCTGAGTAGATCGTGTTCATCTGTACTGATGTTGAAGAATTACTGTAACTCTATTGGACTCACTGTACAGTCACGTCTTTTTTGCCGTTCAGGGTTCCGTCTGAATAACCAGCTGTATGACATCATCACCTTGCGCTATGCCAATGAAAATATGAACGTCGACTTCGACAGTTTCATCAGCTGTCTTGTGCGACTGGAGGGGATGTTCAGTAAGTTGTTGAACTACATGCAAGCAGACCTTTTTGCACTGGAAAAATAGTAGCTGATCTGGAACTACAGTAGTGACACTGCGCAAGCACAAGAACGAACTTATTTACGATTGTAGTATCTGCATTATGACGTCAAAGGAACAACATTGCCGCAGGGTGGCACTTGTTCCGAATTCAGCACATTGGGCCCAAATATGGGTGGCAAAATATTCTAAACTAACTTGCCAATTTCCGGAAAGATCATGTTGTTTGACGTGTATCTTATTTTTTCAATGGCAGATTCTTAAAGTTCTACCCCAATTCAAAATATGTGGTTACTTGCAAAGTACCACTAATTATTTATTGTTACTAACCCTACAGCTAACTGAGATAACTGAGTAACTTCTACAACCCCAATTCCAAAAAAGTTGGGACAGTATGAAAAATGCTAATAAAAACAAAAAGGAGTGATTTGTAAATTATATTCACCCTTTGCTATCTACACTACAACTTCACATTATATGATGTTTTACCTTGTGAATTTCATTGTTGTTTTGAAAGTGTACAGTAATTTCAAATCAGATGATTGCAACACACTCCAAAATAGTTGGGACAGTCGAGTGTTTTCCACTGTGAAACATCACCATTTCTTCTAATAACACTTATTAAGCATTTACGCACTGAAGACACAAGTTTAAGTTTAAAAAGTGGAATTTTCAGCTCCACAGTTGCATGGGGTTTTTGTTGCCGTATTGCGCACTGTCATAATGCACCACACATTCTCAATTGGAGATGGTCAGGACTGCAGACAGGCCAATCTAGCACCTGCACTCTCTGCTTATTAAGCAAGTGTGGTTTGAAGTTGTCCTGCTGAAAATTCTGGGATGTCCCTGGAAAAGATGGTGCTGGATGGCAGTATATGTTGCTCCAAATCTTGTACATATCTGTCTGCATTAATGATGCCCTCATAGATATGCGAGTTACCCATGCCATGGGCACTGACACACCCCTGGCCAATACAGACACTGGCTTTTGAACCTGACACTGATAACAGAATGGATGGTCCTTTTCCTCTTTGGCCCAGAGAACACAACGGCCATGTTTCTCAAAAAATATTTGAAATGTGGACTTGTCGGACCAAAAAACACAATTCCACTGTTCTACTTTCCAACTAAAATGAGACCAAGCCCAGAGAAGTCTGCAGCAGTTCTGGACAGTGTTGATGGAGGGCTTCTGCTTTGCATAGTAAAGTCTTATCCTGCAACTGTGGATGCAGCAGCAAGTGGTGTTGACTAACAAAGGTTTATTAAAGTTATCCCAAGCCCATGTTCATGATATCCATTACAGATGAATTATGTTTTTTAAGACGGTGACGTCTGAGGGATCAGTGCATTCAGGAGTGGTTTTCGTCTTGCCCTTTACACACCGAGATTTGACCAGATTCTTTTAATCTTTTAACTATATTGTGCACTGTAGAGGGTGAAATGCCTAAAAGCCATCCAATTTGGCTATGAGGAACATTGTTCCCAAAGTGATGGATTATTTGCTGAAGCATCTGTTGGCAAATTGACAAGTCTCAAATGATCCTTGCTCTTGAAGGACTAGGCTGTTTTTGGAGGCTCCTTATATACTATGACACGCTTGCCTCACCTGTTTAACATCTCCTGTTTTACATCACCTTGTTATTTCAACTCGTAAAATTTTTATTAGTCTTAAATTGCCTGTCTCAACTTTTTTGGAGCATGTTGCAATCATCTGATTTGAAATTACTGTACATTAAAAAAATAAAAAAGAACAACAATGAAATTCACAAGGTAAAACATCATATAATACGAAGTTGTAGTGCTTTCAATATAGCAAAGGGTGAATATAATTTACAAATCACTCCTTTTTGTTTTATTAGCATTTTTCTTACTGTCCCAACTTTTTTTGGAATTGGGGTTGTAGTAATATCAGTTAATTTTGTTCTCTCTTGTAATAAATCACACATTATAATTTAATATGATATATATATATATATATATATATATATATAGGTGCATCTCAATAAATTAGAATGTCGTGGAAAAGTTCAATTATTTCAGTAATTCAACTCAAATTGTGAAACTCGTGTATTAAATAAATTCAATGCACACAGACTGAAGTAGTTTAAGTCTTTGGTTCTTTTAATTGTGATGATTTTGGCTCACATTTAACAAAAACCCACCAATTCACTATCTCAACAAATTAGAATATGGTGACATGCCAATCAGCTAATCAACTCAAAACACCTGCAAAGGTTTCCTGAGCCTTCAAAATGGTCTCTCAGTTTGGTTCACGAGGCTACACAATCATGGGAAGACTGCTGATCTGACAGTTGTCCAGAAGACAATCATTGACACCCTTCACAAGGAGGGTAAGCCACAAACATTCGTTGCCAAAGAAGCTGGCTGTTCACAGAGTGCTGTATCCAAGCATGTTAACAGAAAGTTGAGTGGAAGGAAAAAGTGTGGAAGAAAAAGATGCACAACCAACCGAGAGAACCGCAGCCTTATGAGGATTGTCAAGCAAAATCGATTCAAGAATTTGGGTGAACTTCACAAGGAATGGACTGAGGCTGGGGTCAAGGCATCAAGAGCCACCACACACAGACATGTCAAGGAATTTGGCTACAGTTGTCGTATTCCTCTTGTTAAGCCACTCCTGAACCACAGACAACGTCAGAGGCGTCTTACATGGGCTAAGGAGAAGAAGAACTGGACTGTTGCCCAGTGGTCCAAAGTCCTCTTTTCAGATGAAAGCAAGTTTTGTATTTCATTTAGAAACCAAGGTCCTAGAGTCTGAAGGAAGGGTGGAGAAGCTCATAGCCCAAATTGCTTGAAGTCCAGTGTTAAGTTTCCACAGTCTGTGATGATTTGGGGTGCAATGTCATCTGCTGGTGTTGGTCCATTGTGTTTTTTGAAAACCAAAGTCACTGCACCCGTTTACCAAGAAATTTTGGAGCACTTCATGCTTCCTTCTGCTGACCAGCTTTTTAAAGATGCTGATTTCATTTTCCAGCAGGATTTGGCACCTGCCCACACTGCCAAAAGCACCAAAAGTTGGTTAAATGACCAAAAAAAAGTTGGTGTGCTTGACTGGCCAGCAAACTCACCAGACCTGAACCCCATAGAGAATCTATGGGGTATTGTCAAGAGGAAAATGAGACCAAAAAATGCAGATGAGCTGAAGGCCACTGTCAAAGAAACCTGGGCTTCCATACCACCTCAGCAGTGCCACAAACTGATCACCTCCATGCCACGCCGAATTGAGGCAGTAATTAAAGCAAAAGGAGCCCCTACCAAGTATTGAGTACATATACAGTAAATGAACATACTTTCCAGAAGGCCAACAATTCACTAAAAATGTTTTTTTTATTGGTCCTATGATGTATTCTAATTTGTTGAGATAGTGAATTGGTGGGTTTTTGTTAAATGTGAGCCAAAATCATCACAATTAAAAGAACCAAAGACTTAAACTACTTCAGTCTCTGTGCACTGAATTTATTTAATACACGAGTTTCACAATTTGAGTTGAATTACTGAAATAAATGAACTTCTGCCACGACATTCTAATTTATTGAGATGCACCTATATATATCCCATGACAATTCTTTTTCAAAACATTTTTTTTTTTTTTGCCAACCCAGTTACATTCAAAATATTTGGGGATTGAATGTTACGGGGTTGAAGAACAACTTCATGTACTGTATGTGTTCAAAACAATACATAGAGTACATTCTAAAAGGTTTAGTGGGTTCTGGTTGAAGTATTTACTATAGTAAATTTTACCAACAATTGATTTGTGGTTTCTACATTGTAATAATCATGCAACATAAGCATGCACTGTCTGAAGCTAACCTGTTCTCTTTGCAGGAGCATTCCAGGCCTTTGATCAAGTTGGAGATGGAACCATCAGACTTAATGTACTGGAGGTAAGTGGATGCCATTTCATGTACAGTGCATCCGGAAAGCATTCACAGCGCTTCACTTTTTCCACATTTTGTTATGTTACAGCCTTATTCCAAAATGGATTAAATTCATTATTTTCCTCAAAATTCTACAAACAATACCCCATGATGACAACATGAAAGAAGTTTGTTTGAAATCTTTGCAAATTTATTAAACATAAACGCAAAAAAAATCACATGTACATAAGTATTCACAGCCTTTGCCATGACACTCAAAATTGAGCTCAGGTGCATCCTGTTTCCACTGATCATCCTTGAGATGTTTCTACAACTTGATAGGAGTCCACCTGTGGTAAATTCAGTTGATTGGACATGATTTGGAAAGGCACACACCTGTCTATATAAGGTCCCACAGTTAACAGTGCATGTCAGAGCAGAAACCAAGCCATGAAGTCCAAGGAATGTCTGTAGACCTCCGAGACAGGAATGTGTTGAGGCACAGATCTGGGGAAGGGTACATAAAAATTTCTGCAGCACTGAAGGTCCCAATGAGCACAGTGGCCTTCATCATCCGTAAATGGAAGTAGTTTGGAAGCACCAGGACTCTTCCTAGAGCTGGCCGACTGGCCAAACTGAGCGATCGGGGGAGAAGGGCCTTAGTTAGGGAGGTGACGAAGAACCCGATGGTCACTCTGACAGAGCTCCAGCATTTCTTTGTGGAGAGAGGAGAACCTTCCAGAAGAACAACCATCTCTGCAGCACTCCACCACTCAGGCCTGTATGGTAGAGTGGCCAGACGGAAGCCACTCCTCAGTAAAAGGCACATGACAGCCCGCCTGGAGTTTGCCATAAGGCACCTGAAGGACTCTCAGACCATGAGAAACAAAGATTGAACTCTTTGGCCTGAATGACAAGTGTCACGTCTGGAGGAAACCAGGCACCGCTTATCACCTGGCCAATACCATCCCTACAGTGAAGCATGGTGGTGGCAGCATCATGCTGTGGGGATGTTTTTCAGCGGCAGGAACTGGGAGACTAGTCAGGATAGAGGGAAAGATGAATGCAGCAATTTACAGAAACATCCTTGATGAAAACCTGCTCCAGAGCGCTCTGGACCTCAGACTGGGGCGAAGGTTCATCTTCCAACAGGACAATGACCCTAAGCACACAGCCAAGATAACAAAGGAGTGGCTCTGGGACAACTCTGTGAATGTCCTTGAGTGGCCCAGCCAGAGCCCAGACTTGAACCCGACTGAACATCTCTGGAGAGATCTGAAAATGGCTGTGCACCGACGCTCCCCATCCAACCTGATGGAGCTTGAGAGGTCCTGCAAAGAAGAATGGGAGAAACTGCCCAAAAATAGGTGTGCCAAGCTTGTAGCATCATACTCAAAAAGACTTGAGGCTGTAATTGGTGCCAAAGGTGCTTCAACAAAGTATTGAGCAAAGGCTGTGAATACATGTACATGTTAATTTTTTTTTTTTTTTTTTTTTTTTATAAATTGCAAAGATTTCAAACAAACTTTTTTCACGTTGTCATTATGGGGTATTGTTTGTAGAATTTTGAGGAAAATAATGAATTTAATCCATTTTGGAATAAGGCTGTAATGTAACAAAATGTGTAAAAAGTGAAGCGCTGTGAATACTTTCCGGATGCACTGTACACTGAGTTCTAGGATGTGCTATTTTTAACTTGGCAATATACAGTATTTGTGCCTTGTAGTGTCATATACTAATCCTTAGCTTCCAATATCACACATTTTAATGAGGTAAATCTTGATCACCAAACATGATACTTCTGTTGGTTAAATAGATAGCTTTGCTATGGAGAAATATTGAAGACAACCTAAAGTAACAACTACTGCCCCAAGGCTGATTGAGAGGTGTCCATGGTTGGCAAACGCAATTGCTAAATGGATTGCGATTCAATTTGAATTTTGGCAGGGTTGGAATGTGATGCTAGTGAAACAAAATCACAAATGGAGACATTGCCATTCATTTTTCCAATATGACAGTGTTGTCACTTGTAAAACACTGGAAATTTAATTGCAAATAAATTTTGCGCTTGAATTTTGGGAGACATTGTGCATTCACAATAAGAAAATGCTAACACGAATACACGATTTGCTATATATTTATCATAAGTACTATTAATTTCTTTAGGTGTAAAACTTTTTTGAGTGGAAAAAATACATAGTGCACTTTTAATTAAGTCTTCATACTCTTTGTAATCTAGGTAATGACAGTGTCTTCATTTCATGTGCTTGTGAACTTATTACTTTCCTGGCCACCATGTAGTCACTGCACCTCTCTCGTATTGTTCACTTTCTGATACATCTTTATCACAAGGTAGTTGGATTACAAAGTTGTATTCAGAATGTTAAACAGCTAATTCAATTTCTCCAAATGAATAGTGGCTCCAGCTAACCATGTATGCATAGACCAGCTTCGGATCCAGGAGAAACTGACCTCTGCAAGGACCAGAACTACCAGCTCTTACCTCAACACTCAATGTGCCAGACTACTGTTATCTCTTTCTCTGTACCTCAGCCCACATTCACCACTAGCTCTACACAACACAACTATCTCAAACCTTAAACATGATTACTCCATTTAAAATTTGTTGGGGGTTGCAAGATGGGTGAAACCAACGCGGTTGATTGCAAGACCAACATCACTTTTTAAAGTCAGGTTGTGGAGGAAAAATATTCAGGGGTGTTGTACACAAGGGAACATGATTTTCAGCATGCTTTCCAGTATCCTGTCTTAATTTGTTCCTCATATTCTACCATTCCTTTTAAAATGGACATTCAATCCCAAAGTTTTTGTGAACCTAATACTCCTGTATATTAGGAATATATGTCTTGGGTAGCACTGATCCATTCATTTACCTTTATCTACTATCCAGTTCTCAGTTTTGCCTAAGATTAGGTTGGTAATCCTGACGGTCCACCTAGCATTGGCTTAGTTTAGCATTTCCTCTTCATCTTTCCTTCTTGCTCGGTGGCATCTGTTCAGGCATAAAACACATGGAATCTCTTTTTGCAGAAAAAAATACAGTGCGTCAGAGACAACTTTTCTGAATCACTTTCCTTGAAAAATATTTTCTTTGCATCTTTTCTCAGACAAGATCTATTTGCATCCCAACTTCCCATTTTGATTTAGTAATAACCAAATCCATAAAAACCCAAGAACACAAGTGGACCCTGTAGATGGTTCTGTCACATTAGCAAATTGTTTTCAAGCTGTTCAGCTGTCTCAGTATAAACTCCTCATTCTTGTTTCAAATCCTGGATGTTTCTATAGACATGTTACAATTTTGTTTTGAAGTTAACATGATAGGAAATGCGAAACAAGAAGAGCCAAGTGAGGAAGGAGAATCATCATTTACCACTGGAGGAGAATGATCAGGAAATCAGCACAGAACTAATGACTGCCAGATGGATTACAGTGTTCAGGGTCTTCATATACTGTGGGGCTTAGACATGGGTTGAACTTGGCCCTTTGTTGTGCTTGCCCCATTTAATCTTTTGTTTAAATGAGTGTACTGACTTCCGTTTAACCAAATAAATAATTATGTAGTTATTGGTTGAAGTGCTTTCCATTAAAAAAAAAAAAAGTTTGAGGTTTTTTGTTTTGTTTTTGGCAAAGGGTCAGTGAAAAGAGGTGCTTAAGCCTCAGAAAATGCTGTCTGTCTACTTTAGGATGTCAAATGAAATATGAGCAATTTCCTATTAATTTAATATGGGGTTTGCAATTTTTGCAATATTGTTACCTAAATCTGAGTCTTAATACATTTTAATATTATGTTGTTTTCTATATATATATATATATATATATATATATATATATATATATATATATATATATATAAAGAGAATAACAAAGGAAATTACAGAATGGATAACAAAGTTGCCGATTTACCCTAAATTAAGCTGTCCTTCAAGTAGAGGCTTGCTAGCTTGGGACTATTTATTGGTTTGTACTATAGTTATTGATAAAAAAAAAAAAAAAAAATGTTTGACAATTATTCTTGCAATAATTTTTGTAAGGTTGAGATTGAAATTGTGTTAGAATTTGTCTCCATTTTATTAAACTGTGTAGACAGGGTCCAATTGATTTTAATTGGTGGGAGGACATTTGATATGTTTTAAAATAGAATTTTTTTTGCAATGTTAAAATAAGATTATCTAACACAACTAATAGTTGAAAAGTTCTCTCTAAAGAAGATAGAATTTGTGCCTTGATGCAAAGTAATGGGACTCTAATAGTACCCTAACTGTGGAAAGTGCCAAATGCTTTACTGAAATATAACCTCTGTTATGGGAGTCTGACCTCTCAAAGTTTAAAAGCAGAAAATGTTTTAAACAGATGTCCTCATTGGATAAAAGATGCTGAAAAATATTAGACAATTTTTGCCTTTTATTGCATTTTTTTTTTTTTCAAAAAGCATTTGCGTACAAAAAGTCGATAACAATTTAACAGCATTTGAAATGAACAAATGTGAGAAACTTGGGAATACCAGGTAAGAGATTGACTGCATTCTTTCCTCAGCAACACACAATTATAGCTAAAGAGCTGAGTTGCATTTTCAAAGGTTATGAATGGGTGGAATAACAAGCTATGTATCTATCACAATTTGACCAAAAAACAAACCTCAAGTGACCACTTATAGTTTAAAATAAAACACATAAAGGGAGAAAAAATGTTCTACCTTCAATGTCCAGAGATATTGTTACTTTCTATAAAACCTACTATTAGAAAGCTGTGAAATCACATCTTTATGAAATTAAGATGTAACCAAATGTTAGCAGTTTATATTATACTAACGTAGGCATTTTTGTATTTGTGTGCTGGTAATAGATTGAGGATTATGGCATGGTAGGTAAAACGCTCCCAACGGCATAAAAACACCTCCCATGTTGACCTCCCATGCAACTTCCATACTCAAACAGCAAAATAAAAGTCTTCTCCTGCAGAGTGGAGTGCACTTGGCTATGTGCCACCCTGCCCACCTGTACTTTCATAAAACTACACACCCCAATGGCACAAAAGCCCATACAGAATACTCTCAACTGTGAAAACAAACAAACCCAATCCTTCACAACAGGAAAACAATAAGTAAAAAAAAAAAAAAAAAAAATCTTGTACTAACCCATAAAACACATTAATCTATGTTCTCAAAGGCTTACACACACCAACTGTCACTGTGTCAACAGCACAGCAAACACATTTCAACCACAGTCTTAATTATGGCACGCCTGAATCCTTCAACTTTGCTTCACCTTTGGTGAGCAACCACATAGAGTCCAAAAAAAAAAAAAAAAATAGCCTAATAAAATAGTGAGGAAACCATGAAACCACTCAAACAATTACATATAAATGAACACTAACAGAAAGAAAAAGAAAAAACAAATAAAACCACCAGACACAACTTGACTAAAGCAGCTTTTGTATTTGGAAACCAGACTGAAATGTTGGGTGTAGCTATAATACCATGAAACTGTTAGGGGAAAAAACTGATGCAACATGAGGAAGAGATGGCCTTTATTAAAAAAAGACTGCAATGTCCAAAAATACAATCTAGTTGCTCAACGAGACACAAATATCATGCTTTCTTAAAACACTCTAGATCAGAAGCATCTTTAAAGCCATACAGACACAATTCTGAGCTATATGCGTTGCGCTGAGGGAGCTGCAGCAACTCTTCTGCTATAATGGTACCCAAATGTTTCTCACAGTTTGTTTCTTTCAGTCATCTTTATTTGGTCAGTAAATCTCAGAGCTGACAATACAGTGTATGATCAGACGAAAGACAAAATATAGGAGGACTCTAATAGCGCAGAAATTCATCCCTTGCAGGACAGTATCAGAGCAATGGCATGTCAGTATAAAAGAATCGAGCACACTCTACACTTCTGATAGAGTGAAGTGAAAAAGAGGAGACAAAGGTAAATTACTTCCTCTAATAATCAGAATACCAATAACTCCACTTAGCGAGAAGGACATTTTCATATATATATATATATATATATATATATATATATATATATATATATATATATATATATATATATATATAAATCTCCGATGCAACAATTATCTACAAACCTCTCTAGATTGTTTTTTTAAGGACACTGTTTTGCTTTACATAAAACTAATTTCTCAGTAGGATTAAACCATTACTGCCATCTTTTCTTTCATCTAAGTGGGAGTTATTGGTAGCTGATGGCTCATATAAAAACATGCCCATGAACAGGGCTCCTCTGGTGAGGGCTTAATGAGACATTCCCAATATGGGAAAAGAGTCCCTTGGCCCCTTATGTCTCCATGTTACTGTCTTCCTCGACGTGTTTCTGCATGTGAGAATGAACCACCTACAAAAGACAAGATTCATGTCAATGCTTAAAATACAAATCAGAGAGAAAATAAATATATATATATATATATATATATATTACACACCACTATTTGGCAAAAAACAAAAAGACATTTCATAAAATTACATAAAATCACAAAATTTAAAAAGATTTAGAACAATGTAAACAGTCGCTTTCACACAGACAGTCTTTGAGATTAATAACTTTTTGTTGAGAAATGCTGGCAAATCAAAGTAGGATGCTCAAACATTTTTCTGCTATCAAAGGAGCAGATGCAATTCTGTTTATTGGGCAATTATGACTTATTTGTTCACCTACGTAATGCGGAAGTCAAAAATCAATTGTCTTGTGTTGGTTTTCGAGCAACTGCATAAATGTAAACATTAACTTGAAACTTAATTTTGCATTGTGTTTGCACTGGACTGTGCATTCAGCTCCAAATAAATGGTGTCCTGCCATTTTCAAGCTAGTAGTAGTCTACTTAACTTCCAGAGCAACAGTTTAAGGAGTAGTCTTTATTTATTATACAGTATGTCATTCCACGCATGTATGTATGTCTTTCTTCTGTGAAACATAAAAGGAGAAATTTTAATGAATATCCCAATCTTTTCAATACAATTGCAGTGCAAAAAACAATCGGTCGATTATAGGTTGATTAATCGATTATCAGCCTTTTCCACCAACTTAGTTTTCGTATCTGCAAAATCCACTCTTGGTCGACCTCTAATGGACAGTTATTCCCCTTTAAACTTACAAATAGATGTAACATTTACACAGCTATGAGTCATATACACAATTACAGCTCTGTGGAAATTATCTCCATGCCACCGTTAGAGTAAAAGTTTCGTATAAACGCATAGACATTCATGGGGCAAAGTACTCGTGTCACAATAAACATGTCTAAAATGAGAGCATTGATGAGATTTGTGTGTCATTTGCTGCAAGACAGACTACAGATGTGCTGCTCACTGTAAAACAAAAAATGTAAGCTCTGTCAGCAGGTGTTTCATGAGGCAGCTGCTAAAGAGACCGATGAAACATTATTAATAATTCTGATGCCATTTCAGATGGACTCTGTAGTAGCAGCAATGTATTTTTGTTTTTCACTTTCCTGAGAATGTTTACTTATTCCAGCTAACTATTTGCCTTTAGCTATTAAACAACACCTAAACCTTTAAACCGTAGTTTAAAAATGGAAGATTACATTCATGTAATGACTCAACATTTATTTCTGTTCTCCGTTTGAAATCAGATGTTGTCAATTTATTTTGCCTATTATTATTTTTGTTGTTGTAATTATTATATAAAAGCATGGTATGTTATTATTGTAATATAACATATTTGCACCGTTTCTCTGTAAAATAAAGATATAATAAAAAAATCAGTTCTGCATCTCGGTTAACGGATATGTAAACATACAAATAATCAGTATCATATCAGTAAAAATATAAAAAAATAAATAAAAAAATAATATCAGACGATCTCTAATTACGCAGTGTGCGTAGGGCACCAACTCCCTAGGGGTGCACAATCACACCCAAGGGGGCACCAGAAACTCCACCAGCTGCCCTTACATGTTATATGTTATTCAGTGACCTGGTAGCAGTCGCAGAACACAGTCGATAGCCTCGCGCTCGCACTTTCTCAAAGGCGCCTTCGCACCGTACACCAATACAAGTTAAGCAAAATCAAAAGCATCTGTGGCAAAATATTGATTATCGCAAAAATTTATTTTGACTTGCCCCTCCTTGTTTTCTTAAACAAAACAAAAAAACATGGGGGCCAATTTTTTAACATTAAAATACTAACTTTTTCAAAAGTATAGCCACAAGACATAGACAGTATGCGTGTAAACATGATTTAAGTGTGATAAAATCACATACTAACCTTTTCTGTTTAAAGTTATAGCCAATTTTACAACTTTGTTGCCATGACGATGTAATGTCAACAAACCCTAAAACGACTGTAAAAATTACAATTTAAACAACTTTACAGCTCAAATAATACATGAGTTTTAACAGAATATTTTTTTATAAAATTACAAGCTTCAAATTTTCGCCTTTGGTCCTCCAAAAACTGGCCACATTCACTTCCATTTTAAGTGATTCACTGTAACTTAAAGGTGCTATATGTAAGATTGACAACAAGCACTTGAAATGGGTACTGCATTCCAAATTCAAAATATTGGAGAGTTGTCTGCCCCGCCCCAGACTCGAAGCTCATGTGGGTTGCCAGAATGTTGACATGCAAATTAGTCAACTCAGCATCTGTTTTAAAGGATTTCTGGGCTTTAAGCGGTCTCCATCTTCCAAAGGCATCTCCAATATTTATCCTTGTTTTACTATGCCTCTGGTCATGGTGGTTTTTAGACGGATGGCGAGGCTTTTTAGGTCGGAAAATGTTATCTCTGATCCAGTTTGTATGCTGGCTTCCATGGCTGCAGCATGCAGTGTTGTTTGTCTGCAAACGTGTGGGCGGGATCACACAGGCCAAAACATAATCACAAATTCCGGCCCGAAATGGAAACTTCAAAGTAGAATATACTGGCTGTAGCATTGTTATCAAAGAAGCCAGTATTTCAACTTAGCATGTTTCCTAATTCTCTAATGACATATTATGGTCATTTTATGATTTAGTACAGTAAACATATTACATATAGCACCCTTATATTTTTGCTTTTTTTAAAGAAAAGGAGGGACGAGACAAAACAAATAAATGCTGTTGATTGAGCTTAACTTGTATTGAACCTGGAATATTCCTTTAAAATCTGCATTAGGAGTGTGAAAAAACATTGAACGTTTGTTGTTGTACCTGTTTGGAGCCATTGCGGGTGGTGAAGAAGGAGTCGCAGTTTCTCCAGCGGCATTTAAACGTCTGCTGTTTGGTGTGGTCGTCCAGCAGGTGCTGCTGCAAGTGCTCCATCACGCCAAAGATTAATGTACAGCCGTACCACTGAAAGAGTCAGGCAACAGATTTATTATTACAAACTACATTATTTATTACCAACTTATTACTAACCAAGAAGGTATGTTTAAGCCTGTGTCTAACCCAGCAGCGGTAGTTATGGATCAGGTTCAATCTGACAGCTCGCACACTGCCATTATAGCAGCCTGTGTAGATCTGCAACAGACAAACCAGCACTGCCTTATTTTGATGATCAATTGAATACATAGCAAATAATCAATACTTGTAAAGCAATTTAAAGAGATTTATGGAATCTGTTATTGGATCTCAATAAGATCTCAAGGGAGATGTTTCATAGATATACTCACCATGCTCTTGTGGATGACCATACACATCACCATATCTGAATGTCCTCCATACACCTGGAGTCTGTCATGAGACTGGAAACACCAGTAATTTGGTTAATGTCATAAAAATAGTTAATAACAAGCAAAACAATGCATTGTATCATCGCAACACTGTCAAGCTAGTGCTGAAATAGTTTTCGACAAATATATAATTTGTACCTGGAGCTCGTACACACGGACCAGTTTGTCCAGGCATGCAGTGACCATCACCTTTCCCAATATGGCCACCACAGTGACGGCATGACTGTGACCCTTATAGATCCTCACCAGTTCTCCTGTCTGTTCAGCCAGATATATAGAATTGAGTTAGATACAAACAAGGCACTTACACATTATATATTAAAATATGAAACTTCAACCTTCATTAAACATGAAAATGCAACTAGACAGTGAAAACACTAGGTGGCCCAGAGAAAGTTAATGCTGATATTCATATTTAAATGATCAGTTAACACATAAAGCCCTAAAATACTAAAACTAAAAAACTAAGGGCCCTATTTTAAGAGCTCTAAGGTTAAGCACACTGCTATGACATAAGTCAAAAGCGCAAAGTCAATGGGCATGGCCATGAAGTTTTGGCATGTTCGTGCAAGCATACACAAAGTCTAGGTGCAAGTGGCGCAACTCGCAAATACACTGGATCAAGTGCAATTTAATTCTGACGTTTTCTCCGCTTATTCCACTGTCTGCATCCTATTATATAATTAATTCCCTCAAGCACCAGCGTTATAAACAACGACAGCACATACATAAGAAATTGGTAGAGTAAATGGACTGTATGCAAAGAATTAGAAGAACTGAAAATTATGTTCTTTTATGCATTTAGCCTACTGCATCCTTGATTGTCAGGCATATTTCTATGATAGTGACACGTTCCTTTTATACGCATAAATAATTTGATTCTTGTCAGAATTTGGATGTACACTCTGTTAAATGACAGAGAATGTATGTATTATTATTTCTCCCCAGTTTGGAATGCCCAATTCCCAGTGTGCTCTTAAGTTCTCGTGGTGGTGTAGTGACTCGCCTCAATCCGGGTGGTGGAGGATAAATCTCAATTACCTCCGCATCTGAGACCGTCAATCCGTGCATCTTATCACGTGGCTTGTTGAGCACGTTACCGCGGAGACTTAGCACGTGTAGAGGCTTCATGCTATTCTCCGCAGCACACATGCGCAACTCACCACGCACCCCACTGAGAGCGAGAACCACATTATGGCGACCACGAGGAGGTTAACCCAACGTGACTCTACCCACCCTAGCAACCGGGCCAATTGGTTGCTTAGGAAGCCTGACTGGAGTCACTCAGCACGTCCTGGATTCGAACTTGCAACTCCAGGTGTGGTAGTCAGCGTCTTTACTTGCTGAGCAACCCAGGCCCCCGAGAATGTAAGTATTATTAATTATTTTCATCTACTAACATACAAATCATGGCTTGTATTAATGGTGAATGTATCGGCACGCACTGCACTGGTCTATTTTGAAAAATTAAATTCATTTATTAAAACACGAAAAAATTAAACCAAAAAATATTTCTAAATTGAAACTAAACTTCAAACTAAAAAACATATTAAAAATAATAAGGTCAAAAAAAATCATACCAATTAAAAAACATTTTACTCTCTCCAACTTCCACCGGCCCATTTTGCAATGACTTAATCACTCTACGACACCAGGTGGAAAAATTCTATTGCAAATTAGATCACAAATACAATTGTAAATTTAAACATAATAATAATAATTGAAAAATAAACCATGACCTATAGACAGTTTAACACAAATCTCATAAATCTTTGTTTCCTATAAGACAGCTACAACTCTGATCTTCAGGGACATATTTTCATGTTCCACTATACTGTTATAGTTTGGACATTAACTTTATTACAGCCTGCTGGTGGAATCTCCAAACTGCAAATGCAGGAACTGAGTTTAAACTTTGCGCTGAGATAAGACCTGGTTTTCAAACATCTTCCCACAATTACCTATTTCTCAGGAAAACACTCACACCCACGGCCACTTGCGCTTTGCACTGACACGAAAATTGCGATTAGAATTAGCATGCTCACGGAAATTGGATAAGACGTTGGGTACGGTCGTTGTGCGTAGCGCTGCGCTTTGCGCGCTCATGAAAATAGAGCCCTAAATATACAGAAAAACGACAACTAATCAAAATAGAAAACACTAAAATAAAAGTAAAAAATAAATCAAAAATAAAAACTACAATAACCCTGGAATGAGAAACTTACATGTATATTATGTGCATGTACAGACTGGTCACTTGAGCCACTGAACACCAAATCATTCACCACCTGCGGTGAAACAACAGATAAAATGTAAGCTTAGAGGTAGATGTTACATGCTTCATGCAAAGGAAATTCTTTACAATGGTTTGGAAACATGTAAATGTGGTGCTGCTTCTTTGACCATAATCAGACCTTCATACAGAGCACAGTTTTAGTGTGGCCCTCTAGAGTACGCAACAGTAGGCCATTTTTAGCATCTCTAACGCTGATCGTGGTGTCGTAGGAGCCGACCAACAGCACACGCCGAGCCCCTTCCTGAGCTGTCGCCAGGCAACTCACGGCCCGTGGGCCATGGCACTCAAAAACATCCAACAGCTTATTGTTCTGCAGGAGACAAGAAAAGTGTAAATTACACCAAGATCTCAGTTCTCAGCTGATCAATAATCCACCTCCACAGATAACAGATCAGACTAATAGCAAGCTTGTCCAAATTTATCCCACTTTATGAGGCTCGTTTGCCACCTGAATCGTGCTGATCATTAAACACTTCATACCCTGAGACTGAAGGTGATGACAGAGCCGTTGGCCAGACCGGCATAGAGAATTTTCCAACGGTTATGAAGACAGAGCACTCGGTCTGGGAGAGACAGCTGTTCCAGACACTCTGTTGTCTGAAGATGACAATTAGAAATAGTTGTACATTTTGTGACATTACAGCAAGACATCTGAAAACAATTATATTGTAACGACTGAGTAAAGTCTTAAATTGCGGTCTGTTCCTCACACAATGCCATCTAATGGTTTCAGCAGACTTATTCATTATATGATTTATATTCTGCATGCAGAATATAATGCACGGCTTTGTATGGATACTTTGATAGCACTTTTTTGGAGCTTCACAGTGTAAATGACAGTCCACTTTTATTGTATGGAAATGAGCAGAGTTGACATCTAATTTTATGTTCCACAAAAAAATCATTTTTGGGTGAACTACCCCTTTAATACATCACAAGTAATATAGATTGGGCACAAGTACCTTGAGGCTGTAACAGCGGATGGTCTGGTCACTTGATCCTGAGTACAGACACTGTTGCAGTTCTGCTCCAGACGACACCAACAGGCAGTTTATTTTGTTGCTGTGACCCTCAAACACAGCCACACACTTACGACTCTACACAAAGAATAATGAAAGATCAATGAGACCTCTGCCAGATACCTACTTTGGAGTTACATTAAAAGATCACTTTGTTTTTATATCCTGTGGTGTATTTTAAAAAGCATGGCATCTGCTAACATAACCCCCACTTAATAGAACAGATGCATAAGAGTCTTACAGTCAGGCTAAAAGCACGTATTGTGCGGTCCCCGGAGCAGGTGTACAGCAGTCCATTATGGATCTGTATTCCATTCACTGCCTCCTTATGGCCTTCAAACTCGCCTTCTGTAGGCAACACCTCCTCTCCTCGATCTGACATATCTGATAACACACCAACATGTGGATATCGGTTATTTGAGTGAAACATTAACACTATGAAAGGTATAAGTGTGTAGATGTGTATTTTCTACACATTAATTACATTTAACAAATATTAGTTTTACTTTGCTGTGAAGTACACAGTACAAAAAATACATGTTTTAAAATACTTTTTTACTGATCTTTCAATAAGTTGAGTGATTGACTAAAACTGCTTGGAAATGGTTCTACACACTTCCTCGACTACATGGAATTCAAGCAATTATAAATTCAGACTTATTTCTGCACAAGGAACTTCTTTTTTTATTTAAAAAATAAATAAAACAATATTTTTAGTGTTATGCTTTAAAAAAAAAAAAAATGAGATCACCTTTTACTATCGGTGAGGTTGAAATGATATCTTTTTTTTTAGTAGAAACACGCACAAAGCCTTTTTACACTGCATTTCACATCTGAGAAGGTTTGATCGTTTGGACATGCAATGATGCCTAAAAATGCTGTCTAGGAAAGCAGCTATATAGGTTTTAAGTTCCCAAGAAAAGCAGCAGCAGCATGCTCATTTTCTATATTAGCCTAATTGGCACATTCTTTAGGGCTCTTATTCCAGCAGCCACTCTCAGGAGCACAGGTTAGAAACTAGCAGGCACTAAGAATACCTTACCTTTAAAAAGTAATTTGGGGACTTTGGGGATTTTTGTATGCTGATCATGTCAGTATTCTAATTTAATCATTCAGCTAAGACTGTCATTGAGCAGGGAAAGAACTAGACTCATTTCAATGCATGTACTGCTATCACACTATTCACAACGGTCAAAATGGCGATATATTTAGTGCGAGAATGGCATTTGACTAATATATTAGGTTTAAAAAAAATTTTGTTTTAGTTAGTTAGCAACAAAATTAGTTTTTAGGCCTTATTTGTTTTTTGAGCAAGTCACATACCTGAAGGCACCTTGGACTCCATCACTGCGGTGGACTTTATTTCACTGGAAAAATAAAAACATGAGGGATTTCAATACTGAGAAACACCAATCACAGTAGACAATGAAATAAAGTCAGGTGCGAAAGGTCACATTCCCACATATAAATATGTCTTGTGGAGACCAGCTGTGTGTTTTGTCTGTGAGCTCTTGCCCATCAGAAACTGTTGAGTCTTCTACGGTCTCCACAAAGCCTAACACAAGAATGCTTGTTTAACAATCTCTTTGAACTTTCAGGATTTGTTTTCTTTTTACCAAATAAACCAATACACATTAAATATTTGAACGCTGAGGGATCTTATTCATGAGAAATCTTGAAAACTAAAAAAAAACTCTTTCAGGTAACCACACCTGATGACAAAAAAGACATCTGTTAAAAGTTTACATTGCTATGAGAAATTAGGATTGTTTTTAGCACCTTCATGCATCAAAATTCTCCTTCACACTATTCACACCCATCTTGGTCCAAAATCTGAGTTTGGTTCAACCTCATCCCCTCAGTTCTCTTTACACACTGTAGTATTTTACATCATCAACGACTTGCATCTCCTTGTAACCCCGGGAGTACTAGCGGCAGCTGATTACCATTGTGACCAGGTCGCAACTCATGAGAAGTCACCAGATTCACTTTGGATGCATTTATAACCAAAACTTAATATACACAGAATGGCACTTGCTGTCTTGCAAACTGTCTGCCATATTTCATGGCATGAGATGCAATAAAAAAAAAAAAAGCTGCTTGATGAATGAGAAATTATTTTAATTTTAGGCCTAAAAGCAATCATCAATAGCGGATAATGTCCACAACTTAATGCAGATTGCTTTCAAACCAATTGCAAATCCACATGAACTGTACCCCAGACCACACGTCAAACAAATACCCTTAAGCCCCATTCACACCGCCAGTGGCATCATGTGACAAAGCGACACGATTCCATTCATTTTCAATGAGAGCAGTACGACTTCAGGCAACACGAGCTACGTGACCACTGGCGACATAGACAAAGAAAAAGTTGAGAAAAATTAAACTTTATGCAAATGACAAGCGACATTCGCGAGTGACTACCAATGCAAGTGAAGACAGAGGAGCTCACATCATCCATCTCCAGGCAGTGAGTGAGATACTGGAGTCGAGTGCAGGCAAGTGCAGGCCAAATGGAGAAGTTAAAAGTTTCTGTGAGCAATTTCACTGTTCTATATCATTATCTGTAAACGCATACATGGATATGGGCTAATAAAATGATGCGTGGAACACTGTGTCGGCAAGAGTGAGTTTGATTCATATATTGATATATCGTTCATCGTGTTTAATGATATGATGCATTGAGCACTGCTGCAGGTTATATAAAAACACTTTCTCCTGCAAAATAATTTTTTTTAGAAGCAATAGAACCGATTCCTTGTCAAATTAAATGACATCTTAGTTTTGCAGGCAGTATAAACTGTAATCAGAATTTCTAAAGCTACTGAGGCCAGATGTGCAGTCCACCAATAACATTAATGCAAGAGCAGTCGGAACGCCCATCAGGGACACAGATCGCAGAGTCTAGGCGACACCAAGTGACAATGTCATTTGCGGTGTGAACGGGGCTTTAAATGTGACAGCACAAACCATGATGCTTACCTTTCACAGGCCTTGACTGAACTGCAGGTGTTGATTTCACTGGTTGAAGTGACCTCATTGCAGGCAAGATTTTGGGGGTCTGTGATTGCATGATCTTTGGCCGCAGTGGCTGACTTCTTTAACTTCTCTTCAGGCCTCAACTCATCTGGTTCTGAAGAATCTAAATTGACAAAATCAGTGGGCAAGGGCGGGGGAAGCTCCACCATCTCCAGTTCAGAGGAATCTGAGTCGGGAGCTTCATTTGTTGGTGATGGCGCTAACTTTGTTTCCTGTGGTCCATTCTTTGAAGCTTCAGTGATCAACAAATCCTCTTTTTCTTCCTTCTCTTCTGGCGTTGAGGGTGAGGTGTTGGTGCCACTGGATCTCTGATGAGATCGGTACTTGCGGGAAGGTCGAGAGACGGGCTGCTCTCCATCAAGCTCAGAATCACTGATTTCAGGTTGTTCGTTCCCCTTTACCTTCTTAAGGTACTTTCTCTTTTTAAACTTCCGAACACGCTTAACTGAATTAGTCTCTGGGTTATTAGAGAGAGACTGCGGCTTGGGAGAGAGGGTTACAGACATGAGTGGGGAAGAAAGGTTCGCTAACCCTTCTTGAGAGCTTTGTCGGCTTTCTTTGAGGCAAGAAGGCTGCAGTACATGATCAGATTGAGCTGCACTCAAAGACATGCCTGTGCTGTCTTGGGAAGGGTCCATCCCGTACTTGAAGGTAGTATCTGTATTAAATTACATAAGGATGAACATACAATCATCCAATACTGCAAGCAATGACTACCTTTGTGCTGTAATGTAATGATTGTAACTTACCTGTCTGACAAGCTGCAAACCCTGTTTGCACAAATGTGGTGTTATGAGGTCCTGGGATGGAGCACTTGACAAGGTCATGCTCAGAGGTGAGGTTATTAGGAGAGGTGGGCTCTTGTTTGATGTTAACAACCAGTGGGGAGGTTGGGAAAGAAGAGTTTGAGTGGGCAGCTGTGGTTGGCTGAAGGGGGTGTGAGGTAAACTGAGAAACTTGTGCTAATGGAGTCACAACCTCCTCATTGCTCCTCTCTCTCTCTGGCGACTCAAATTCACCTAAAAAAAAAAAAAAAATATTGATATTGTGGTAGCGATATTGATTTCAATATTATTATCACTACCAACAACAAAAAAGCTGGGATTATGTTCTGATATCACGTACAGGGGTGGATAAAATAACAGAAATAATATTGTTTGTATGAAGGAAATCTGCTTGAACTTCCCATGGTTCAATAATGATTAAATCTGATGCATCGGTGCTTGCACCATAGTATACACTTGATCTTATTAAACGGCATGATAAATTTCTTGACCATTACATGACAATGTAAAGCAATTAGGGCTGCCCCCGACCAAAGATTTTTCTAGTCGACTAGTAGGTGTTAGTTTAAGCCATTAGACGAATAGTTGTCGCATGTTTATGATTTTAAATTTAATTACTTATATATATATATATATATATATATATTTTGGGGGGCATCAGAAAATGGTTTGCGTTCCAGGCCTGAGAATAAGTAACATTGTAACATTTGGAGTGCAGTTTGAATTTAGAAATGTATTTGATTTAAGTTTTTCGTTTTTTAAATAAATTAATAAAATTTTCAATGCAAAATCACTAAAGCAAGAATATTTACCGATCCCTCAGCCTGGGGGTTGCTGATGTAATTGGATACTGCAAAACATATACATATATATATATATATATATATATATATATAAAAACTCAGCAAAAAAAGAAATGTCCCTTTTTCAGAACACTGTATTTTAAAGATAATTTAATCTTTAAAGATAAAACTAATTTAAAGATCTTTATTGTAAAGGGTTTAAACAATGTTTTCCATGCTTGTTCAATGAACCATAAACAATTAATGAACATGCACCTGTGGAACGGTCGTTAAGACACTAACAGCTTACAGATGGTAGACAATTAAGGTCAGTTATGGTCACTTAGGACACTAAAGACACCTTTCTACTGACTCTGAAAAAAACCAAAAGAAAGATGCCCAACTGATGCAACAACTGAACGAGTTACACCAGGAATGCACAATCCCTCCATCAGTGCTCAGACTGTCCACAATAGGCTGAGAGAGGCTGGACTGAGGGCTTGTAGGCCTGTTGCAAGGCAGATCCTTACCAGACATCACCGGCAACAACGTCACCTATGGGCACAAACCCACCTTCGCTGGACCAGACAGGACTGGCAAAAAGTGCTCTTCACTGACGAGTCGTGGTTTTGTCTCACCAGGGGTGCTGGTCAGACTCGCGTATATCGTCGAAGGAATGAGTGTTACACTGAGGCCTGTACTCTGGAGCGGGATCGACTTGGAGGTGGAGGGTCTGTCATGGTCTGGGGCAGTGTCACAGCACCATCGGACTGAGCTTGTTGTCATTGTAGGCAATCTCAATGCTGTGTGTTACAGGGAAGACATCCTCCTCCCTCATGTGGTACCCTTCCTGCAGGCTCATCCTGACATGACCCTCCAGCATGACAATGCCACCAGCCATACTGCTCGTTTTGTGCATGATTTCCTGCAAGACAGGAATGTCAGTGTTCTGCCATGGCCTGCAAAGAGCCCGGATCTCAATCCCACTGAGCACGTCTAGGACCTGTTGGATTGGAGGGTGAGGGCTAGGGCCCTTCCCCCCAGAAATATCAGAGAACTTGCAAGTGCCTTGGTGGAAGAGTGGGGTAACATCTCACAGCAAGAACTGTTAAATCTGGTGCAGTCCTTGAGGAGGAGATGCACCGCAGTACTTAATGCAGTTGACTGACTGTTACTTTTGATTTTGACCCCCCCTTTGTTCAGGGACACATTATTCCATTTCTGTTAGTCACATGTCTGTGAAACTTGTTCAGTTTATGTCTTAGTTGTTGAATCTTTTTATGTTCATACAAATATTTACACATGTTAAGTTTGCTGAAAATAAAAGCAGTTGAAAGTGAGAGGATGTTTCTTTTTATGTTGAGATATATATATATATATATATATATATATATATATATATATATATCACACACACACACACACACACACACACACACACACACACACACACACACACACACACACACACACTACCGTTCAAAAGTTTAGGGTCACTTACTCATTCTTTATTTTTTTCACATTTTAGAATAATAGTAAAGTCATAACAACTATGGAATAACAGAAATGGAAATATAGGAATATGTTGTGACTAAAAAAATGTTATATTTTAGCATCTTCAAAGTAGCCACACTTTGCCTAGATTTTGCATAAATTTACTCCTGGCATTTTCTCAACCAACTTCTTGAGCTATCACCCTGGGATGCTTTTAAAACAGTATTGAAGGAGTTCCCATCTATATGCTGGGCACTTAGAGGCTGCTTTTCTTAATTATTCGGTCCAAGTCATCCATTTAAAAAACGTATATAACTATATGATATATATATATATATATATCGTGAAGGAGGGAACAAAACAAATTTATTCACACACATGTATTTTCCTGGACAACAAAATACCCGAACGCTAGAGAATGCACAGATTATGACTCAAGATGGTACCGAGTATGGCTGCTGCATTGCGCGCTCCGACACAACACAGCAGTTTTTTGTTTGTTTTGCTCACAATTCTATGTTTTTTTTGTCTTGGATGTTGTCTGCCTTATTGTCTACGACAGACAAACACTTTTGGACATTGGTTCTGCAATAGCACACCGAAAACCAAACTCTAAATTCCTTAATGCCGACCCGCTGTTTACAAACACACCGGCGGAGCCCTTTGTCTGGGCAGCCCGGCCACGGAAAAGCAGAAGGAAAAGGGGAAAGAGCGCCGGCGTTTTCATCAGAAAGACGTCGCGCAAATCGACCCCCGCTACCCAGTATTCTACTGGCAAATGTTCAGTCTCTGGACAACAAGCTCTGCGAGCTACGAGCGTGGATCTCTTTCCAACGAGAGATGAGGGACTGCTGCATTATCTGCCTTACAGAAACTTGGATGTCTGCTGAGATTCCAGATTCAGCCATCGAACCCAGGGGGTTCTCCGTGCACCAAGCGGACAGAGCGAAAGACCTCTCAGGTAAAAGCAGAGGTGGTGGTTTATGTTTTATGGTCAACAAATCCTGGTGTGATCAGGAATGTACATTCTATCAAGTCTTTCTGCACTCCTGATCTGGAATTTCTCATCCCATTCTGGCTACCGAGGGAAATCACAGCGGTCATTATCACAGCTGTGTACATCCCCCCACAAGCCGACACAGACCAGGCACTCAAGGAACTGTATGGGATTATAAACAAGCAGAAAACCGTGCACCCTGAGGCTGCGTTCATTGTGACCGGGGACTTTAACAAAGCCAATTTTAAATCAATTGGACCAAAATACCACCAACACATCAGTTTCAACACACGAGGGGACCGGGTTTTGGACCATTGCTACTCTCCCTTCCGGGATGGCTACAAATCCCTCCCCTGCCCACCATTTGGCAAATCAGACCACTCTTTCGTTCAGCCCGCTTACAGGCAGAAACTGAAACAGGAAGCACCAACCCTCAGAACGATCCAGTGCTGGTCGGACCAACCAGATTCTATGCTACAAGAATGTTTTGATCACGCGGACTGGGAGATGTTCCGGTCTGCCTCTGATGAGGACATCGAGGTGTACGCTGATAGTGTAATGTGTTTCTTCAGAAAGTGCGTAGAGGATGTTGTTCCGACCAAAACAATATGGATCTACCCCAACCAGAAGCCATGGATAAATAGCGATGTTCGCGCTGCACTTGATGTGCGGACCTCCGCTTTTAATTCTGGGAATGCGGAGGAGCATAAACAAGCCAGTTATGCACTCTGCAAAACTATCAGAGCAGCCAAACGCCAGTACAGGGACAAGATTGAAGGACAGTTTAACACCACCAACTCTAGAAGCATGTGGCAGGGAATTAATATCATCACGGACTTTAAAGGGAATAAAAACTCCATCATGAATACCGCTGCCTCTCACCCGGATGAGCGAAATACTTTTTATGCTCGTTTCGAGGGAAATAACACAGCCCTTGCGGAGAGAGCTCTCGCGGCCAAAGTTACAGAGGTTAGTTCACTCTCCGTCTCTGTAGCGGATGTAACCCGATCCTTCCGACGGGTGAATATCCGTAAAGCCGCAGATCCAGACGCCATTCCGGGCCGCATCATCAGAGCGTGCAAGAACCAGCTGGCTGGTGTTTTAACTGACATTTTCAACCTTTCCCTCTCCTTGCCTGTGGTCCCCACATGCTTTAAAACGTCCACCATTGTGCCTGTACCAAAGCAATCCAAAATCACTTGCTTAAATGACTGGCATCCTGTTGCTCTGAACCCCATCATCAGCAAATGCTTTGAGAGACTAATCAGAGATTACATCTGCTCTGTGCTGCCTCTCTCACTTCACCCATTGCAGTTTGCTTACCACAACAACCGCTCCACTAATGATGCTATTGCATCTACAATACACACTGCTCTCTCCCACCTGGAAAAAAGGAACACTTATGTGGGAATGCTGTTTGTAGACTACAGCTCAGCATTCAACACCTTAGTGCCCTCCAACTTTATGTGAAACTCCGGGCTCTGGGCTTAAACAGCTCGCTGTGCAGCTGGATCCTGGACTTCCTGTCAAGCAGACGCCAGGTGGTTAGAATGGGCAGCAACGTCTCCTCATCACTGACCCTCAACATTGGAGCCCCGCAGGGATGTGTTCTCAGCCCACTCCTGTATTCCCTGTACACACATGACTGTGTGGCAACACATAGCTTCAATGCCATCATTAAGTTTGCTGATGATATGACGGTGGTAGGTCTGATCACTGACAATGATGAAACGGCCTACAGAGAAGAGGTGCTCACTCTGACACGCTGGTGTCAGGAGCACAACTTCTCCCTCAACGTCAGCAAGACAAAGGAGCTTGTGGTGGACTTCAGGAGAAAAGACAGAGAACACATCCCATCACCATCAATGGAGCACCGGTGGAGAGAGTCAGCAGCTTCAAGTTCCTCGGTGTCCACATCACTGAGGAACTCACATGGTCCGCCCACACTGAGGCCGCTGTGAAGAAGGCTCATCAGCGCCTCTTCTTCCTGAGACGGCTGAGGAAGTTTGGAATGAACCGCCACATCCTCACATGGTTCTACACCAGCATTGTAGAGAGCATCCTGACTGGCTGCATCACTGCCTGGTATGGCAATAGCACCGCCCACAACCGCAAAGTCCTGCAAAGGGTGGTGCGAACTGCCAGACACATCATCGGAGGTGAGCTTCCCTCCCTCCAGGACATATATACCAGGCGGTGTGTGAAAAAAGCTCAGAGGATCATCAGAGACTCCAGCCACCCAAGCCATGGGCTGCTCTCACTGCTACCATCAGGCAGGCGGTATCACAGCATCAAGACCCGCACCAGCTGACTTCATGACAGCTTCCCCAAGCAATCAGACTTCTGAACTCTTGATCTCTCACAATCAATATACATCAGCACTGCACTTTATTACTCTTATTATCTCACACTGGACTGTCTTAAATTATATTCTCTCTTAACAACACGCTGGCAACTGACTATCAACTGACAGCCTGAATGTCAATACAGTACAATACAACCTACTGTATATTTTATATATACTATTTTTATTGTATAATGTGTATTCTATATTGTGTGTATTCTATATTGTGTGTATTGTACACTATACAATATTCTATATTGTGTGTATTGTATACTGTATATTATTATTTGTATATTGTGTTGTGTGTAATTATGTGTATATTAGATATGCAAATTGTGATGTGCAAATCTGTTTATTGTAAATTTGTATATGTCTCATCTATGTCTCATCACTGTCATGACTGCTATGTTGCTCGGAACTGCACCCAAGACTTTCACCCACTATTGCACTTGTGTATGTGGTTGTGTGACAATAAAAGTGAAGTGAAGTAGGTTAGTTTCCAAAGAGATGTTGCCCTGTTGTAAAGTCATCTTTCAAAAAGTTGAACAACACACATTTTAATTGCACTTAATTTTTTTCTAGTTTCATTTGAATTTTTATTTAAAATACATTTTTAATTTATAAAAATGTATAACGTTTGGTCGACTATTAGGGGGCAGCCCTAAAAGCAATAACTTGACTTAATGACTCCCACAAGATTCATATTATTTCACATTAATTATAACCTTAACAATTGCAAAGACACTGCAATGAAAGCATCCATTGGCTTTCACTAAACATGAGCTTGTCTGGATGCAGGAAATAAGATCAATGACTCATTGCTTAGAACACGTTTCAGACTTCGTATTTAAGGTTTGTGTATTGTCCTTGGATACCCCAGGCTTCTGAAAGCCAACCCTGCCTTAAATTCAAACTTTGTAAAAGTCAGAATGAACAGTTTGTTGAAACTGGGTCACAGAAATGCTCAAGTTTACTATGTGGTGCCCGCTTTACCCTGTTGGTGACGTTTGACTTAAGGATTACTGTTTCTATTTGCAGATGCCATTTTGTAAGGGATACACCTGCATTTTGGGAGCTAATTATTTGGCTTCTTTGGATCACTGTCAGTTGCTTAATTTACCTTTGAAAACTCCAGGATGAAAATGCTGATACATATTGCAAATTGGCAATCAGCCTAATGCTACTCACCTTTGAAGCCCCATTTATGAAAATTCAACCCTTCAAATGTTTTTTTCCTATTATTTTGCCCATCCCAAAATAACCATTTATAAATAAAATGTATGAGGTTAATGAACGTGCGATAACATGTCCTTTTCTAATTTCTGTACCTTGCATTCCTTGTAGAATTTCAATTCGCCTGGTTCTCAAGAAGTTCATCTCTGTGGTTACCTGTGAAATAGGTGAGTGGGTGTAAAATTAAAGCAGCAAGTGGTAGCACAGTGAAATTTTTCAATTTTTCTCTGCGTTGACACTACTTAATAAGATCTCACCTGTTGTTTCACCGTAAGCAGGCGCTGCACTTCCAAATAGGCAGCTTGCAGGGCAGCACGTGCCTGAATAAGACTGCTATCCACTGCCTGAAGAGAACTGTCAAGCTCCTCCTCACGTAGAGATACAGCCAGCAACTGATCCACTTGACAGCGTTCTGCAAAATATAATTAGTAGACACATTGAAATACCCAACATAAAGAATACGGTGTAGTTTTGTTTCATAAAAAGTAGTTTCCTTACCTTTCTTAGCCTTGATCTTTTGCCTCTTACTTTTCCTGTCTTCATTAGGAATCTCTGGAGACAAAACATCCTAGTGGAAAGAGTTAATAGTAAGATCTATCTTGTAAGATATAATGTATGTATAAGTTATTCACCCATTACCATCCACTATATTTGAGCTCAAGTACATATATGACTCATTTATTCAGGGATCATTTAGAATCATTGTTTGATTTGAAAAGTAGTAGCCTCTCATTAGCTCTATTCCAAAACCTAGTGACTCACCTAGCTAGACAGTATTTTAAGTCATCATAGGCACACTGCCACTGCAAAGGCTGTTCAAAAGAATCAGCGAGGGACTGTTGCTTTTTGGATGACTGTATTATCTGCTCTGCTATCCTGCTTTCAGACAGTGATATCGCTGGGTGATGGCACCGCAGATGTGCAGTCATGTTGGAAGTGTTTCCATTTGAGTAGGCAACACATGTAAAACAATGCTTGCACACAGTCATTTTTTTGTTTATCGTTTTTTTCTTCCTCGGCATTATACTCAACGGCAAAACCGAAATGTCCCCACACCACAGATTTGAAAGACGTTGGTGCTTCCTCGTACTGCAGACTCACTTCACCGCTCGCCGTGTTAAAGTGTGAAATCTGACACCAGCATTGCGAGCATGGTTAAGCTCCCCCTAACTTTATAGTGATTGGATATTTACTCGTGGGGAGGCATTTCCTCATCTCAGCGCGTAGGCTCATGGGCACACACAAACAGAGCCAATTCGGAGAGAAATAAAACGCACAGAAATTATTTAAATGCAAAACCGGACAAAATGCAATTCACAAGCGCCTATTGAACCGTGGATGTCGTACCGAACAGTTCAATATTATATTGAGAATTGTGGCATTCCTACTGCCTATGTAGAATGTTTTAAATCAGCCACTTATGAGGTTCCATTTTGGTTAGGATGCTGCATTAGAACCAACATGGAAGGTATGAAGCTTACCCCAGGTGCTCTGCGTTTCTTCCCAACTCCTTGTGTGTCATTTAGCTCAGTGTCTGATGTACAACCACAGTCTCCTTCAACATCCACTGGACCCTGAGGTGGCCATTTTGAACCCTGTATCTCAAGATCACCTTTTGGCTGCAGATCTTCTCTCCTTAGTTGCTGGGAGGGGCTGCTAGGAGAAGAGTCCCTCACTGGATCTACAGTTTTGAGGAGAGAGCTTGTGCCAGCAGAGTGACCTTTTACCACACTGCTTTCAGACAAGCTACGCTTGCGGGAAGGGACAGGCACTTGACTGAAGTCCAACAGAGAGTCCCAGTGAAAGCCCTCACAAAGAGGGTCATCATTTTCATTCATTTGGTTAGGACCCTCAGGTTCACAGGGCACCATTTCTATACCAAATCTGAAAGGATTCAGGACAAATATTGGATTAGTGTTTCAATAATGTAGTGTGCAGTACTAGATAAACCAAGACAGAATGTTGTTTTCATGGTTTCATTTTATGAGAGTAAATAGAAAATAAAGAAAAACTCATGCAGTACCTTGGTAAGCCCTTGCCTTGCTCTTGCTTCTTGCGACTGACTTCCTGATAGACCTGGTCCCAGTTTACAATCCGCCGGGAGCAAGAGGAGCTAATGAGCTGCCGCAAAGTGGGCTTGAGTCCACAGTCCTTCTCTGATTCACTCTTACGTGAGCCACTCACATTCCTAATACGCCTGGCAATATTCAAGTTGGGTTCATGGGCTGCTGCTTTGCCTTTGGTACCCATATGGCGGTTCAGATCCCTTTTGAGACATGCAGGCAAGGCAAGCTTGCTTAAAGGGGGCACTGAACAGCCTGCTGTTGGTTGGGATAGACTACTATGGGATTCCTCATCAAGTGGGCACATATCTTCATCTAGCATGACCATGGCTTGATCTTGGACTGGTATGGGAAGGTTTTCTTCCCTTTTGCCAAATTCCTCATCTTCGTGGTCCATAGTGGAGGTGCTAACTTGCAAGGACTGCAGAGATAGCCTAGTGTTATTTCGCAAACTGCCAATCTGTAAAGATGTCTTAGCACTGGTGAATTGTTGCTTGTCATTGCTAATATCTTCATCAAAAGCCTGCCCCTCTTGTACCTTGTGCTTGTTCAGTTTCTTCTTACGTTCATGTAATTTTGTATTCTTGTTCAGCTCTAAATTCTCTGCTTGCTGGGGTTCCTTAGTCTGAGGCCCAGTCTTTGTTTCTTTAGGGTAGTCCTCTGGGCCAGAAGTGTGAACTGAGCTTTTTCTATTAAGCAAGGTCTCCTTGGCTTTTCGCAACATCTCTGACAGAAGATGCTCTTGCTCTTCATTATAGATGGCATGTTGTGGGAATTCTAAGCTTGAATGGGAATGCAGAGAGCCTTTAGAACTGACAGAGTCTTGAGTTGCCACTTGTCTGGAATTAGGCTTTGAACTATGCATCCAAGAGGCCCCATTTTCAGGATGCTTGCCAGGCTTCTCTGATCGTTTAATTTTGGAAGTCAATGAGAAGGTGAAACTATCAGTGCTACTACTGCCACAATTATTGAAGGACTGTTTCTGGTTCTGCCTGCAATCACTGTCTTCATGGTAGGGCTCTGCGAGTTTATGCTGCCAATTTCTCTGGTCTGCCTTGAATTTTTTTTCCATGTCCTGGCTGCTCTTGTTAAAACTCTTTGCTTTACAATTTTCTTGAGATTCCACATCTGACTTATCTGAGGTTGGCTGAGGCATTGTTTGAGATGAAGAATCACCAAGTTTAGCTGGTGGATATGGTGCCCATCTGTGAGCATTTTCTGACATCTGATCATTACCTTTGTTGTAATCATGCTTGCTACCAGATTCTTCTACACTCTGTTGGCCCTTTGTCTGACTTTCAATGCTGTTGGGTGTCCCCGGCTGCTCTCTTGCAGGAGATTTAAAGTGCCCAGGTGACATATATTGTCCTTGCCTGAAATTATATTGACTGTTTTTCCAGGAAAACTGATTTCTCAGTTGTGGTGGGCAGACCCCATAGTCACCTTGTCTACCACCCCAGAAGTTTCCTTCATTGTGCATACTCCCTCCCTGTCGATCCATGGATCCCCATCTGTGCAAGTCAGGAGGTCCTCCAGCATGCCATGTGGCACCCCGAATCTGTCGGTTAGGGTCAGACCAGTTGCTATTGTCAGGGGAGGAAAATCTTAAATTCTGCCATTTGGAGCCTTTGCCCCTTTTGGGCAGCTGAGGGAAATTAGGGTAGGGTTGGTCCCAAGAGCCATACTGCTGGCACATCAAAGGCCTTGGCCCCTGCCACTGAGCCTGATGCTCCTGCCACCTCCTAATGTTCTCCTGCTCCTCTTTAGCCTGCTTTGCAGCAGCCTCTTCTTTTCTGGTAGAGTTGAACATACAATGATTTAACTGACAATATCGGCTGACAAATTCATAAATAAGAGGATTTCAGAGTTTAATTTGTTATGGTCAGAAATATAAGACAATGAAAACTTCTAAGAGAGCTGCCTTATCCTGTTGTTTGGAGTTAGGAATATAAGGGGGTCATATGGTGGGATAATGTTTGGCACATGACAGAAATACAGTTGTTGCGGACCCGTTGCTTGAGAAAATTCCACAGCTTTCCCCACTAAACTAAATTGCATTTTAATGTGCAAAGTGTGCTCGTATTCATCTTTGGAAAATGAAACGCAAATATCAGGTTGGTTCCATGGAACAATTCTCTTTAGCAACATCAATCTTATTAATATGAATGGGTAAATAAGGAACAGCAAAGAGTTTGTGTTATTATTGAATGTGTAACACGTTAATTGTAACGCTTGGTGCATAAAGATAGTTGGTGTGAAAAGACTATTTAAAGGCGTTCCATTTATGCTGTTTAAGGGTTGATTAGCTGCAAGGGCATGGCGTGGTATCCAAGTAAGAGTATGAGAGTGCAAGTGTGCAGTCATGGCTGTTTTAGGGCTCCTGACACCTGACTCCAAAGTCAGACCAGTTCGATGAAAAGTTTAATATAGAACTGTAGGTGTTGTGGTTACAAACAGAGGATTAAATCAGAGGAATCACACTTCAATGACAAAGCTTTTGATAATTTACACCATACTGTCATTCCATTATTTTTTTCTTCAGAATTAATCTGTAAATGGGGGAAAACTGTGCCCCCATTAAAAAACGGTTCGCAATGCATGCAATCAAGCCTCACCAAGTGTTGTACGCCAATATATAATCTGGACGCTAAAAACATAATGAAAACAGAATAAGTACTTACTTGATAATTTCCTTGCGTTCTTCAATGAGCTGCACAAAATCTTTGTCAAAGTACTCCTCATCTCTGTCTTCATTTAAAGGCTGGTGCTTAGGATCCTCAATGCGCTGTTTGTGTATCGAGCTGGAAATGTGACTGGCGTAGTCGGTCAGGCTCACCACTGTCACGCCGCAGACTCGGCACTCATGTCCACAGTCACTGGGGATGGAGGGGCACAAAGGCTGCTCAATCCTGCCCTCAGGCATATTTACTGCTTTTGAGTCTAATCGTTACGGTCCTTTTAAGAGATCAGGAGGCAAACTGACTTTTGAAATATTGGAGATGAAAACACATCCAACTAAAATTAAAGTTACTAATTAAATTAAATAAAAATTAAAAAGAGTGCAATCTTCCTGATCTTGCAGTATGTCTTCAGAGGCTTCACATCAGGTTTAGAGCGAGCAGGCAAGAGCAGGAGGTACTGGGAGACTGAGGTTTTAAGTCTCTGAGGGGTGACCACCCTCTCAGCAGTAGCTGAGCCTTAGCACGCTGTCATGATGGAGTCTGCTGTGCTCTGAGACAAGGGCTGGGTGCGCTTTTGGATTTGGTGTGTAGAAATGCATTCCCCCACCCCCGATCTCCACCTTCCTCTGCTCTTTAGGGCTGCAGCAGGGGCGGGACTCTTTAGTGATAGCTGTAATGCAAGCTGCTTACAGTTGCCGGCTCAAGGATTCCTCCCTGCCTTAGCTGCTCTATTTAGTGCCAAACTTGTGAGCTGATAGATAGTTGCTGTTGGCAGTTGGTCTATCCCGTGAAAATGGTGTCAAGGCAGCTTGCCATTTTCCAGTCAGCAGTCTTTGAATTTATTATTTAAAATCCAAAAGCTTTTGTGTGAGGCTTCAGAATGAGGACTATGATTCTGACATTAACATTAACATACCTATGTTCTACTGTTCACTTTGACCAATTATAACCAATGAATAATTATTGCTCTCAACTATACATCATATTTCTATTACAAACATCCTTATCAATATGGAATGCAACTAGTTAAAATGTGGCACAACTGTGAAAGACACTGTTTTTGTCAGGCACTTCAGAACTGAATACCCTCCTCATATAATCTTTTTCTCACTTTTCACATTCCAGAGATCTACATAATTGTCACATGAGAGAGGCAGTTGTTATCTGTCAGCCTTGCCAATGTCCCTATATTTACTCCCTAGCTATGGCAGCTGTCTAAGCTTATCCACCTACTGACCAGAGGATACACGTGCCAGACAATACACATGCTTTTCATCATTAATCATAATCATATTTTACAAAACCTAAAATCACATGCCAAAACTGGGTCATGAACTTGGGAGTAGTTCACTTGATGTGTGTCATAGATCAGTCTATAAAACAAAAAATACTTATGCATTTATTATGCTTAATTATTTCTTGATTTCAAACTGCATTTGAATGCAAGTGACTGGAGAGCTTTGAAGAGACGTGAACGTTGTTTAAAGACAGGGTGGAGAAACTCTTGCAAATAAACAGTTGTATTTCAGTAATTTATGTGGAACGTGTGAGCTAAAGAAACAAGCAGACACTAGCTTACAAATTTCCATCTGGCTGACTGTCAGACATTAAAAGCCCCTGAAAGCCTGCATACTGGTAAATCCAATGATGCATAAACTTGAGAGTATAAGTACTGTCCTGATAGCGTAGAACATTAATTGGCTTCTGCGAGATGCATAACACAGGTTCTTACCGGCCTTTCAGATTCTCCAGCTCCCGATGGTGCAGCATACTTCTCATGTGCTCTTCCATCTCCTACAAAAACAAAGAGACCATTAAGAACAAATATATCTTATTTCAGACATACTTGGTGTTGTTGCACAAAGGCTACTTGTAACCATAGATCTCATAAAAGAACAGAAACCATTAAAATTCAGGCCAAGTGGTCATATTCTACAGGGACTGGGAGAGGGTGTACTGTAGGTCTATATACCCAGGCTTACCTTTTTGGAGCTGTACACAGTTTCACAAAGAATGCATTTCTGTTCTTTGCCCATCCTGAATGACGTTATTGTGTCTCAGAGCACCACAAATATACAGAGTTCTGCACATGGAGACAGAAAATATAAATGATCTCAGATTTTTGCAACTATTGTACAACAAGATTGTACCAAGATGTACATCAGACAAAATTTAGCCAGTGACATTTAAAATTCAGCCATGCACATAGCTCACAGATGATGGTCCTTGCTTGTTTATTTCATACTGCAATAGCTCATATGTACTGGTTCTTCTTACAAGCTCCACCTGCAGCCCATCAGACAGGAAAGTGGGTCAGTGTTTCTGGCCCCATATGAGGTTGCCAGTGGACACAAAACAAGGACAGAGCTCAGGTCAAGAGGCTAAATGCAGTATACAGCCCTTATGCCAACTGCAAATCCATAGCACGGTTGTGCCTTGACATGTTCAATACTCAAACATGTTTTGGAAAACGTTATATGTTACACCTATAATGTTTAAATAAAAATAGGCCTTTGACATATCGCATGGGGATCTGAGCTAGCAATTTAATTAGTGGTGCCTGCTAAGGCAAACGTAACTATTAGCCTATTATTGCTATTTGAACAAACCCCTAATCAAGTTTTAAATTTGGCGAGTAACTTGTCCTGCATTGTTTGTGCTACAGACAAGGGATGCACAAATCCAATACCTGGATCGGTCTCGGCTCCGATACTACCTTTTTTAGACGGATCGGGTATAGATCCAAGTCTGATCCAAATCTGATACTGGGTGTAAGTCATGTTTGTTACTGTCTAGTAGGGCTGGGCGATATGGCAAAAATGTTAAATCTTGATTTTTATTAAACTTATGGACATTTCACAATTCAAAATTAGATTTTTTTAACTTTTAAATGTACTCCAACATGATTCAAATTGCATGTTCTTTATTAGAATCCAAGGCAACCTGGTTAGAGAAATCCAAGTTATTTTCATTATAGGAAACAAAGGTGTGTAAGAAAATGCACAAACGCACCAAATGCGCCACGGGGGAAGTTGTCAACATAGTGTAAATGTAAATAAATTAAAATCTAATACATCCATATGTTTACAAATAATAGAATAACATAAGAAAACTGCATAATACTTCTTAGAGTAGGTATTCTATTCCCTAGAGCAGCTTTGGGACTCTCTGATCACTGTCTGGTTCATCTTCTTCCAACCTACAGGCAGAAATTAAAATCAACCAAGCCAGTAGTAATGACTGTAAAGAGATGGACCAATGAAGCAGAGCGGGAACTACAAGTCTGCTTCGATTGAACGGATTGGAGTGTTTTTGAGGCTGCAGCTACAGACCTGTACGAGCTCACAGATACTGTTACATCATATATCAGTTTCTGTGAGGATATGTGCATTCCTACTAGGACTTATTTAAAGATCAACAATGACAAACCATGGTTTACAGCAGAGCTCAGGCAGCTTCAACAGGCCAAAGAGGATGCTTACAGGGGTGGGGATAAAGTCTTGTACAACCAGGCCAGGAACACACTGAACAGGGAAATCAGAGGGGCTAAAAGAAGATACTCTGAGAAGCTGAAAAACAAGTTTTCAGCTAACAACCCTGTATCAGTGTGGAGTGGCATGAAACAACTCACAAATTACAGGACTCCTACCCCCAACCCTGTAGGGAACCAACAACTGTCTGATGACCTGAATGTGTTCTACTGCAGATCTGAAAGGCCCAATCTCACACCCCACACCCACTCTGACCTTCACTTCACACAATCACCAACACCTCCTGCAACCCCCCTCATCCCCCCTCCTGCTTCTCAACCTGCACATAAGATCTGTGAAGATGATGTGAGCCGCGTCTATCGGAAACAAAAGACGAGGAAGGCTTCAGGCCCATATGGCATCTCACCAGCATGTCTTCGATCCTGTGCTAACCAGCTGGCCCCCATCTTCACACAGATCTTCAACAGATCACTGGAGCAGTGTGAAGTCCCATGCTGCTTCAAACGCTCAATCATTATTCCTGTCCCAAAGAAAACAAAAAGCACAGGACTTAATGACTACAAACCTGTCGCCCTGACGTCTGTGGTCATGAAATCATTTGAGAGACTGGTGTTGGCTCACCTGAAGAACATCACTGGACCCTTTCTAGATCCCCTTCAATTTGCTTATTGAGCAAACAGGTCTGTGGATGATGCAGTTGACATAGGATTGCATCATATCCTGCAACATCTGGAAAGACCAGGGACATATGCAAAGATCCTTTTTGTGGACTTCAGTTCAGCTTTCAACACCATAATCCCAGCTATACTCCAGAATAAATTACACCAACTCTCTGTTCCCTTGTCTATCTGTCAGTGGATTACCAGCTTTCTGACGGACAGGCAGCAGCTTGTGAGACAGGGGAAACTCACTTCTAGCACCTGTACAATCAGCACTGGTGCCTCCCATGGATGTGTGCTCTCCCCACTACTCTTCTCCCTTTACACCAATGACTGCATCGCCAAGGACCCCTCTGTCAAGCTCCTGAAGTTTGCAGACAACACCACTGTCATCGGCCTCGTCCAAGATGACGAAGAGTCTGCATACAGAAGGGAGGTTAAACAGCTGGCTGTCTGGTGCAGTCAAGACAACCTTGAGCTGAACACGCTCAAAACGGTGGAGATCACTGTGGACTTTAGGAGGAACACCCCAACACTGACCCCCCTCACCATTCTAAACAGCACTGTGGCAGCAGTGCAGTCATTCAGGTTCCTGGGCACTACCATCTCACAGGACCTGAAGTGGGAGACCCACATTGACTCCACTGTGAAAAAGGCCCAGCAGAGTTTGTACTTCCTTTGCCAGCTGAGGAAATTCAACCTGCCACAGGCGCTGCTGATACAGTTTTACTCAGCAGTCATTGAGTCTGTCCTCTGCACTTCAATAACTGTCTGGTTTGGTTCAGCTATGAAATCAGACATCAGAAGACTACAAAGGACAGTTTGGACTGCTGAGAGGATTATTGGTTGCCCCCTGCCCTCCCTTCAAGAACTATACACTTCCAGAGTGAGGAAAAAGGCTGGAAAAATTACTCTGGACCCCACTCACCCTGCCCACTACCTTTTTGAACTGTTGCCTTCTGGCCAACGCTTCAGAGCTCTGAGCACCAGAACCGACAGGCACAGGAACCGTTTTTTCCCTCAGGCTATCTATCTCATGAACAGTTAAATTGCCCCATCGAGCAATAACTATGTGCAATACACAGTTTAGTCTTTCTTATATTTATCCAACACATCCAACCTCTTCTACCATTTCATTCCTCTGGAAAAAAAAAACAAAAAAAACATTTGCACTGTACATAACAGATTGTATTAGATTTGCACTACCCATGTGTATGTATGTATGTGTGTGTCTGTATGTATGTGTATAATTAGTTTTATTTTTTATTATTATCTACGTCTTGCTGCTGTTTTTGTATTGTTGAACACTGGAAGCTCCTGTCACCAAGACAAATTCCTTGTATGTGTAAGCATAATTGGCAATAAAGCCGATTCATTTCATTCAAATTCATTTTATCTAAACCAAGTCTATCAAGAAATTATCAAGTTAATCTAGAAAGTACTCTTTATCAAACAATTTGTGTATATTCATAAACCCGAGCAGATAGAGGTTATGCAGTGCAGCAATATGAAATAATTTCTCATTACAATTCAACTCGCAAAGTTTGTCAAAATGATCTGTTGCCAAATGTTGGCTATAGATGCAGTACACTTGAAACACGTAACAGCACAAAGTGATAATTAGTGACCTGTGAATCATCATGGCATTTAGGCAGCATAAAAGTAATCGATACGACTCCAGTCGATCAATTAATGTCTTCTGAACCGAATCGATACGTTCGTGCAAAAAATAGATAGATAATTAAAACTTTATTAAAATGCTTCCTGCCAGCAGTTGATGCATCATGTTACTGTCACATGATGTAAGTGCAATGGCGCGTTCACGCGAGAAGTCGGTAGCACGCTTTGTAACAGAGGAACGAACATCACGTGAGAGTTAGGTCATTTCAAACAGCAATCCAGTGATGGCCGGAAGTTAAAAACATTTTAATTACCTTTAATTAAACCTATCGGTTTGCTACAGAAGACATTAATTGATTGACTGGAGTCATGTGGATTACCTGTATGCAGCCTAAATATGCCTTTTGGACCATCAAACAGCCAGCAGCCTGATGGCACCCGTTTACTTGCATTGTATGGACAAACAAAGCTGAAATGGGATTATAATATTCTTCATTTTGGTTATGCTGAAGAACAAAAGTCATACACATCTGGGAAGGCTTAAAGGTAAGTAAATCGTGAGAGAATTTTGATTTGGGTGAACTAACCCTTTAAGCCTGTGTATACAAGCATGATGGACGAAGTTGAGCTATAGTCACACTGTGTACAATCGTACTGGGAATATTACCGCTGTCTTTTATCTCTGTGTCATTAACCTGTCACGTTCATTTGGAGCGCGCCACACACGTGCAGCTGATCAGATCGGGAACAGCATTAAGACGAGCACTGTGAATCCTTTTTCTCTTCCTTCTTCAACCTTTGGTGGATTTACAACGTATCTAAGCTAATTATAGTGTTTGCAATGTTTTTATGCAAAATCTTGATTTCTCGTTTAAAAAAATTAAAAAAAAATCACATCAAAATGTAAATTAGAATTAATCAGAAAAAAAATCTGGAAAACAGCCCAGCCCTACTGTCTAGCTCCAAAAATGACATAAAAGCACAATTAAAGTAGTTCAAAGCCACTTGAAGACATGCAATATCTCTCTGAATCAAAAGGCTGTGTTTAGTAAGTAAATATATAGTATGCATGCACAGCTCGTTAGTGAATTGCGCAGCTCTATTGACACACATACATAGCAAGCACATGCTGTTGGTGTCCTTGCGGCCCTCAGAGCTGTGCGCAATATGTGAGAGCCACACAAAAACAAAATCTCAGATGTAGAATCTCAGTAGTTTGGTTCGCTTAACCCTCTGGGGTCTGAGGGTGTTTTGGGCCCTGGAGAAGTTTTGACATGCCTTGACATTTGTGCTTTTTTCAGTTGCCTAAAAACATATTAATGGCTAAAGTCTGATAACACTGTATTCAGCACAAACTGGGCTACAATAATATGTGAACAACATGTATGTACATGTTTGTATTCCTGAGAAAATAACATTTATGCGTGGTTTTTGAAAAAACAAACATTTTAAGTCACTGAAATAAGGCCATATAACACATAATAAACATTTGTTCACAAGACTTTTTAGAGTTTTTGCTACAAAAATGATGTGAAAACCATCCTGATCACTCATTCATACAAAACAATATAGTCATTTAACTTTTGTAAGACACTTTTAGTGTTAGAAAGGCCATATGCGAGGAGGCGTGGATGATCATGAATATTGATGTGATTCACACCTGAGGAGACAAAGACCCCTCCCCTGAGAGAGAATGAATGTGAGGAGACTTAATGATTGAATGTATTGTTTGTAGTTTAAGTTAAAAGAAGTAATCTGATTATACATTTTATTTACATAAAGACTTAAAAACTTTAGACCTACACTACTGTTTAAAAGTTTTAGGTCTGTAAGATTTTTTAATGTTTTTAAAAGAAGTCTCTTCTGCTCACCAAGGCTGCATTTATTTGATCCAAAATTCAGCAAAAACAGTGATATTGTGAAATATTTTTACAATTTAAAATAACTGTTTTCTATTTGAATATATTGTAAAATGCAATTTATTCCTGTGATCAAAGCTGAATTTTCAGCATCATTACTGCAGTCTTCAGTGTCACATGATCCTTTTTTATATGCTGATTTTCTAATATGGGCATATTTACAGCACATTTTACACATTTACACCCGAACAGATATTTGCAAGCACACGCTTCGTTGATGATGAGGCTGCATAAACACTAGTTAAAATATAATCTAAACATTCATATTATTTTATATCATATTACATATCATATTTATATCATACAGCATACAATTTAAATACCTGCTTCAGCCGAAACAACATTTAAATGTAACTAAAACTTGCCTATTAGGACATATTTCAAATTTCAATACTCTGAATACTGGCAAGTCTGGAAATAGTCCAACTAGTAAAATATGTTTATATAAAATAGCATGTCAACTAATATGTAAGTAAAACTAAATGACTTACTCATCCGAAATTGTATCCTCAGCTGGATCAAGTCGCTTTTCAAAATGCAAAGTTCCTCGTCGGATTCCCGCTCTTCTGAGGAAAATGTGAACTCTTCGTCACTATCCAGGAGCTTCCTCACCTGTGTAGTGTGCCATCTTCCAAACACGCAGAAAAGTGAATGAACTTGATGCTTTTTAAGGCATTGTTGGGGGCATTTACCATTTGCATTGATCGCCTCAGCACATTACCGTATGAATAGCGTGCTCTGCTGGTGGGTGTGATCACATTAGGGATAATTAGCTGAGCCAGGAGAAACTTTACATCGCTTTGTTTCATACAGATACATTGCAGGAGAATATTTGTTTTAAATTTGAATTGTTTTATTTAAAAGTAGACATTTTAAGCTTTCTTTAGGCATATGTTTCATGTTTGTCTGATAAGTATTAGTGGAGTTTGTTTATTTTCTTTATTTTACAAAAGCACAAGGTTTTGTTGTTATTGTGAGTGTACACAAATAAAAGTAGTCCCTTTATAGTCTCTAATGATGTCTTACACTTATCTGTATGCCCAAAAATGACAGAGTATTTTAAATTGTTTCCGCTGTTATGAGGAAAAAATCCAGCAGGACGCGCCGGCACGTCCGTCGACCCCAGAGGGTTAATAAGAACGGCACCAGAGGAGCATTTCACCAGATTTTGAATAAGAAGCTAATTAAACTACTGTGGACTAGCCCACATACAGACACTTACAGGACTTCCTGAAGTGTTCCGACTGTCAAAATAAAAGCCAGAGGGTTTAAAATTAAAGGTGCATGACTGAAATATTTTACTACTGCATTATAAAATTCTAAAAGTCAATAATTTATTATTATTATTAACATTATTTGTTTTCAAATTACAAAAATATTTATGTTGACTGGGTTCCAAAAAAATAACTGTGTGAATGAAAAGAGGACTGGTATCTTACAACTAAAGCGAAAAAATTGTGAGTTAAAAATAATAAAAAAATAAAATAAAAATAAAACAGGCTTCTTTTCTACTGATGACTGCAATTATTGTTAATTTTGCTGCTACATTATCCAGGACCAGTAGACTAGTTAGCAATAAAGTTTTTTCTGAATTTACTTTACATTTATATTGAAATAAAGGTTTGTGTTTCTTCATATATAAAAGAATACCCCCAATTAGTATAACAGAGTGAGGATTATATATTATAAAATGATTATGAAATAAACAACAACAACAACATAGGATCGGTATTGCCGATACTGAGATTTCAGGTATCGGAATCTGTCCAGAAAAGAAAAAGAGGTATCAGTGGATCCATACTATACGACAATTGATACCTCAGATCATGCGGTTTGCTATTACTTTTCTAAGCCCTCTAACTTAAAATTTTCACCTGGTGGAACCGAAAAAAGGACCTGAACCACATGTAGAGAGAAATACTCTTTATCAAAGACTTGGGGGTGGGGCCAGTAAGCAACCACCCAAACCCACTCAGTGCACCTTAGCAACTGCATAGTAATGGCCAGGCTTTAGCAAACAACGCTCACATTTTCTTTGGAAAATGTACAAATCTACTTTTTCGTGGAAGTGCAACTGCAGAGTTTGACATATAAAATAAATATTATACATTGTGAATTTTTCATCTTTGTGCATTAGGCAAAAAATAAAAATAATTAATAATAATAGCAGCAAATTTACAACTGCAAAAATGTTTGGAGTTCAGGATCTCTGAAAAATCATAGCACCTACGTAAATAAATCAACGAAACAGCCATAAAAGCGGTGTAATAGTGTTAAATTACATGATTTACTGCAAAATCTAAACTAGGATCGAAAACATTATTCATGCTATAAAGGTCAATACATGAGTTTTCAGTTGTTATGCCTGCTGCAATAATAGCTGGTAATGTGCGACAGTCATTCATTTATCAGACAAACACTATGGAATGGGGTGGAATCACACAGCTCTTCAAAAATTGTAGGGCATGGCTGTGAACTGACACACTTTGAAAAGGAATACTTTTAACTGGGCCAAAAATTCTGAGAGATTAGGATTGGTTGCAGTGGAAAGAGTAACGTTACACCACATGAATGTGGCACAATGTCAGTGCAATGAGAGGCATGATCTAAGAGATTCTTCTTCTTTTTTTTATCAATGCTACTGATAATTGCAATACTTTGAATAGCTCTCAACAACAGGTCAGTGTGCATGTCCCCTCTCTTGAAATGCTGTCCGTTGCCTTTTAATAAAACTTCTGTTACTGTAATATAATGGGGTTGACCACGAAACACACTGAAGTTTAATAATAAGCTTCGAGAGGTACTAAAATGTATCATTAGACAAACACGTTAAAGTGGTCTAATGATTAGTGTGAACAATTCTCTAGCTCTTTCCTGAAAATAACTGTACAACATCTTTTGGTAGGCGTTCGTTAGCTCGCTTGCTAATGCAACTCTGAAGATAATGCTGCTAACCTTACTGGACAAAACACTTTTGCAAACTCATAACGAGTTCAACCGTTTGCAAATGTTTAGCATCCAGGCTAACAAACCGCCTGTGCCATCCACTAACTGCATGTAATAAAATGTGTATATATGCGGGAAAACAATGTGGATAAAGATAAACCCGACTTTAAAGTATACCTCTTAATTCAAGCGGAGAAAACATCTCTTTAGATTTCCATGTAAACACACCATTTCTATTTATATTCCAGACTCCTTAGCAACGTCGTGTGCCCTGAAAGTGTGAAGACAGAAATAAACATCCGTTCGTTTAGTTTAAAAATGGCGGGCAACATATTGACATAAAAGTCCCCATAACGGGCTTTGTTAAAACGTAAACAAACGAACGAGTAACTGTTTATAAAATTAACAACAACAACAAAAATTAAGAATAATTTTAAGTAATTTTTAATAAAGGTATAAAGCTTACACAAAACAAAATCAAATAAAGCAATGCTCAAGTAAAGCAAATATTTTTTTCTTCTCATAACTGTGGTATACACCAATTAGCCACAACATTAAAACCACCTGCCTATTATTGTGTAGGTCCCCCTCGTTCCGATAAAACAGCACCAACCCGCATCTCAGAATATCATTCTGAGATACTATTCTTCTCACCACAATTGTACAGAGTGGTTATCTGAGTTACCATAGACTCTGTCAGTTTGAACCATTCTGGCCATTCTCTGTTGACCTCTCTCATTTCCATCTGCAGAACTGCCCATCACTTTTTTGTTTTGTTTTTGGCACCATTCTGCGTAAATCCTAGAGACTTTTGTGCATGAAAATCCCAGGAGATCAGCAGTTACAGAAATACTCAAACCAGATCATCTGGCACCAACAATCATCCCTGCGATTATCTAATCAGCCAATCATGTGACAGCAGTGCAGTGCATAAAAACATGCAGATACGGGTCAGGAGCTTCAGTTAATGTTCACAATGGGGGAAAAAAATGTGATCTCAGTGATTTGGACAGTGGCATGTTTGTTGGTGCCAGATGGGCTGGTTTGAGTATTTCTGTAACTGCTGATCTCCTTTTTTACATTCTCATATGTGTGTGTGTGTGTGTGTGTGTGTGTGTGTGTGTGGGGGGGGGGGGGGGGGGGGGGGTGGTGGTAGAGTCCAGTCGCAACTTGGGAAAATTGCATTTCTATGACAGATTTGTGTTGTAGCAGTTTAATAATTGCTATTATTCAAATTTTGTACAATTTATTTTGATGATTGAGTGGACATGAAATCTTAAAAATGTGTCATTATAAAACAAAATGTTTACATACTAATTGGGATTTCAAGCATCATTTGCTTTTGTATCTTTTTACTTTACAGTCTCAGATGATTAATTATTTGTACATTAAAAATTCTGAATCCTCTGCACAATATAAGTGCCTGCATGTCAAATTCAAGTTATAAAAATACCAGTGATTTGAATTAGATCTGTTGGGAGACATCCACAAAATGTGCATAAATCAAGTGCCTACATATTACACAATAACAAACTGAAACCACTATAACTTTGCAATGTGTTATGATGAGCAGAATTTGCAATTTAAAATGTATAAAAAGCCTCCAGTCGCAACATAGAAAATCTCTCTGAAGATAAGATGTGTTGCTTTTCGTAAAGTTAAAACATATTTAATATGATACACATAAAAATGATCTTTTAATATAGTGATGGATGGTAAATACACAATACATACTGTAATATAACAGCACGCGTCTCCACCTGAACTCTTGCATTTTTTCTCTGTTCTCTGTCCAAATAAATGAAGTACATTAACTTTGAGTCTGCATTCGTTATTCATATACACAACTGTTTTAATAGCCTCTAAATTAATGTTGGGCAAATGAGGACATAAATTATGTTAGAATACTGCATGTCCGCCCATAGAATAATCATTAAAAGCAAAAATGACCAACTGGTTAACAACAAACAACTATTGTTCCTCGATGTTGCCACAACGACATCATGACGGAATGGCACCGTTCCAAAGTTACGTTGTGGCAATCAATCCAGGAATTTTACTTTTCTGGTTGTCACAACGTAATCAGTTAAGTTGCCACGATGAAAGATTGGTCATCAAATTACGTAGCAGTTATGTAATGGCCACGTAATTTGGTTAGCTGGGATGCTGAGTTTATCTGAACAACCATGTCAACATTGATCTTGTTTCTCATAAACACGAGGCTCTTTATACAAGGCAGTATCATTTAAGGCAAAAAGTCTAATGAGGAAACATATATTGCTGTTTAAATGTGTCCACTTACATCTTTGACCTACTGTATGAATGGATCTCGCCATTGGAACACAACAAATAAAAGTTAATTGGCTTACTCCTGTGGAGGCCTCTTGTCGATGTACTTTACAACACTGGACTGAAATGCAAGAATATCAGTTCTCAGTTCCTCACATCAGTCGGACCTCTAACCACCATTGCATGCTTCTGACACATACAGAATAAATAGATTATTAATAGTATCACTTGGTAAAAAATAGCTTGCGGGAAAGGTCTAAAACTTGCATCTGGTTTGAATATGACCCATAGTAAATGACCTCCTCAATTATACAGTTTCCTTTCTCTAATTTGCCTGATGCAACAGGAGGTGGAATGTAGTCATGACAGTCAGGACTGCTGAGAGGATTATTGGTGCCCCCCTGCCCACCCTTTAAGATTTGTACATCTCCAGAGTGAGGACACGTGCAGGTAGAATCACTCTGGACCCCACAAACCCTGCCCACTTCCTTTTTGAACAGTTGCCATCTGGCCTGCACTACAGAGCACTCAGCGCCAGGACAACCAGGCACAATAACAGTTTTTACTCTCAGGCCATTTAACCCATGAACAATTAAACTGCCTTCAGGACTTCCATAGTGCAATAATGTATAAATAAGTCATGTACATATGTAAATTAATATTTAATTCAATAACTGTACATACCCCTACCTTATATATGACCACTTGCACATGTACATAAGCCATTCTATGTTATATGTCCTATTTTTTTGTATGTCTATTTATACTCTTACCTTGTTTTATATTCTGTGTCTCACTGTAATGTTTTGTGTGCACTTGCTTGTTTCTCCTATCACCAAAAAATAAAATTGTTCCTTGTGTATGTGCGCACACTTGGCATTAAAGCTCATTCTGATTCTGATATTGATGCATGCAACTTAATAACTGCACCTTCCCTGGATACAGCACAATATTATATGATATCCATGCACATGCCAATACACTCCAATAGTAAATCAGTTAAAGGGATAATTCACCCAACAACTGACACACCGTCAGTTTGTTTCGAACCTGTAGAATTTCTTTTCATTCAGTGGATCACAAAAACTATTAGACGTCTCGTTCAGCATTCACTTTCTGGACCGAAACTTACTTTACATGCATACGCAAGTACGTGAACGCAGATGTATCTTACAGCGCATCACAAATGTGTCAGATGGCAATTCATAACACAACCCGACTACATGTTGCATTCTCAACACTGCCGAAAGGGGCGCTACAGCGAGATTAGTGTGAACTGTCTGCTTCTACAGTGAATTTTCTTTTTCAACTCAACTACTGTCATGGCGGAGCAACCGTTTGAAGAGAATATTATTGAGCAAGTATGCTAAAGTCAATATATTTATAGCAACTTTCCTGAATAACAACACATCCAGCACAGACGTTTGATTGCTCCCTTCAATACTGAGGTTTTTGGTAACGCAAGAACGCACATTACCCTTACAAAAATTGAGAGTTTACTGCAAAGTTGGCGCAAATTCGCCACAGATCATTTTTACATGCAAATGAACTTTGCTGCAAACTTGCGACAAATTGTTCATTGTTGCCAAAGGTTTGCTGGAGGTTCACCACTACCGGTGAAGAGCTGCAAACTTCTGGCAAACATTTGCGACGAATCACAAGCTCATTTGCATGTGCCCAAGCTCTCGCATCTGCATTCAAGTACTTACGTAGAGTATGTTTTAGCGTTCATTTTATGTTAAGAAAAAAAATATGCAATGAATGTAAATGGTGGTTGAGGCTGTCATTCTGTTTAACATCTTTTGTGTTTCACTGAAGTCAAATGGGTTTCAAACATTATGAGGGTGAAAAAATGATGACAGTTTTCACTTTTAGGTGAACTATCCCTTTAAATCTGAGAGATACTGTAAAAAAAAAAAAAAAAAGAAAGAAAGAAAAAAAAAAAGCTTTTTTTTTCAGTGTACTGGAAGCTCACCTGGTGGAGCAAACTCCTCAACCTCTTTGTATGAAACAGACATCACTGGATGGTTGAGCTTCTCCATAAAGTCAGAAATGATTTGATAGGCCAAGAATGCAGCCGCCGCAGTGAGCAGCAAGTAAATACGGACAAAGATGGCCGTGAAAACATTCTTAAGGCAAGCCTTGTTGAAAGCAATGGACATGAGATTGTTGTCCACGATGTCTTCATCTGTAATACAGTGAATGCTTGTTTCAAAACAATATCTACAGTGAAAAAATAAAAATACAATAAAAGGCATACAGATATAAACACAAAATTAAAGTCCAGACCTGGTAAAGAATCACTACTGGCTCCATCATGTTCCACTTCGGAAACTTCATTATTCCGGTTAGATTCATTTGGTCCAATACTGTCCTCACCATTAAACTACAATGTAATAAGCAACTTATTTTGATTACTGACGTCTACAGCAGCCAGACATAACATAAGTAGTGTGCACACACTTAAAGGAATATTCTGGGTTCAGTACAGGTTAAGCTCAATTGAAAGCATTTGTGGTATAATATTGATTACCACAGAAATGTATGAGAAGGGGTTCAATCTTTAGCTGACTGGTGGATCATGTGACCTGCCACCAACCACTGGCAGATGGGGAGACGACAGTGGCAGCTCACAAGACCTGCCGTTCTAACAGGAGGCAGCAACCTAGTAGCAGGTCACGTGACCATCCACATAGGAAAATGGCTGGAACCATTGACAACTGTCAGATTTACGAGGATTTTTAATCTCTTGAATCAATTTACAAAGCTCCAAATTTTGCTCCCTTCCTTCTACTATCACTCCAAGAAATTATAATAATTTATTCTCATGGATCTAATCTTGGATATAGTCATGGATCTAACGCTTTTTTATGGAACTTGCCTTTAAAGCGGTCGAATTACAATGATCAACGTCCCACTGCTATTGCGTTTAAAGCTCTGAATTTTGCATTCCTCCTTCCACTCTCTACAAGGAATTACATAAATGTATTCTTATGGATCTATTCTTTTTACGGCGTTTATTTGTCTTAAGAGCTGTCTAATGACCATTATCTCAACTGGTCAGAAACATCCGCTCGCACTGGTTGGTAAGTTTAGCCAGCCGCTATTGTGTTTAATAACCCCGACTTTTGCAATATTCCTTCGATTATCAACCCCAAGGAATAACATTAATTACTTCTTATGGATCTATTCTTATGCATTAAAGCCATCCTGTCTGTATTTATGTGACATTAAAGCTGTCTAATGACCATGATCCCAAATGGAAGAAAATGTCCACTCGCACTGGTTAGTCAGTTCAGCTTGCTGCTATTGCATTTAATAATCCAGATTTTTGCAATATTCCTTACATTTTCACTCCCAAAGAATAATATAATTTTGTTCATATGGATCTATTCTTATGCACCAAAGCCGTCCTTTCTGTATTTTTGTGACATTAAAGCTGTCAAATGACCGTGATCCCAACTGGCAGAAAATTTCGCTCATAATGGTTAGTCAGTTCAACCCACCACGATTTTTGCAATATTCCTTACATTATCCCTCCTTCAAAATAATATCAATTTGAATATAGAATATTCAAAAGAATATAGATTTATTCTTATGCATTAAAGGCATTTTTCTGTATTTACATACACTTAGGTTGAAGTCATTATAACTAATTTTTTTAACCACTCCACAGATTTCATAATAGCAAACTATAGTTTTGGCAAGTCATTTTGGACATCTGTTTTGTGCATGACATGAGTAATTTTTCCAACAACTGTTTACAGACAGATTGTTTCACTTTTAGTTGACTATATCATGATTCTAGTGGGACAGAAGTTTACATACACTAAGTTAACTGTGCCTTTATGCAGCTTGGAAAATTCCAGCAAATGATGTCAAGCCTTTAGACAATTAGACAATTAGCTTCTGATAGGAGGTGTACTTAATTGGAGGTGTACCTGTGGATGTATTTTAAGACCTACCTTCAAACTCAGTGCCTCTTCGCTTGACATCATGGAAAAATAAAAAAACAATCAGCCAAGACCTCAGAAATATATTGTGTACCTCCACAAGTCTGGTTCATCCTTGGGAGCAATTACCAAATGCCTGAAGGTACCATATCCATCTGTTCAAACAATAGAACACAAGTATAAACACCATGGAACCACACAGCCATCATACCGCTCAGGAAGGAGATGCATTCTGTGTCCTTGAGATGAACGTAGTTTGGTGTGAAAAGTGCAAATCAATCCCAGAACAACAGCAAAGGACCTTGTGAAGATGCTGGAGGAAACAGGTTGACAGGTATCTATATCCACAGTAAAACGAGTCCTATATCGACGTAACCTGAAAGGCTGCTCAGCAAGGAAGAAGCCACTGCTCCAAAACCACCATAAAAAAGCCAGACTACAGTTTGCAAGTGCACATGGGGACAAAGATCTTTGGAGAAATGTCCTCTGGTCTGATGAAACAAATATTTAACAATGGCCGTAATGACCATTGTTATGTTTGGAGGAAAAAGGGTGAGGCTTGCAAGCCGAAGAACACCATCCCAACCATGAAGCATGGGGGTGGCAGCATCATGTTGTGGAGGTGCTTTGCTGCAGGAGGGACTGATGCACTTCACAAAAACATGGCATCATGAGGAAGGAAAATTATGTGGATATATTGAAGCAACATCTCAAGACATCAGCCAGGAAGTTAAAGCTCGGTCGCAAATGGGTCTTCCAAATGGACAATGACCCCAAGCACACTTCCAAAGTTGTGGCAAAATGTTTTAAGGACAACAAAGTCAAGGTATTGGAGTGGCCATCACAGAGGCCTGACCTCAATCCAATAGAAAATTTGTGGGCAGAACTGAAAAAGCGTGTGCAAACAAAGAGGGCCTACAGACCTGACTCAGTTACACCAGTTCTGTCTGAAGGAATGGGCAAAAATTCCAGCAACATATTGTGAGAAGTTTGTAGAAGTCTACCCAAAAAGTTTGACCGAAGTTAAATAATTTAAAGGCAATGTTACCAAATACTTACAAAGTGTATGTAAACTTCTTACCCACTGGGAATGTAATGAAAGAAATAAAAGCTGAAATAAATAATTCTCTCTTCTATTATCCTGACATTTCACATTCTTAAAATAAAGTAGTGATCCTAACTGACCTAAGACAGGGAATGTTTTCTATGATTAAATGTCAGGAATTGTGAAAAACTTAGATTAAATGGTGTATGTAAACTTCTGACTTCAACTGTGTATATATATATATATATATATATATATATATATATATATATATATATATATATATATATACATACACACACACATTTGTGCTCAAAATTTTGCATACCCTGGCAGAAATTGTGAAATTTTGGCATTGATTTTGAAAATATGACTGATCTGAAACTGTCTTTTATTTAAGGATAGTGATCATATGAAGCCATTTATTATCACATAGTTGTTTGGCTCCTTTTTAAATCATAATGTTAACAGAAATCACCCAAATGGCCCTGATCAAAAGTTTACATAGCCTTGAATGTTTGGCCTTGTTACAGACACACAAGGTGACACACACAGGTTTAAATGGCAATTAAAGTTTAATTTCCCACAACTGTGGCTTTTTAAATTGCAATTAGTATCTGTGTATAAATAGTCAATGAGTTTGTTAGCTCTCACGTGGATGCACTGAGCAGGCTTGATACTGAGCCATAGGGAGCAGAAAAGAACTGTCAAAAGACCTGCGTAACAAGGTAATGGAACTTTATAAGATGGAAAAGGATATAAAAAGATATCCAAAACCTTGAAAATACCAGTCAGTACTGTTCAATCACTTATTAAGAAGTGGATAATTCTGGGATCTCTTGATACCAAGCCAAGGTCAGGTAGACCAAGAAAGATTTCAGCCACAACTGCCAGAAGAATTGTTCGGGATACAAAGAAAAACCCACAGGTAACCTCAGGAGAAATACAGGCTGCTCTGGAAAAAGACGGTGTGGTTGTTTCAAGGAGCACAATACGACGATACTTGAACAAAAATGAGCTGCATGGTCGAGTTGCCAGAAAGAAGCCTTTACTGTGCCAATGCCACAAAAAAGCCCAGTTACAATATGCCCGACAACACCTTGACATGCCTCACAGCTTCTGGCACACTGTAATTTGGAGTGACGAGACCAAAATAGAGCTTTATGGTCACAACCATAAGCTCTATGTTTGGAGAGGGGTCAACAAGGCCTATAGTGAAAAGAATACCATCCCCACTGTGAAGCATGGTGGTGGCTCACTGATGTTTTGGGGCATGTGAGCTCTAAAGGCATGGGAATCTTGTGAAAATTGATGGCAAGATGAATGCAGCATGTTATCAGAAAATACTGGCAGACAATTTGCATTCTTCTGCATGAAAGCTGCGCATGGGACACTCTTGGACATTCCAGCATGACAATGACCCTAAGCACAAGGCCAAGTTGACCCTCCAGTGGTTACAGCAGAAAAAGGTGAAGGTTCTGGAGAGGTCATCACAGTCTCCTGACCTTAATATCACCGAGCCACTCTGGGGAGATCTCAAACGTGCGGTTCATGCAAGATGACCAAAGACTTTGCATGACCTGGAGGCATTTTGCCAAGATGAATGGGCAGCTATACCACCTGCAAGAATTTGGGGCCTCATAGACAACTATTACAAAAGACTGCACACTGTCATTGATGCTAAAGGGGGCAATACACAGTTATTTTTTTAAATATATTTTTGATTTATTTTAAAGAGAAAGGAAAATATTTACATTCTATTAAGGGTTAAATTTGTTCCACAAATTCAATTTAAAAAGGCAGTCCCACATTTCCATGTCACTACTGAAATATTTAAAATTTTAGTAGTCTATTGTCTGAGCCTGATTTCAGCCTGCATTTTTGTACGGGAACAGGCAGTGAGACTATAATGGCCATACACATAGACACATTTTTCAATCACTTAGAATTAAATGTGCTCCAAAGTCAGAAAAATCAGTGTGTAAATTACGAACACATATTCTCTGCAATTAAATACACATTTTGGGGTTTTAATCTGAAATATGATGTTGTCTGAAGGGTACAGTTGTTCAAAGTTTATGATTATTTCTCAATAATCACAAGCTAAAATTAGCTAAAATTAAAATTTGCTAAAACAAACAAATCAACACATAAACAGTCTGAAATATATGATAATTAATAGTAACATGATTATTTTAGTAGTGATAAAATGTAATGTTAAACCACTCATTTTAATGAATCAAGGCTGTAAACAGTTATACAAACACACACACAAAAAATTTTTTTTTTATTAAATCCCAAAAAAGTTTATTTAATTGCAGAGAGTGATCGGTAGTGACAGTTCTTAAAGTTACACACTGATTTTCAGACTTTGGAGTATTTACTTTATCATGGGATCTAATTACTCACCACATGGCCATGATGGATAGGTGCAGTCTCTTTTCCTGGTTTTATTTTTCTTTTACTTTTATTAGTTAACAAAGAGCCCAGAAAGTCAGACAGCTAAGACAGTTATTGTTGAGCTTTTTATTTTTTTTTTATTTTTTTAAACTGAAAGTTATTATTTTAAACTATTCCTCATCTGTATGGAAAACAAGCTGTACAACCAAGCATCACAAAACATTTGTGTTTGTAATATTTTCAACATAAAATATTGTATGAGTTCATATAAGTCCAACAAATTGAGGGAATATGTTATATGTTATTATTATTATTAATTAATATTATTGTCACTACCAAAACATTGCAGTCACTAGCGAAACACATAGTGTTTTCTCAGCAACAACAAAAAACAAACAAACAAACAAAAAAAAAAACAAAGTGAAATTGAGTTATTAACTAACATTTTATGATAATGAATGATTTCATAAATCATTTACTCTCAAATCAGTATGAACAAATCTATGTATTTGACAGAGAAAATTTGCATTTTGATTTTGATTAACATAATATACTGTATGTATAATGACAAAGTTATGGGGGGAAAAACAGGAAAATTTGAAAATGTTTCCAACTCTGAGTTTGAACCAATTTGGAAAATTGGTCCATGTAGAACCTTTCAGAGGTTCCAAATATGATGCAAAGTATAGAACTCCTTTGGGTTCTATATAGAATCGTTTCTTCTAAGAGTGTATATTATACAATATATTCTCGCATCACTAAGAACATTATTTATATATATATTAAAAAAAAGTATGGTAAGTGGTTCTTGTGGCTATTACAAGTACTATTCCAACAATCCTGAGGTTGCAAAGGCCATCTCTGCCTGGAATCTATGGAACCCCCCCATCTTTCTGAGAATCAGGATGGTTATCTTCAAACGAGAGAGAAAAAAAAACTATAAAAAAATACCATCACTTATTATACACCAATCAGCCACAACATTAAAACCACCTGCCTAATATTGTGTAGGTCTCCCTCGTGCCGCCAAAACAGCGCCAACCCGCATCTCAGAATAGCATTCTGAGATGATATTCATCTCAGCACAATTGTACAGAGCGGTTATCTGAGTTACCGTGGACTTTGTCAGTTCGAACCAGTCTGGCCATTCTCTGTTGTCCTCTCTCATCAACAAGGCATTTCTGTCCACAGAATTGCCACTCACTGGATGTTTTTTTTGTTTTTTTGCACTATTTGTAGTAGTAACCATGATTGTGTTGTAACTATGTTTTAACTAAATCCAATGGTTAAACTATAGTTACTGTAGTGAAACCATGGTTAATTTGTGTAAGGGTAAACAAAATGTCAGGAAGCCAAGACGATGAGTTGAACTCAGATGCAGTTTTATTAACAAACTCAGGAAAAAGCAGAGCAAACACAAAGAAGCAACCAAAGGGCAAATCAGGATATATAATAATCTAGCAAACTGAAGAATTACAGGAATATTACTTTTGAAGACTAAGACGAATAGAGGGATGAGTTAGCTAGGGTGAGTCCAAACAAGACTAGATGGTGACTGAAGTGAGTGGTGAGGCTTTATACAGGACTGGCTGATGGTTTGATTAGGGACAGGTGAGAGTGATTAGTAATCAGGTGAGTGAGAGGCGGTTGGAGGAGCAGAGGCTGACGAAGATGTGACACAAAACAGAAGTTTAATAATTTTCTGTAAAGGCTCACAAATGTCAAAAATAAATAAATAAATAAAAAAGACTTGAATTATGACTAAAAATAATATTTTAAATTACCCATTGTATCCCAAGAGATCGCAAAAAATAAATATTTTAACAGAAGTATCGTATTGGTATCGGTATCGACGATATTGGACTTTAAATGACTGGATTGAATCGAAAAGAAAATAAGTGGTATCACCCATCCCTACTATAAAATGAAAATGCAAAGACAGAAACTAATAATAAAAGTGATATTGTTCATATATTTTACATTTGCCTTTTTGAGCATTTTAATTTATTCATTATTTATTTTTTATAATTTTAACAGTGGTATTTGTAACAAGACCATAGTAAACACATGGAAGCATGGATCTTCATCACTACCATGGTTTGATGTAACATGATTTCTACAAAACAAACTGTGGCATTTTTGTAATTATAAACAGTAGACCTAATCTAAACACATGTAAAACAATAAATACAAAAAATACATATAAGTTATAACAAAAATGTATTATATTCCCTCACTCCCCTAATGTTGCCTATGACAAATTTAATAAAGCTGAAGTAGTGATATGATAATATTTTTTATCAATCTATTTCTGCCTAAAGTATAGTAAATTCAAGGGTGGTCATGTACAATTCTGTGATGAATTCCAATGGTTTCCGCTTCTCACTGGTTCTCATAAAACTGCAAGTTTAAGAGCTCGAGCTGTACCACCCTGTTGAGAACCCCTGACATAAACAATATGCGTGTTAATTTTAGTGTGATAAAATCACTTACTATCGTTTTCTGTGTAAAGTTATAGCCAATTTTACAACTTCGCTGCGATGACGTGTAATGTCAACAAACACTAAAATGACTGTAAAAATGACAATTTAAACAACTTTACAGCTCAGCTGTAAAATTATCAGCTTCACATTTCTGCCTTTAAACCCACTGAAAATTGGCCACATTCGCTTCCATTTTAAGTGCCTCACTGTAACCTCGAGTTGTTTTTTTTAAAGTAAAGGAGGGACGAGTCAAAATGATTTTTTGTGGTAATCAATATTTTGCCACAAATGCCGTTGATTGAGCTTAACTTGTATTGAAGCCGGCATATTCCACTAACAAACGTTCCACTATCATCCCCATCCCAAAGAAACCACAAATCTTCAGTTCGGCTTTCATTACCATCATCCCAGCTATACTCCAGAATAAATTACACCAACTCTCTGTTCCCATGTCTATCTGTCAGTGGATTACCAGCTTTCTGACGGGCAGGCAGCAGCTTGTGAGAATCAGCACTGGTGTCCCCCAGGGATGTGTGCTCTCCCCACTACTCTTCTCCCTCTACACCAATGACTGCATTGCCAAGGACCCCTCTGTCAAGCTCCTGAAGTTTGTAGATGACACCACTGTCACTGGCCTCATCCGAGATGACGATGAGTTTGCATACAGAAGGGAGGTTAAACAGCTGGCTGTCTGGTGCATTCAAGACAACCTTGAGCTGAACACGCTCAAAATGGTGGAGATGATTGTGGACTTTAGGAGGAACACCCCAACACTGACCCCCCTCAACATTCTAAACAGCACTGTGGCAGCAGTGGAGTCATTCAGGTTCCTGGGCACTACCATCTCACAGGACTGAAGTGGGAGACACACATTGACTCCATTGTGAAAAAAGCCCAGCAGAGGTTGTACTTCCTTTGCCAGCTGAGGAAGTTCAACCTGCCACAGGCGCTGCTGATACAGTTCTACTCAGCAGTCATTGAGTCTGTCCTCTGCACTTCAATAACTGTATGGTTTGGTTCAGCTACGAAATCAGACATCAGAAGACTACAAAGGACAGTTCGGACTGCTGAGAGGATTATTGGTTGCCCCCTGCCCCCCCCCCTTCAAAAACTATACACTTCCAGAGTGAGGAAAAAGGCTGGAAAAATCACTCTGGACCCCACTCACCCTGCCCAATACCTTTTTGAACTGTTGCCTTCTGGCCGACGCTTCAGAGCTTTGAGCACCAGAACCGACAGGCACAGGAACCGTTTTTTCCCTCAGGCTATCCATCTCATGAACAGTTAAATTGCCCCATTGAGCAATAACTATGTGCAATACACAGTTTAGTCTTTCTTATATTTATCCAGTGGCGATTTTAGGGGGTGGCCTGTGGTGGCCTGGGCCACCCCTGAAATCTCATTGGCCACCCTGTGGCCACCCCAGAACTGATTGGTAGTTCATCATGTTCATCAACACAAGAACGAAGAACCAATAGAAACACCTGTCAATCAAAGATGACATCTCAGGTCATTTGTTGATTTAGAGCCACACTGACCTAGGGTCAGTTTTATATTTCTGACCATTATAGTAGTGGTGGGACTGAAGCTGTTTGAGCTGATCTTTGATCAGTGGGGGGAGGGGCAGGCCGCAGGTGGCCAGGCAGGTGCCGCAGGTCGTGGGCAGCAGGCGCCAGGTCTGGAGTATAATGGTCGGTCAGAAGCACGAAGCTGACACGAGCTAGCGTCTACTTCCAACTTCCAATGAGTTGACGACATCGATTTGTGGTAAAAAAGAAAGCTGTTATTTGAGAGGTATGTTCATCTAATCTAACGTTTAATTTATCTCGAATTTCCATGTGAATGTGAAAACATTTTTTCATTGTTAACAGTAGCTAGGTTAAAGAGTAAGCTAGACCCTACACCACATTCAACATGTTATCTTTATATTGACATGAAATATGAAATGCCATGTTTTCTGATTTAATGTGTAAAGGTGAGTAAAGCGTTTTACAGATGTATATGTTCAATAGCTAAAGTTATATATATATATGGCTAACCTGTGTGTGAAATGGAAGGGTTTGTGCTGTGACTGTACTTTAAATCTTTACATGAGTTATTTATGAGCTCTTTATGTGTATTATTGGTCAGTCAGACCAATAAAATCTTCAAAGTTTTTATACCTTATTTGACATTTTAAATATGCAGAGGCAGGGCAAATTGCACTTAAATGCCGCAAATGATTTAACTAACTATTTTATTTGGTAATATTCAAAGTAATTGAATCTATCAGAACATGTGGAAAATAAACCTGAGTAGACACTGTAAATAGAGTTTTGTTTTTTACTGTATTCAGAGCTCAGTCTGCAATTTTGGGGTTTCCAGACAGACACCTATAAGCCCTTGTAGCCAATTTCACACACTGATTTGTACCCAATTTAACAATATTTCTGCTGGACAGTGCAGTTATAGCTAATAAATGAATGAATAATTGATTGAATGATTGATTGAATTGCGCCTCAATCAGTTATCACCTGTACTTGTATCTTTTTATGATTATTCACTATACTTGATGTTATACGCAGATTAATTCTCTACAATGAGAATAGCTCTTAAAAATGTGTAACTGATTTTTCCTAAACAATTACTGATTTAAAAATGGATGTTATGTTAAAATAACCAGAGATTCCCAGAAACTGTAATAGGTTGAAATAGAACAGGAATAGAAAACTGTCAAATGTCAAAACAACAGTCTGATATTGAATACAAACAATTCAGTGAATGCTAACATGAGTTTAAGAATTCATTTATTCTACATGTGTACGATGCTGAAGCAAAGCAATGCAATATTTACACATTTTGATCATGTGCCATTTATAAAGGTTCTCCCGGTATCGCCACCCCACACTAGGTCTGTGCCCCATCTTGGCCACCCCAGTAAAAATGTCCTGGATATGCCACTGTATTTATCCAACACATCCAACCTCTTCTGCCATTTCATTCCTCTGGAAAAAAAAAATAAAAAAAATAAATAAATAAATTTGCACTGTACATAACAGATTTGTATTTACACTGTACATAACAGATTGTATTAGATTCGCACTACCCATGTGTATGTGTGTATGTATGTGTGTGTCTGTACGTATGTGTATAATTATTTTTATTTATTTATTATTATCTACGTCTTGCTGCTGTTTTTGTATTCTTTTTGTATTGTTGTACACTGGAAGCTCCTGTCAAATTCCTTGTATGTGTAAGCATACTTGGCAATAAACCTTCCTTTAAAATGTGGCAGACAGTAGCAGACATCTGAGGTTCCTCAGACTGCCACACGAGAACCTCTTTCAAGAAGAGCATACAAGATGTAACAATCACCATACAATCCTACAAGAACTATAGACTGACAATGATTCCCTCAGTAACTCCGTCCAATTGAAATGTATTGAGCCACATATAAATAATTATGTTCCTTGAGCACTAGACTATTTGAAGCACCAAATAGTGTGTCCAGAGGCTCTTCAAAGGGTTCCACCAGTGTGACTATATCTGAGGAACCCCAAAATTATCCCTCCTCACCATATCTTTTTTTATTTATTAATTTTTTATTTTTTTGTGTAGCAAAATATATGTTGTCCGCCGCGGCAATAGGCCGAACAGCGTTCCGCTGCTATCACATGACTGCAGTTGTACATCTCTGCACACAGTTCTGTGTTACTACGAACACAGCCGCTGAATCTAAACTGCGAAAATACTGATAGCGCGCGCAGCCAAAGAAACTATGAATGAGCTCGTGCTCGACCTGGATCAAACCGCATTTCACACATGAGTTTCATTACCTCCTGATAGGATCGAGATGTATCTCTGCTTAGCATTTTGCTTCACCTCGGACAATTTTGGGCATTTAAAGTGTGCCATCAACTTGCAGCAGCAGAATCCAGACTCAACACGGATAGACTCGAGAAGCTCTCGTGAGGCACAGACAATGCCCAAAAACATGCCAAGCGTGACATCACAACTGTTACATTTAGGATGGGCTTGATACTTTCTCTTGGATTTTTTTTTCTTTTCTTTTTTTTTTAAGAGTTTACGCAATATGTAATACGTTAATGTGTTGATGCAATTTTGTAACACACTTTGCTTTCCATGACTGTTTACTCCTGTGATTAATGTTGCCAGACATTTCATAACACAGTAGTGAGAAGACTATTGTATAGCGGTAAATCAGCAATTCGTCGTAAAATAGCAAAACAAACCTCGTTGTTTTCTAATAATTGCCGGTTTAAGGATGTGTGAAGCTTTTAAATGATCAGACGTTTTTTTTCGGGGTTGGACGTCACTTCCTGACCATCTCACGTGAACTATAAAACAGAAACTCTAAAGGCAAATGGAAGTTTAGAAACTTCCCAAAGCAGAAGTGAATTGTAAATTGCAAAACATTAATGGCCACGGCCCCAAAACAACGCTACATTTATGTAATGTGAAACCAAGTCCGAAAGCACCAGCTATAGGATCCTGTTCCAAAACAATTCGAGCATTTCCCATTCTCATTGTTAAAGCTGATCTGAGATCAGCGTATGAAATACCGAATGGAAACACACAGATCCTCCCACGACAACAAGGAACCTGAAGTGGAATACTAACCCTACACCTTGTTCCTGCAACTAATAAATAGTCCACAATGTTTTACGCACAAAGTATTTTACTCTTCGTGTTACTTAGTAGTTGTTCTGCAAATGAAAGTACGTTAAACACAAAACCTGCCTCGATACCGGTGCGTTTGTTCACCGATGAGGAATTGAAAAGATACGATGGGAGCGAGGTATGTGTTAAAAGAAACATTACTGTACTTGTCCTTTGTGAAACCTCTGAGAAAGTTCACTCAGTGCCGGTTATAATTAATTGCAATATGCATTTACTGAACCGTTTAAACGTGCCCGCTCCTCTTACAGGAAGGACAACCAGTTTACATGGCCATTAAAGGAGTTGTGTTTGACGTCACAACTGGAAAAGGTTAGATGAACTTCAGCATGAATGAGTGAATATCACAAAACCTTTCATGAACATGCATTAGACTCCAAAAAATTTAAAACATAAATAACTATTTATATTTTGTTTAAAGAAAATTCGGCCTATTTTAAGATCACTGATATTTTATTAAATATTAAAATCATATTCTCATTATTGTAATGCCAAAATATAATAGACCTACATTATTTCAGTCTTTAGTATTTAAATATCTTTATGCTATAAATCAATGTATTACAGAATTGTACTATTCAGTACTGGTTAGTAATGGATTACATGTAATCTGGACTATGTAATCAATTTACAAAAATCAAGTACTTGTAAATAGATTAAATTACATTTTAAAATAGTAATTGTTAGATTATCAGATACATGATTGCATTAATCTGGCTAAGGTAGTAAATTGTTCATAATTTATTGACCCATCTAATACTTCTACTTTTTAAATATTTAAACATTGTCATTCTAAATCAGCCTAGCTGATGTTCGGTTGAGTGTTTTTGAATAATTGGGGGTTGATTGCCGAACCGAATGCATTAGTGCGGTAAAGTCAGTTTTAGTTTTGTGAATTCCTTTTGTATTTTGCTTCAAAAGTGTACATGAATGTGCTTTTGTGACAACTTTTGACACTTAATTTTTAATTTTTTTTGTCTGTGTTTTTGTGTGTGACGTTGGTTAAAAATTGTAACTGGTCTTTCTGTTTCCATACATGGATGGCATTTGTAACACCAAAATTGGCAGCATAAGAACATTTTAATTGCCTTTTTATTTCACTCAGAAACATAAAACCATGTAAACTAATAGTGAGTTAACACAAACAAAAAAGCATATAAATTCTCATATTTTGTTCCATTAAGAATGTTTTCTTTTGTGCTTTTAAGCAACATTGTCAAAATGGCACAAACTTACCCTACTCAAATGAATGTGATATCAAATAAAAAAGAATTAGGTCAGAATTAATCTAAAACAATTACATTAGATTACTTTAAAATGTAATCCAAGAGATTGGATTAGTTAGTACAGTTTGTCGTGTAATTTGTAATGAGTAGTAGATTACAATTCAGAACTATTCTATCTGTTACTGTATTACAGTAATGAGAATCAAGTTTGAATCATCACTAAGATTAATGTTGACAATTAAAAAAATCCAAATTATGCATTGTGGAAATGAGATTTTGTCACAAAAAGAATTTCACAATGAAGAAATCTTTTTTTTTCTCCCCTTTTCTCCCCAATTTGGAATGCCCAATTCCCAATGCACTCTAAGTCCTCGTGGTGGCGTAGTGACTTGCCTCAATCCAGGTGGTGGTGGATGAATCTCAGTTGCCTCCGCGTCTGCATCTTATCACGTGGCTTGTTAAGCGTGTTACCGCAGATATAGCACGTGTGGAGGCCTACGCTATTCTCCGCGGCATCCACGCACAACTCACCATGCGCCCCACCGAGAGCGAGAACCACACATTATAGCGACCACGAGGAGGTTACCCCATGTGACTCAATCCTCCCTAGCAGCCGGGCCAATTTGGTTGCTTAGGAGACCTGGCTGGAGTCACTCGGCATGCCCTGGATTCGAACTCGTGACTCCAGGGGTGGTAGTCAGTGTCTTTATTCGCTGAACTACCCGGACCCCCATACAATGAAGAAATCTCAAAAACAGGCATCATTTTTCTTTTCAAAATATAATTTCTCATTTCTTTCTTTTGATTTTGAGATGAAATATGAGGTTCACCTAATCATGCAAACGCTTCTATCTTTGAAAGGTTTTAACTGTTCACAGACATCTCTTAGAGGAAGTACCCTTTCAGAGGCAAATAAGTAACAGATATCGTTAGCCTGGTTCCCTATTTTGATATTTTGGTATGTAAGCAGTGCATTGAAAAACCATGCCTATTCTGACGTTGATTTATAATTTTATTTCCAGAGTTTTATGGCAAGGGTGCACCCTATAATGCCCTTGTGGGCAAGGACTCAACCAGAGCTGTGGCCAAAATGTCCCTTGACCTGGCAGATCTCACACATGATACTGTAAGTTGGAGATTTTAAAAAGAAAACAGAAATTTTGCAACAACAGTTCAGGGTGTCATGGTAGTTTTGAAATAGGTAAAAACAAAAGAAATCCTATCTAGGTTTTTCCTGCATGAAACTGCATGTTAAAGAAACATTCACTTTCTGTTTCCTCAAACTGAACTGTTGTCTGATGGAATAGGCCACTGGATTCCACCAGACTTTTAGTGCTTGCTTGCTGTTGCCTTATGGTGTTCTAAACTTTTGCCTGTCTCTTTTTCCTATTTGTCAGACCGGCCTTACAGAGAAACAACTAATGTCCCTAGAGAAGATATTCACAGGCACATACAAAACAAAGTACCCCATTGTGGGATACACCAGCAGACGCATTCTCAATAAAGACGGCAGCCGTAATAAAGACTTCAAACCTGAAGACCAATCTAATTTTAGCATTAAAGATGAATTTTGATTTTAAGACAGATTTTAAACTAAGTACAACAGAAATGTTCTTTTTGATAAAACAACCCAACAATGTAGTGCAATTCTCAATCCCTATCATAGTTGTTTGTGACCCCTCACTGTAATCTAGGTGGGCAGGTGTTGATTTATTGGTGTCGTCTGGTGGTCTTGCTGCCCAGAGTCAAGAAACACTATGATGCAAACAATCAAACATGGGTTTTTCCCTGGTGGGCTGGCTTGAAGGTCATTCAAATGAGGCCACCTACAGGTGTGATATGTATGTATATATATATATATATATATATATATATATATATATATATATATATATATATATATATAAAAGGAAATAAATAAATAAATGAAATAATTAGTTGTGTTTGTTAATTATTGTTTTAAGAAATTACGTTTAAGTTGCAAAAAGTCTATTATTGTAAACATGCATTAAATCACTTGGTTCCTTTCACTGTGCACAAGGGGAAATTTGGTGATTCACATCAGTTTCATTTAGAAATTGAAATTGCTTTGTGGTCAGGGGTTTCATGTTATATATTAAGAAGTTAAGTATTGATGTTTGTCATTCCTCGATTCAATAACATGTTTTACTCAAACACTGTCTCAGTCATAATTATAGTGTTTGTGTCTGTTTTCTAAGATATGACCATGATGACCAGAAATGTTTCACTCCACTCTGAGAGAGATATGTTTGTCACTGCGACTTTGCTTGTTGTATTGTCATATTAGTGTTATAATATGTGGATATTTTTGGTCTGAATGGAATGTACTGTAATTACGTTAGACTGTTCTATGAACTTGAATTGGACCATGGTAATGATTTGACAACAAGCATAAAGAAATAAATGATATGATATTGAGTAGACTCACTTTAACTTTTTTAACCCACCTATTGTCTATAGGGTCATTTTTGACCCGGCACACATAATACATTATAAATACTGCATAGTTTTTGGTACGGTAACCAAATGTTGTGAATTTATCAAGAACATCAAAATAAATAAAAATAAAATAATGATGATAATAATAATAATAATAATAATATATATATATATATATATATATATATATATATATATATATATATATATATATATATATGAATTTTTTAAGAGAAATAACTATTTATAGAAAATTGTTCTTTCCATTGTCTTAACGGGTCAATTTTGACCCATATGGGATGAACCAGTTGTGACCTTCACCTTCTGACTTTCTGGATGTTATGCTGCTTTAAATAGTTTTTTGTGTGTAAATGAATCAAATTGAACCTAAAAATATTTCGCATTTTCTCAAATTTAGCTCCTAGCTCCATTCTGTTCTCTAGCTCCCCAATGGGGCTATAGGCCCTCCAATGGTACAAGACCATTAGATGATATTTTCTCTGAAAGTATTAGACAGCAGAAATAACTGTTACAGCACCTTCCTAAACCCCTGTAACAAGAAATTGATTTGTTGCAATGGATGTGCAAAGTGGGCCCATTTTGACTGCTAGAAAATGCAATAGAGATTCATTTGTGAAATAAAATTGTAACTCTAAAATGTACACTGTTAATCTTCATAAATAGTTAATATGAAATGCCCAAAGTGATTGAAATAAAATATAAATTGAGACATCCTTTGCCAATGTTTGCCAAGTTTTTAAACTATTTTATTTTATCAGTTCTTTAAAAATGAACTTCATTACTTCATTAATATTCATAATGTTGCATTTTCCCATGTCATTATAGACTTTGGGACCACAACAAAACATTTTCAGTAAGGGGTTCTTTAGTGGCCTTGTACAGTAATCAAAAATGTATGCATTTTGATTGGTTTTCAATACGTGTCAAAAATGACCCGAAGGACAAAAGGAAGGTGCCGTTTCTGAAGACAATAGGAGGGTTAACATTGCTCTAAACGTTTAACTTTTTCAAAACCATTAAAAAGGCTCCTGATAAGAATAAGTGACCTAATTTCCATGGAGACTGTAAGCAGTAGGTGGGTATGCTGAAAGGTATTCGGTCAAGTGTCGTTCCTTAATTTTCATGTTGAATTTTACCATAATGCAGCTCACATAAAAACAGGGGGCTGGGTGGTTTTGTGAGAGTCAGTGAGTCAGTTAGCAAACACTCAGATTTGGAGTCTCATAATGATGGTTTTTGATTCTTTAAAAAATTCCCTGGGTACCATTAGCATTTACAACAAAATAATGAATCACTGAATCATCAAAGTGCCTTTACAGTAAATACTCCCCAAGTTTAATTCTTGTCCAAACAATTCTCGTCTATCCAATCCAATCCAATCTCATCTCATTTATCATATGTATTACAAAGTCTCTATTTAAGAAACTGAAAGTGAATTCAAAGTAACTACCGACAAAATACAATTCTTTTGATATCGAGCACGAAGGTTTGATATATTGAAATATAAATATCAAGTAATTCTGAGTGATGGCGGGTTGGCTAAATATACTAACTTGGTTGATTATTACTTTATCTTCATGTTTATTATACAGTAATGCAGAATGCTTTGGTAAACTGTTTGGATGACATGATCTGCATGTTCTTTAAAGTGCTGGTCATGTACTGCAAAATTTACTTTCTCGCGGTGCCACCTATGTGTTACCTGTTAAGTCCACGTCCACATGAGTCACACTATGTCACACTTTCCACCCTCTGCCACAACATGCAGTTGGCTTTTCATACGAAGTGTTGATGGTTGGAGCCTGTGATGCTGCTGTCTCCATTGCACATCAGAATTTCCCCTTTGCCCGCCCACTTTCATTTTGTGTGGTGTAGTGGGCTGTTTCACTTCAGTCTGTCTAAATCGTTTGGTAGTGTCTGTTCTGCTCATGAATCAATGTAGCTTTCTCCAGTACTCCTACAGTGAACAATACTGGGTGATTAAATGTTTTACATGGTGAGTAATGCAATATATTTGATTTAATAGTGCTGTGCCATCGCCTGTATTTATTTTCAATGTTTTGAAGCTGTTAACTTATTGATAATGTATTATAACACATACAGTATATGCGTCTAATACCTCATTGTACTCAATGGCAAGTTTATTAATTTTATTGTATTTTCATTTAAGAAACCGGTAATATTTATTGAACTTCAGCTTTTTAAAAAGTTTTGATTATTTACAGTTCAGATCATGAACTCTGAAAGTTGATTCACAAATGCTTGAATGTACTCTATGTTAGGTTTTGTATTGAGTTGCTAAACAAACATAAAAATGAAACTGTAAGCTCCATATTCACAAGTTCCATTTGCATTGGACAGATCATTTGACCAAGAAGAGTGTATCTATTGGTCATCACAACAAAATAAATCTATGAAGGTGCTGAGTGGCCACGGCGTGGTAAGTTATCACCTTCATCCATCAGTTTCACACACCTATTGTCCCTTAATGTCATCATGGAAAATGATTAGTACGTATTTTAATTGGCTTACTTCCCTAAATCTCATTGACATGTTCAATACATGTATTGTTCTTTCTGTTTCAGTCTAAATCGTTGATCCAAAGCAACATGGACCTAATCAGCATGCCATCCTCAGCTGTAAGTATACAGTATTGATCCCAAGATCTTATGCATACAGCTCTTCTTAACACTTTTTGATTGATAGATTAGTGAAATGTTAGATGCCTTTGAAGGTTAAGCACTGTGAACACAGCCTAAAGTGTAATGACACAAAGCCTCTTAAATGTCAACATATGGTTTACATATAATATTGACATAGCTTGATCTGTTAAACTCTTGTTGCACCAACCCAACATCCCCCAGTTACCACAAGTCTAGTTCTGACTGTTGGATTTTGATAGTTAATATTCAGTTCATTTTCACATTATTGCTTGTGCTTTTGAAATGAGTTGAGTGAACTGGTTTTAAAACAGGGATTGATTTTACTGTCTATTTCAATTTAGCAATCTTTTTGCTTGTTTTATTAGGTTCACACAAAATCGGGACTCTCCCTAAGTCAGCAGACTAATGCCAGTCTGACCAACTCCTCCCACACTGGTAAAATAAAAATTACACTTCTTCTTTTTTTAAATGGCATTGTCCTCAATGTGTTTTCTTGGAATTTTGCTGTAGAAGAGAAAAACAAAATCTCCAAGACCACAGAGTACATGCAGTTTACTTTAAAAACTATGTCATCTAGAAGTTGAATATGGAGATTTTTACTGTTTCTTTCTAATCTTTAACAGAAAACATAAACATCAACCAAAAGCGTTGGAGGAGCATTTTTCGACATGTACAGAAAAAGAACATGGATTCCAAACAAGCTAATGTACATCCCCAAAGACCACTGTTTGGACAAGCCTTGTCTGATATCTGTGAAAAAGATGGATGCCCTCCCAAACCAATTATGGTATGTTTCCACTACTTTCTTTGTCAGGATTTAGGCTACAATAGTAAATACTCAGGGCCAACAGTAATATTGTTTTGGCATTTTGAACATTTCAGTGGCTCATTATTGGATTTGTCTCAATTTCCTTTTCAGGATATCCTTACATTGCTGCTGAAAAAGGGTCTATATACTGAAGGGGTGTTCAGGAGAGCAGGCAATGCCAGGACTCTAAGAGAGATCAAGACACAACTCAACGATGGGATCGAAGTTGATCTGAAAGAGAAGCCAGTCTTTCTGCTTGCCGATCTGGTAAAGGTATGGACTGACTTTGTGCTATGTGCTGATTGTTTTGAGGCATTCACAGAAATGCAGTTGAACACTTATTAACTATATGCATATCTTTAATATCCATTGTATCAATGTATTTTGAATTACAGGACTTTCTAAGACATCTGCCTGGCAGTTTGCTAATGGTGGACCAGTACAAGGCCTGGATTACTGCAATGAAAAAGCAAGATATGACTGAGAAGTATGCAGAAATTAAAATGTAAGTCATCATCTAATGAAAAGACACAATTGGTTTGAATTTCATTTTATGTCACAATATGTTATACGTAAAAAGCTGTAATTGTAACCTGTTTTTTTCTTTGTTTCATATTCAGAGTGGTCAACAAGCTTCCTGAGGCAAATATTCAGCTCTTGAAGCATTTAATTGTTCTCCTCTACCACATAAGTGAGAATGCAGATACGAACAAGATGGATTCCAGGAATCTAGCGGTGTGCGTTTCACCCAACTTGCTGGAAGCAGACAATGTGGAAAAGATAAAAGAGGTAAGTGGATCATGCTTTTGTACAGTGAAATCTTGACCTTACAGACTGAGTAAAACTGAAACTCAGAAGAGTAGCCATAAATCAAAATGGCCTCTTTTTCAGAATTATTCCTTTGCATGGCTTATTTTCATGGGATCTCTTTTTAAATATTTTCTGGAAACAGACCTCTGTATCTCTTCCCTATGTTGAAATTGCTTTTGTTCAATTCTCATGTTGCTGTGGGTTTGTAATTCCAGGTGACCAATCTGACACAATTCCTTATTGACAACTGTTGTCTGATATTCGGTGAGGATGCCCTGACACTCTTTGGAGACTCTGATGAAGATGAACTCAGCGATAACCAAGGTAGCTTTTTTTAAACTTTGTTTGAACTTTGCATAAGTGTTGCACCGTTATGCAACCAAAAGTTGAGAAAATTTTAGCTTTTGTGGCAACACCTGTTGACTGTTGACCAATGAGAATTTCAGCGAGGCAGGTTTAGTTGTCCCTTCAGACATCAAATTTGCTGTATTCCCATTTCCAACCATTCACTAGTGTGTAGGCAACCTTTACTTACTTTGAGTCACCTCATAGGGTAGCACGGAGATAGCAAAGCAAATGTTGGCAAATTCTTGATGTTATCAGATAGACTTACTGAGTATTTATCCTTGATTTCTCCTTTAGATTCTTTTTCTTCACACCATCATGACTCTGCGTACGACAGTAATGACCCTGATGCAGATGGCTACAAGGGCAGTTTTTCTGACATGGACTCTATCAAATCTGTCATTGAAGAGAAAAACCAAGAAGACCCCAGTGCCGTGGAACCATGGACTACAAAACTTTTAATACGTAGACGTTCAGAGCCGGCATTTGTCTTCAGCCAGAGTGTTCGGCAGCACTTTGCCCTTACCAGGAGCCAGACAGAAATGGACTTTCATGACAAACTATTAACAAAGCAGATCTCCGATGACTGTATTCTGTTAAGGGCAGGTAACAGCTTGGGGACAAGCTGTGGTTTGGTACCTAAATGTGGGGACCGTCTAGCCTCCAAAGACTGCTCCTATTGTTCTTCAAGTTCACTTGAGAGCTGTTTCTCCAGTGCCTCTGAGAGCTCTATCCACAACAGTCCTTCTATCGCCCCTTCATCCAATCAGAGAAGGGCCCTTCAACGCAAACATTCCTTCTTCACCCGCCAATCAGAGACCCCAAAAAGACGCTCGCAATCATTGAAGACTGCGCACATCAGAAGCAGGACAGTTTTTGGGCGAAGTGGCTCGACCAAGCGGGCGATCAAGAGAACCTTGCGTCATAGCCAGACTTTACCGGAGGTACTGAATCCCAGTCCAGAATCATTCTCCCCTTTATGTGAGCCAAGACGTTTTTCTACCGAAGAGGTTTTCCAGCAGGTGGACAGCAGAATTCCAAGTGATCCTCCGAGTTATCAGCAGGCTGTTCAGAACAATACCCATCCCGTTCTCTCAAACCGTGGCTCATTGACTGTTCAGAATGCCAGGTGCCTATCAAAACAAACACGTAGCCGCTCCACATCCCCAAGTGAAGAGACATTGTTTTCTGGGAATGAAACTTTTGATATCCAAAACAGAGACAATAAGGAGTCAGGTTGTGATAGTATGTTGAGTGGAGCCTCATCAGAGTTGAGACAGAGGTCCACATCTGAAACTATGTATGAAGATTCATTACCAGTGTGGTGTAATCAGGAACATGTCAGAGAGACATATGTGTGAATTATTGGTTACTCTTGTATTCTCTGTTTATGTGGAGACATTATGTGTGTTTATGACAAAAATGTTTTGTTGTACAGTCAAGTATTTAGTGCAGTTTGCAGTTTTGAAAGAGAGCTTATTTTGCATATGACCTCATAATGAGAGCTTCATGTACAATTAAGAATCAATGAACAAACCAATAGATTAATTGTGCTGAATTGTTTTTCTGAAAAAAAGCTGAAAGAGTTTTTGGGTTTTTGTTCACCACCCCAACAAAAAAAGATGTAACTGAAAGGCACTTTGAGGATATGTCACTACATAGGATCTTGAATTTTTGTGCAATGTTTGCAGAACTGATGTAACAGTTTAAAATGTGAATGTCTTTAAATAAAATAAAGACATAAAACAAAGACTGGCCTGTTGCCACTTTATGCAACTTTGAAAAAAATGTTGTCTGAAATCAAATAAAAATAATAAAATCACCTTTGCCTATAAAAAAGTGGCCCCAAAAAGTGTTAGCCACATTTGAAAATGTATGAAGTCATTGCATTAGAAAACAAAATATGAAACCAAATGGCATCTACAAACATTTGATGCTAGACCTTTTCTCAGAACAACTTCATTTTTATTGTAATTGACATGAAATACTTTTTGTCATGTCCTGCAGTGTGAAATGCTATAATCCAGATGAAAATATTTGAAACAAAATGTTTGCTGATTCTTTTAAAATTGTACGCATTTTATATATAAATATATATATATATATATATATTTTTTTTTTTATCAGCTTGTATGACCTTGTATTATTTGAGAGACTGGGACATTTGAAACTTTTAAAAATAAATTTGTCACACCGCAGGACACTTTAAAATGAACTAGTGTTGGTTAAAATGTGTTTAATATCATGAACAATTCAAAATATTAAACCAGTCACCAGACCTAGGATACACCTTCCCTTATACATTCATGTCAGTTCAACCTAAAATCATGATGTTGATAAAAAAACAACCCATGGACACATTATGCGTCAACTACTCACTTTTAACCATGTGGTCTCAAGGTGAGTTTTGTGAATGTATGAAGTCATTTACTTTCACATTCACACAGGTGTCCTAGTAGAGTAACCACGGCAGGTATAGTTCATTCATCATATGGACATATTCCACAGACATGTCCAGATACTTTTATGATAATTTTGAAGTATGTGTATTGTTTTATAATATAAAACCACCTCACAAACTTAATTCTGTGAAATGCTTGTGCTGTCCTTTAAAATAAATGCCACTTGGTTTGTTATTTTTTTATTTTACCTTAAAGGAATAGTTCACCCAAAAATAAAAATTATCTTATCATTTACTCACCGTCATGTTATCCCAGATGTGTTTGAGTTTCTTTCTTCTGCAGAACACAAATGAAGATTTTTAGAATAATATTTCAGCTCTGTCGATACATACAATGCAAGTGAATGGTGATCAAAAATTTGAAGCTCCAAACAGAACATAAAGGTGGCAAAAAATCCATGTTTAATCCATGTCTTCTGAAGCGATCTAATCGATTTTTGGTGAGAATAGATCTAAGTATAACAAATTTTTCACTATGCATCTTGCCATTGCAGTCTCTAGGCCCCATCAAGATTTCAAGCTCAATTACACTAAAGCAGCGTACACACATGCAGCGACTTCCAGTGACAAAGCGACTTCCACTCATTCATTGTCAATGAGAGCTGGCGAATTCCGACTAGATGTGGGCGTGGCGAGCAACACGATAAAGTTGAGAAAAGTTTAACTTCATGCAAATGAAGAGCGACTTTTGGGAGCGACAATCAATAGAAGGGAAGACTGTGTCATTGGAGCTCATGTCACCTGTCTCCTATGAGATACTGGAGTCTAGTGTAGATGAAGCAGCATTGTGATGGTTTTGTGAGCTATTTCACTGTTCTATGCGATTCATCTGTAACCATATACATGGACATAATAAAAAATGAAGTGTGGGAAAGAAACTGTTGGCAGTCTGAGTGAGTTTGATTCGTACATTGATAAATCGTTCATCTTTTATTAATGATACGATGCAATGAGCACTGCTGCAGTTCATATAAAACAGACTCTCCCCTGCAGAATATGCATGTTAGGGACAAGAAAACTGATTCATTGTCAAATTAGAAATAAATCTTAGTTTCATCGACATTACATCTCATCTGTGATCATATTTTCAAAAGACATTGCCATACGTGCAGTCTACCAATAACGTTAGAGCGACAGCAGTAGAAACGGCCACTGGGGACTTCACAGTATAGAGACTAGTGACATCAAGCGCTAAAGTTGCTAAAGTGTGTACGGGGCTTTAGTGCTTGAAGCATGCGCAGAGCGTTAGATGGCGTTAGGAAGTGTAATCAAGCTTGAAATCATGATCGCCAAGGAGACTGCTGATGTCAATATTTTCAAAAAAGGAGTTATATTTTGGTCTGTTCTCACCCCAAAACAATTGGATTGCTTCAGAAGACATGGATTAAACCATTGGAGACATTTGGATTACTTTTATGCTGCCTTTATGTGCGTTTTGGAGTTTCAAAGTTTTGGTTACCATTCACTTGCATTGTATGGACCTACACAGAAAATGTGTGTTCTTAATTTGTGTTCTGCAGAAGAAAGAAAGTCATAAACATTTGGGATGGCATGAGGGTGAGTAAATGATGAGAGAACTTTTAATTGTGGGGTGAACAAACTATTCCTTTTACAGTCCAGATTGCCTATACTGAGAGTGTTTATTGCTGCACCTGTACTAAGGTACAAAATGAAGAGAACTGACCAGATATTTACCTTGCGGTAAGTTAGGTATCGACCATGCGTTCTCCTCCCAGCGCGTAAGGACTGGCATGATGTAATGTGTTAGTGGTCTGTTAATAGAGCAGGATTTCTATTTTGACACCCCATCTGAACATCTAGCGACGCAACGCGACACAACTAGAAGTCCATTGTAATCAAGCTGCGCAAGCGTAGTTTTGTAGCGCGCTTGCAGTGAAAACCGGGAGTGAGACCGATCAAAGGTCGAGTAAGCAGAGAGCACTCTTTAACTCAACTTGTCTAACGTATCGTATTAGATCTCGTTGGGGCGAGGCTCTGACACCATCTTTAGAAAATGAGTCAGAAATGAGCCTCACAGCCTGCGTTCACTGCGTAACTCTCACATCGGACGCATAAGAGCGCACACGATCCAGCGTGTTCCCCTGGTTAACTTTTCTCGCTTGATCCGAGTCCAACACAAGACTGACAATGCCTAAGCCTGTGAGTATCTCTTTTCTTTCTATTAAACATTAAGCTATTTATTAGCCTACTGTACATACATTATATAGAACAAATGAGATAATGTCATACATGGAAACAAAGCCTACTGTAAATGTATAGCTAATAGGCCTACAGTATATACACAGTGCTTGAGTTTTAGACATGAGGTATCTTAATTCATTATTGAATTGAGTCATTGAAGTATTGTTGTTTTGAACAAGTAGCCCAATAATAATCGAATATATTAATGCATAGGTTTAGGTAGTATAATGCCATTATGATTCTATTTCTCAGATTGTATTACGATTTGATAAATACATTGCACCCTATTAATATGTCTTATTTAGTGGTTTTGCTTGCACTGTGTTTCATTACAATGTATTGAAATAGGCCTTTGCATATAAATGCCTGTAAAGAAGACTCACATTCCATTACATACAATTTACATTTAGCAATATAAATTTCAATATCACAATCAATATTTTGGGTAATCTTTTCTGAATGATAAGATCCATGATTTTTAAAGAAAAGAAAGCCTGTCTTGTGCTGTAAAGATTGGTCTTTAGCAATTAAAGCAAGATAAAGCAGCACTTTATTGTTATATTGCCTCAGCATTTTCCCCGCAGTTTTGACAGCAAAGAATGACTTATCTTATTAATGCTTACAATTAGTGGTTTTCTTCTAAATTACAGTGGCACCTTTATACCCCTTCTTTCAAAGAAGGTGGTAGTGAATACCTCAAACTTTAAGAAAACAATAACTATTCAAGTGATGGTTAACTTGCCTCAAGAAGACAAGTCTTTACACATTAACTAGACTTAGACAATGGCGATGAGTTCATGCTGTGTTCGAGGGCACAGAATGCTTTAAAGTAAAATATTAGCTAGATGCAGATTGTGCTGCACATTGAACATACTTTGTTGAATTGACTTTGGCATTTGAATGCCAGGATGTGATGTCATTAACATTCGAGAGAGGTTCCTTGTAATTCAACTTCATTGATCGTGATTTTTCTTTATGCAACCCTTAATATTTGGGATCACTTAAAAGATCTTTTAGTAATTAAAAAAAAAAAAAAAAACTGGGATCTTACAATACAATGATTTAAAAAAAGTATTTGGACACTTATGCTACACCTGATGAGTTTCACTGCATTTCAAAGAATCAAATCAAATGATATTTATTTGTTTGTAAGTGTTTAAATGATATATATATATATATATATATATATATATATATATATATATATATATATATATATATATATATATATATACAAAAATACAAAACAAGATCTGGTGGTGGACACTTTCTGGTTGTCAAACTTTGTGGGACGTGTCCATGGTTCATGTAAGGAACACCTTGGTACCAGTTGGTCAGAGTGATTGCAAATGAATAAGAAAAGTTAATGGATAATTAAAAGTTAATTCTGAGAAAAAGTCTAGCAGCTTCATTTGTTTGCAGATGCAACTTGATATTTTACTATTTTGTTATATTGCAATTAAATTCATACATTTTTAAGTGACCAAAACATTATTATTATTATTATTTTTGCCAAGAAAAGACTTAAAACTTAGAACCCTGGAAACCTGTGTTGAGTGCAAATGCATATCTGTGATTTGAGGGGAATGGAGTGTATACAGTAATGGCATCTTGTTAGGAACTTTATGCCCCCCATGGCAACTTTTAAAGGAATATTCTGGGTTCAGTATAAGTTAAACTCATATTGATTACCACAAAAATTTATTTCGAATCGTCCCTTCTTTTCTTTAAAAAAAAGAACAAATCAAGGTTACAGTGAAGCACTTACAATGGAAGTGAAAGTGGACAATTTTTGGGGGGTTTAAAGGCAGAAATGTGAAGCTAATAATTTTATAAAAACACTTATATTAATTATTCTGTTATTTTAGTGTTGTAGGGTTTGTTGACATTACATTGTCATGGCAACAAAGTTGTAAAATTGGCTATAACTTTACACAGAAAAGGTTAGTAAGTTATTTTGTCACACTAAAACAATGTTAAGACACATATTGTTTATGTCTTGTGGCTATACTTTTGAAACAGTAGGTATTTTAACGTTCAAAAATTGGCCCCCATTCACTTCCATTGTAAGTGCCTCACTGGAACCCATATTTTAGCTTTTTTTAAATAAAAGAAGGGGCAAGTCAAAATAAATTTTTGTGGTAATCAGTATTATGCCACAAATGCTGTTGATTGAGCTTAACTTGTATTGAACCCTGAATATTTCTTAAATCACTGTATGAATCTGTATAAATGTCAGAGGAGGCTGATCGCATAAAGCCTCCTCTCATTAGTGAATTGGCCATTCAAAATGGATATTTAAATGGCGCAAAGTCATCTGCTTCCATCCAAAATTCGTTCGAAAGATTAAAGCCTCCTCTCATTAGTAAATTGGCCAATCAAAATGGATATGTAAATGGCGCAAAGTCATCTGCTTCCATCCAAAATTCGTCCGAAAGAGTCAAGACTGATTTCTGAGTTTTTAGTTCTGAGTTCCGCATTCATAACCAATCATTATCAGTGGGAACCTGTCAAGCCAATCAGCTTTCAGTATCATGTCATGCGTCATCAAGTTTGCGTGTTGTTAACGTGACAGGTGAATAGAAATCTTTAAAACTGACCAAATATGAATGAAATACAACAAGTTATTGGAAGATCTAAAATAACATGAAAGACTGAATGACAGGATCATGTATAAATTCGACTTAATGAAGCAGTGGAGAAATGTAGTTCCTCTACACATACTGCCTGAGTAGATGTTGTAAATGGAATGGGGCCCTCCATTCATTTATAAATGTTTGCATTGATCATAATCAGTAGATGGCACTGCATGGTTTGTTCTGTTCGTTTACTGTATAGACTAGTGTTGGGATGGTGATCAGAAAGATTAAAACAAATTGGTAGTTATCAAGACTATCTTAAGACATCAGGGGCTGGAGATCATCTATGTTCGGGAGCATAATTACCAGCAAAAACACATTATAAAACATGATATTAAACCCACTGCAATGTTTTATTGGTTGGATCTTTCAATACTGATTTACATATTTTCCACCTTGGAAAATTCCCTCATGGACTGCCACTGGGTCACACTGAGTTCTGATGTATTTTGAGCCATTCTACTGGCTAGATGAAATATGTAGCTCTGGTAAATAGCTCATGGTTGCTAATGGAGATGGTGACTGCTGGATTAAACAGTGGCCCTCACGTGTGCTGTTCCATTGTGAGGACATATCCAACTGGAAGGACAAGCTTTAAAGATTAAGTCTCCATACTGGCATTGAGATTATTAATTTTATTTTCTGTGGATTACAACACATTGTATACAGTATGTGCCAAAAGTAAACCACTCAATAGATGCAGGAACACCATCATATCTCAGATTGTTGGCCTCTTATAGACAAGATCCTCAAACTCATAAGATATTTAATTCCTGAAAGCATAAGTGCTTCCTTTAAGTAGGCCACATGGGTTCAGATACCATACTAGTGAGACCTGTGACTTAAACTCTCTTGTGCTTTATCTAATGTTTCGTTGATGTACACTGATAGTCTTGCATACTCAGAATCCCCAACCTTGGACACTTTGTGCCTACTCTTTTTTGTTTTAATGTATTATGTGACAAGAAGGGCTGATCAGCGGGAAAGCGAGATAAAGGGGAGCCGGAGGGGCCAGTTAGAGAGAGAGAGAGAGAGAGACGCACGCGGCTGCGTTGCATGGACCACCGGCTGATGGAGTGGCCAGAAGGGCAGCATCTCCCCTCCAGAGATGAGGGGGAGTAGGTCAATCGGGCGGGGGAGGAGTGTGATGAGGAGGAGGGCGTGGCCGGGCCGTGAGGGTACATGCCTGGCGCTGAATCGGCTGATCAGCAGGAGAGCGAGATAAAGGGGATCAAGGGCAGGTTTATGATTTCTGCAACTGACCAACCCAGGGGCCCATTTAGATAATTTACTTAAAAAATTACATTTAATTGATTTTAAATCATAATTTTTAATTCATCCTAACAGAGCAGATGCACGCAAAAACGCATTCAGTGTGAACGGCCCCTAACTCATGGGCGAAACAAGTTCGGAAGTCCTGTATATTTTTTCATAAATAACAAACCTGAACCAAAGTCCTACTTGAAAAACTGCCCGGACCCGGTGGACCTCTAACTTGAACCGCTCTAAGAGCGTTGACAACAGCGTATTCATGCATGTACCCAGAACATCATGTCACCCCTCAAGCGGTTTTTGCAGAGCTTTCCTACCAGGGCAGGGGCCCCTCCGACGCCCGGGGCCCCACGCAATTGCATGGTGGTTAAAACCGGTACTGAAGGGGAGCCGGAAACACCAGTTCAAGGAGAGAGAGAGATGCAAGCGGCCGCGCTGCATGTGTGTCTGTGTGTCCTTATGTTTTATGTTGTTTTAAGTTTGAGTTTTGACATTACACTTACGTTGACTGTTCAGCCGGTTCCCGCCTCCTCCTTGCCTGTCCTTATACTGTTACATGTTATTTGCAACATCAGATCTCTAACTAAAATTTCCACTTAGAATATAAGTGCACCAATTTAAATTTATGAATTGATTTATGATAGATTTATGAAAGACCCTATGAAACAGCTTGACGAGCGCAGTTTTCTGTACTTTGTTGACTCATTTACAAGGAAGTTTGGGCAGGATGTATCTAAGGGCTTGTTCCTTTTTTAAACAGCCAGTAAGCTTTAGTTACATTACAGCCATGATTTGCTACTTGATTTTCGGTTGTTGGAGAGGGACATTTTCCTTCTAGAGAGCATATGATTTAACAAACATAGGTGTAGTTCAGCACGAGTCATTAATATTTTTGGTCCCTTTTCCCAGAAGTGAAAGGCTTTAAATTCTGCATATATCTGCTAAAGGTTAATTTTGTCAGCACAAACTTTTGTCTACACTTGCATATGGCCTCAGAGCTAATGGACATGGACTAAAAGCAACAAAAGTACAAGACTGAATTAATGGTGTATTAAAATAAGGATAGGTTTTGTTTAACTTTACTAGCACTAAGTGTTTGTAACAGAGGTAATGCATTGATTTTTAGTCTTTTTTTAATTCACATCCAAGCAGTGCATTTTGTTGCAACCGTGACAAATATCTAGTGTTGGGTCTAAACTGCAGATCATTTACTTGCTGAGGTGGCTTAAGACTATGATATGCCAGTGAGGGTTTAACAGTTATTGCATTGTGAGTATTGTAGTAGTTGCCACTTTTCTCATGATTTGAGGCACTGATGTTTCTGTGCCTAAATATCAATAAATTCTGGTTATGAGATTTTTTTCAATTCCATGCTTTGCCAACAGGCACCAAAAGGAAAGAAGCATTAGATAGAATTAATGTGCACATGTCTTGGTTACTCAAAAACATTTCTAACATTTGTTGCACATGTTGAAAAGGTTTATCTTTACAGCTCTAGAGTAAGCTCACATGAAGGTTGTGTAACTTTGACAATGCTTGTAAGGCTCTGCCAAGGTTCACTGGCTTGTTACGAAAGGTTGTGCAAAGTGTGCTGGACTGAGACGTGATCTTGAACAAGAGATTCGATTTGATTTTTTATTTCATATGTGTACAGAAAACCCCTAATTGTTTTACTACTTGCACACTACTTGCTGGGTATTTGTTTAAACAGTAGTTTTATTTGCAAGAGTACAGTACATGTTAAGTTCCAAAAGCATTGGAATGTTCATGTTCAATATTGAAATTTTTACTTTGTTAAATCTAAGGCTAAACCACATAGATCGGAAATTATATTAGAGTTTCACATATTAATACTGTCATACCTTGAAATATCTTTTGAATTTGTGCAAACCATCTATAGATGTCATCATCTGGAGAACATCACATAATACATACTGTATCTATCAGCAAGGCATTATTGACGTTGATTTTATGATTAGATGTAAAATGGATGCCATTACATGTCATCATAATACGTAGTTATAATCTTGCATACAGTAAGTCTGGCAGGTAATATCACATCTCTGTGACATCTCTAATTGACAGGGGTATGATGCAATTCAGGTGTTTGCCATCTGAAATATTAAAAAATATATATTTTAAGCACATTTTGTTTTACTCGGCCAACTAATGTCAACTAATAAGATTTCAGTACAAGTACCAAGTCATTTGTGGTGTAATATTCAAATACTTCGATCAGTGACAATGAAATACGCTTTTTTCTTTCTTTTCAATTTGTATTTGTTCTCTGCAGATCAATGTCCGCATCACCACAATGGATGCCGAACTGGAATTTGCAATACAGACGGTTACAACAGGCAAACAGCTCTTTGAGCAGGTAAGTTTCAGCTGCCGTACACTCAGTCAGTCCTGTACAATAAAGGAAACTGATTTTTGTAGTTTAATAGACCTTAGTCAGGGTAGACACCATATTTAAAATGTCACAAATGGAAATGAGTGAGGGATAGACGTACAGTCTGTTGTATAAGTTATATATATATATATATATATATATATATATATATATATATATATATATATATATATATATATATATATATATATATATATATATATATATATATATATATATATATATATATATATATATATATATATATATATGCAAATATGTACTGTATGTATATGGTGAACAAATATACAGTATGGTGTCTACCCTTACTAAGGTTCATAACCCAATCCCATTTTGAAAGTAAAAGAACGTTTTAACTCTCTGATGCATGGGTTCCACTACATACAGGTATTTGAAAGTCATTTTTAGCCATTCAAGGTGTGATGCTGTATCCAAACCTCCATGGATGACGTTTAACCCTTTTAATCGTTAAATGCATGGGTTTTTTGCTAAACATTACTACATACTCGGGTCTTTATTACTTCCACACTGAAATTTCATGAGACATAACTGGCTGGTATACACATGTATGTATTTTCTCAGGCACTTTTTGAGTCTAAATAGATGCACAACTTTATAATTTCAGCAGTACACCCAAATGGCAATAGCCATATTATACTGTTCATGTTTTACACTGGCTATAGTTTACTTCCATGTTGTTTCTTCATCAAATAGCAATGTCAATTGTAAATCAAGTCAATCACTGAAACACTAGCACCACCTTGAGTAAGAAATAGCATGTATAATATGTATGTGTACATGCATATGGAAAACTGATAATTCACTATTGTCACACATCAACATGATATAGTAGTCATTTGTATGAATATAATGTCATTTTTCTTGTAATAAATAAAAAATAAATATCATGTGATAGTAAAGGTATATATTATGAAATATTCACATGTAGTAATCATATAAATATGATTTATGGAAGCGAGAGAAAAAGGCGAAACTATTACATATATCGGGTCTTTTATGACCCTATACACGTTTAGTAAGTAAGCAGTTATAAAAAACATATTTATTTAGCAATTTAGCATTTATTTTATTTTTTTACACTATTCAGAAGAGAAAGGTTGAGGAATACTAAAGAGGTGTGGGCACAACTCCAGAAAATGAATGGATGAAAAAAATGGAGGTACAGGGGTTTGAATGATGTCCCGGGTCACTAAAGACCCGAAGTATGCATTAAAGGGTTAAACAGTTCTATATGACTGTTCTTTTTACTTGTCACTGTGATTTTTATTTATGAATAAATTAGGAATGATTATGTTCTTGTTATAAGAAACATTTAAATATTTTTTTTCCCTTTGTGATTTAAATATTCATGCATCATATTATTAAATTAGAAGAACTCACCATTAAAATCTCCTTTACCAAGACATTTAAATGCATTTGCATATACTTATGCATGCAATATGCACACTGATACTACTATGCACTACTTGTACTACTACTTCTGCTGTATATGCACTACTATAAGATGTAATATCACTAATTTGTTTCTATGACAATGACTTAAACTGTTCAGACTTGAAACTAATTGCAAAAGCATTCACTGTCACCTTAGTCACACCCAAAATCATTCTTTGGGGTAGTCACTAGGTGTAAATCATTTTTCAGATACTGTTCACATTAGTAATGCAGGACAACCTTGTTTTATGGTAATGTTTATGGTAAGACATGACATATGGAATATAACAGCAAGGTGGTGGACACCGTCTCTGCCTATTTGTTCACACCTAACTGATAAGGCATTAAAGTTGGGTGAATAATAGTTTTCCTCCCTGTTGATGGCATGAACTCTCAGCCAGGAGTTCCTATTTTAATCTTTCTCATATCTCACAAAAGGAAAAACCCTCCCATTGTTTGACCTATAACAATAACATCATGCTGCACTCTTGATATTTGTCTACTCAGTGCTGTGGTGATTTGGTGTAAATTGTTAAATATAGGTCATAAGAAAGGGTAATCAAAATGTTTTACTCACACATGTATTACTTTGTTATGTACTTGTAATTACAATAAGTTGAAAAATGTCAACAATCATAATTTTTTCCCGTCTTGCTGTGTTCAGGTGGTTAAGACAGTGGGCTTGCGTGAAATATGGTACTTTGGTCTGCAGTACATGGACAACAAAGGCTTTCTTACATGGCTGAAATTGGATAAAAAGGTATATGCTATTATTATATTATAAATATATAAATATATAATAATATATATAAATATTTGCGGGGCGCACCCGCAAACCGCACCCGAGCCCACTTGAAAAGGTGGTCTGGGGTACTTGGTTCGCTGCTAATATGAATGCAATCGTACCAAATCGTGGAAGTGAACCGCTATTGATGATGTATAATTATCATCATTGCAGGCTCCCGATCGCAGTTATTATGGTTTAATGCATTTTGTCATATCTGCTTGTGTCCAAATAAATCCACTTCAGAGAGCAGCTCATATTATTCACATCTCTTGCAATGCATCTACGGGCTCACGGCAGACAAACGCTTATATTCTTCACATCATTGCACATTCAGTGCATCCGTGGCAGACAAACATAACTGTCGTTTTGTGCATGTATAGTTTTGGTGGTAAATCCAAAGAGATGAATACTTCAATACACAGCGAAGCTGATGTCTTCTTGAGTTGTTGCCTAGTTACAGTAGTAAACAGCTGCCACTTGTAATACAGACTCACCTACATTTATGCACTTATTTCCACTTGATTAGCTTCCGGGGTAGCTCACCTCATAGAGTGTTGGACTTTGGATTTGACACTAGTCAAGCACGCAAGCTGAGACGTGAAACCAAAGTGTCATAGAAGTGACATTTGATGACGTGGTTGCTTCAAAAAATGTGCTTCTCAATTCTCATTTTGTTTTTGGACACTTTCGTTTAGGTTTAGGCATTGGTTAAGGGTTAGGATGTCTATTTTGTTCACCCCTCATTTGCTTTTAGGACATTTGCTTAGGTTTTAGGTTAAAGTTTAAGGTTAGGGAGGTACATTTTACTCATTAAAACCTCCATCTAAAACTCACGTTTAAAACCTCGTCTGATTACGACACCGTTTCACTCACTTTGGCACTTTTCATGATCCACCCTATTCCCAAGGGATAAAATCCTACCCTATACCTTTTTCTCGTTGAATATTATGTTTTACTTAATATGTCACATTACAGAAGAAATGTGGCTTGCAAACACCATTTCATGTTGACTTTAAGATTATTGATTATATTAAAGCTTGTTTGCTCTCATTTTATATATTTGTCTTATTTTATTGTATATCCATAATGTGTCTAATCACAGCATCTCAGTCAGACAACTACCCAACCATCATTTTTCATTCGGATTTCTAATAGGTATCCTCTCAAGAGGTAAAGCAAGAGAACCCTCTGCAGTTTAAGTTCAGGGCCAAGCACTACCCTGAAGACGTGGCTGAGGAACTGATTCAGGACATCACGAAAAAGCTGTTCTTCATGCAAGTGAAGGAAGCCATCTTGAGCGATGAGATCTACTGCCCTCCAGAGACGGCAGTGTTACTGGCCTCCTATTCTGTACAAGCCAAATTTGGAGACCACTCCAGCGAAATCCACAAAGATGGGTACTTAGCATCTGAGCGGCTGCTGCCCCAGAGGTATGCTATCTTGGCTAGACTGATCTCACAGTGAAATCAGAAACAGTTGATTGACTATTCTTTAGCTAAAAATCAGTCTCTGTGCTTACTGAAATTCAAAACACTGCCCCCAGTGGCCAAAGCGGTAAGTGTTGTTAGGCGTATGGGCTAATTGGGTAAATTGTTTTCAGTCGTACAGGCTGTAGTACAGTGAAGAGGAATACCTGTTTTATAAACTGTACACTACTACCCAAACCCAAAACACCAACCTAACCAAAATATAGTGTTAGAGGGAAAAATGCAACCTCCAAATCGCACTTGTCACTGATTATGCAAATGCGATTACTCCTTGGTTTCAACGTGGTCTCTAAACCTGGGTCTCCCACGCTGCTGATGCAACTTGGTTCTGGTCGCACCACAGGAAAAGGTAAACACACTGGAGTCGTTGCTAACATGTCTGAGAGGAGATGGTGCTTGTCAGTGAGTCCGTATAATGTGGCTGATCAAAAAAGTTCAACCCATTGAAATTGAAAACTTAAGTTTAATTGCTACCTTTAATTCTTAAGTAAAATAAAAGCAGTGCCAAAGTTACAACCTACAGTGATAAGTTTATTGCACTTTTATTGACCACTTTTGCATTACAGATGAGGAAAATTGAGTTGAAACTCTGAAAACTAGAAATTAAGTAAATTAGTAAAGTAGATAAATAAAAACAATAATTTTGTCATAGCATTACATTTACAGTGTATTTGCATAAGTTTTGAGGTTCAGGCCACACATTTGTTGAACTGCACTGAAAATCTTAAAAATGTCAATTTATTTTTATTTTATTTACATACTAGAGCACATTGCGTAATAGTGTTTATCCTGTGACCAAGACAGTTTTCATTTTGACGTGTGGTTCTGGCCATGGCTTGCCACATGTTGTGACAGTTTTATATTCTGTTATACAGAGTGCTCGACCAGCACAAACTCTCTAAAGAGCAATGGGAGGAGAGGATCCAGATATGGCATGAGGAACACAGAGGCATTCTTAAGTGAGTTTGACAAATATATACCACCAGTCAAAAGTTTGGACGCACCTATTTATTATCTATTATTACAATTTCCCACTCTTTAGAATAAGCATCAAAACTATTGAAAATCACAAATTGAAATGTGTAGTGACCAAAAAAATCTACATTTTCTCCAAACTTTGGACTGTTACTGTATATCCCTTTAGTGCTGTTCAAAATTGTAATCATCTTTTTGAATTCCTTGTCACTAGAGAAGATGCCATGCTTGAATATTTGAAGATCTCACAGGATTTGGAGATGTATGGCGTCAATTACTTCGACATCAAGAACAAGAAAGGAACAGACCTGTGGTTGGGAGTGGATGCTTTGGGACTTAATATCTATGAGAAAGATGACAGGTAAGCACTGTCAGATTTGTGAGGAAAACCAGTTCTAATTTAGAAATGCTGTCAGATCAGTCAGGGATATTGGGGTCAGAGTGGCAGCTGTCATGACTTTGTGGTCAATGATCTGCGGAGTCACTCTCCAAACCCACAAAAATCAGAGCTGTGAGGGTTCTGAGTCAATATGACCGCATGGTTGTTATTATTGGGAGGTCATTGCACCTAAGGCCTAATGTACCACAATGTTTGTGGTCTATCTGATATTAACTGACAATGCACAAAAAAGACATTAAACATTAAGGTTAACATTGTCAGTTCCTGAAATCATCTTGTGCTTCATTACGTAGATTGACGCCAAAGATTGGATTTCCATGGAGTGAAATAAGGAACATCTCATTCAATGACAAGAAGTTCATTATCAAGCCCATTGACAAAAAGGCCCCAGTAAGTCTTACATTTCACTCTTTGCATTAATTTTAGATTACAACAATGGATGTGTGTTATTTTCCAAAATTAAATGGGTATTTAATGCAAAACATGTCCGTTTTCTTTTTTTAATCACCATCAAGGTTTTAGGTTAAAATGCATAAGGGAATGGTGCTGTGACAGGTCACCATTTCTTTTAAACTTTTCACCATTTTGAACCACATTTCTGCCTTGACTAGTTCATTTTCAAACTTGTGTTTATCTTAAATCTAGTTAATTTTCTAGATCTTGTGGCATGAAAAAATTATCTTTAAAAGTACAAATATTCAATGTATTGCATGCGTAATAATTAACAAATTAGCAAATGCTGTTTCAAAGTTTCAGATGAAGTATATTATATCACACTGCACAACGTCAACTTCCCCAGAAGTAGGTCGACAACCCATATGCCATAGGTGTAGGAAACTGATTTTTAACCTCCTAAAATAATTATATCTGCAGAGTTTGAAGTATTATATGGCCCATAGTTGTGGCACTAATGTCTGATATTAGTCTAGGTCATACATCCAAACTGATCATGTTACTGTACCATTGGAAAACTACACCTCTCTCTCTCTCTCTCTCTCTCTCTCTCTCTCTCTCTCTCTCTCTCCCAGAAAAACGACTTATCTCATTTAGTTTCATTTACATATTATTGTTTGTTGTGCCCAAAGATAATTTTAAAGAGTCTTGTGACCAGTCTACAGGAAGGACCTCATATTTTTATTCCACATGATATTGCTTTTCAACCTTGCCTCAAGCTGCCTGACTCATATTGCTTCCAATTATTACTTTAAATATTCCAATTAATGTGCAAATATTCCCTAAAAAGGCGGAATTGGTCTTTCATACCAGCTTTCTTTCATATGTTGAATACAATTTAAAAGAATATTCCAGGTTCAATACAAGTTAAGCTCAGTGGACAGCATCTGTGGCATAGTGTTGATTACCAAAAAAAAGAATAAAAAAATTCAGATTTAATAATAAAAGCACAAATCATGGTCATAGTGAAGCACTTACAATAGAAATGAATGAGGCAAATTTTTGATAGTTTAAATGCAGAAATAAGAAGCTTATAATAAAAAAATTCACTTATATTAATTCTTCTTTTACAACTTGTGTGAAGTTGTTTGAATCGTCATTTTTACAGCTGTTTTAGGGTTTACAGAGTTACGTCCTCATGCCAGTGAAGTTAGGTTAGTTAGTTTTTATTAGGTAGTACTTTTCACAGAAAAGACAAGCAATTTTATCACACTAAAATCATGTTAACATGCATATTGTTTACATCTTTGTCACATATTCCCTGTTTATGTGTTGACTTTTGTTGAAATTCTTGTTTAGTTCCTGTTTCCTGTTAGTTTGTAGTCCTTTTGTAGTTTCATTTTATGATTGGTTTTCCCCTGATTGTTTCCACAGGTGTTCCTCGTTCCCTTGTTTGCCCCCATGTATTTAAGCCCTTGTTTTCCCCTGGTTTCTTTGTCAGTCTTTACATGTGTTGTCATGTTCTGTGCCTGGTTTCCCATGTTTTCGTTTCATTCTGAGTTACTTTGTTCATCTTTTGTTTTTCATTAAAGCTGCATTTAGATCCTCATTCCTTGTCTGCCTCGTTATAGAAAGACTGACCATCCGAAATGGATCTAGCAGCGTGCTTTGTCCAGTTGAGCCGAGCAAACTTATCAATTAGAGAATACTCTCTTCTGTTTAGCACCGTTGCCAGATACACAGGATTTACCGATTCCCACTTGAAGTCCTTGTATCAGATCGGTCTCCTAGCTCACAAGTGGAGGGAATTGCCAGAGACCGGTGATTACACGTGGGAGGAATATGTGGAGTTAATTTCAGAGACATTCGCTTCAGAGGAACCTCCTCTCAACCCCGTTTCCGAGTCTTCCACACCTCAGCCTGTTCCATGTCATGCCACAGCTACACCTGAGTCTGCTCCACGCCATGTCACCACCAAGTTTAAGTCTACTCCACGCTATACCACAACCCAGCCTCCCACAGCCCTTGTTTCAAAGTTAAATTATCCACCACTTATGTCAGTGCATAGGGTTATGAAGACCCTACCTCACAGCTTGTCAGTACTCGCGCCTGCCACGGCCAACCAGCCCACACCTGCCACGGCCAATGAGCCAACGGCCACGCCTGCCACGGCCAACGAGATAGAAGCCTCGTCCGTCCCAGTGCTGGCGTTGCCAACTTCGGCTATCCAGAGGAGGAGGAAGAGAAGAAAAGTTTCTGTACCCAAGTCTCTTCCCGTGTACACGACCACGGAGGTCGTTCCTGAGTCTCCTCCCATGCCCACGACCACGGAGGTCGTTCCCAAGTCTCCTCCCATGCCCACGACCACGGAGGTCGTTCCCAAGTCTCCTCCCATGCCCACGACCACAGAGGTCGTTCCCGAGTCTCCTCCCATGCCCACGACCACGGAGGTCGTTCCTGAGTCTCCTCCCATGCCCACGACCACGGAGGTCGTTCCCGAGTCTTCTCCCATGCCCACGACCACGGAGGTCGTTCCCGAGTCTCCTCCCATGCCCACGACCACGGAGATCGTTCCCGAGTCTCCTCCCATGCCCACGACCACGGAGGTTGTTCCCGAGTCTCCTCCCATGCCCACGACCACGGAGGTCGTTCCTGAGTCTCCTCCCATGCCCACGACCACGGAGGTCGTTCCCGAGTCTTCTCCCATGCCCACGACCACGGAGGTCGTTCCCGAGTCTCCTCCCATGCCCACGACCATGGAGATCGTTCCCGAGTCTCCTCCCATGCCCACGACCACGGAGGTTGTTCCCGAGTCTCCTCCCATGCCCACGACCACGGAGGTCGTTCCCGAGTCTCTTCCCATGAACATGACCACGGAGGTCGTTCCTGAGTCTCTTCCCATGTTCGCGACCATGGAGGTCATTTCCCATTCATCCAAGACTCTTTGTCTCGAGCCTGCCATGGCTCCGCCTTCCACTGCTTCGCTCCCAGAGCCTGCTCCTTCCACGGCTCCGCCCTCAGAGCCTACTCCGCACCTAGAGCCTGCTCCTACTATGGCTCCGCCCCCAGAGCCTGCTCTGCCTTCCACAGCTCCACCCCCAGAGTCTTCCACGGCTCCGCCTGCTCCCCCAGAGACTATTCCTCCAGCGGCTCCGCCTGCTCCCCCAGAGACTCCTCCTTACAGCGGCTCAGCCACCTGACCCAGTCCCTGTCCTGCAGCTGCCTCCCAGGCCTCCTGACCCTGTCTTGGCCCTGCAGCCGCCTCCCAGGACTCCTGACCCAGTCCCCACCTTGAGGTCATCTCCTTGGTCTCCTGGCCATCCGCCTGATCTGCTCTGGTCTCCTTGGTCTCCTGGTCATCCGCCTGCTCTGGTCTCCTCGGTCTCCTGGCTGCCCGCCTGATCTGCTCTGGTCTACTTGGTCCTCCAGTCCTGCAGCGTCACTCTGGCTCTCCATCCCTCCAGCTCCGCCTTGGTTTCAAACCTCCCTGACTTTGCCTTGTTCCTCTGCTCCCCTTGCCCCTTGTACCCCCCTGAACTACCTGTTTTCCCCCACACTCCATGGACAATTTGTTTTTATTTTTTGGAGTGTCTGGAATCTGCTCCTTAAAAGGGGGGCTCTGTCACATATTCCCTGTTTTTGTGTTGACTTTTGTTGAAATTCGTTTAGTTCCCATTTCCTGTTAGTTTGTAGTCCTTTTGTAGTTTCATTTTATGATCTGTTTTCCCCTGATTGTTTCCACAGGTGTTCCTCGTTCCCTTGTTTGCCCCCATGTATTTAAGCCCTTGTTTTCCCCTTGAATCTTTGTCAGTCTTTACATGTGTTGTCATGTTCTGTGCCTGGTTTCCCATGTTTTTGTTTCGTTTTATTTTGTTTAGTTACTTTGTTCGTCTTTTGTTTTTCATTAAAGCTGCATTTAGATCCTCATCTGCCTCATTACAATCTTGCAGCTATGCTTTTGAAACAGTGAGTATTTTAACGTTTAAGTAAGGGCCCCATTTGCATCCATTCTAAGTGCCTCACTGTAACCTTGATTTTTGCTCTTTTTTAAAGAAAAGGAGGGACAAGTCAAAATTTGTGATAGTCAGCATTATGCCATAAATGCTGTTAATTGAGCCTAACTTGTATTGAATCTGGAATATTCCTTTAAGCAGAATGCTTGGAAAACATTTACCCCATTATTTATGCTTACAACATTATTAAATGTGTCACATACTTTACTCGCTCTTGGTCTTCCAGGACTTTGTGTTCTATGCATCGCGCTTGCGCATTAACAAGCGCATCCTGCTGTTGTGCATGGGAAACCATGAACTTTACATGCAGCGCAGGAAACCTGACACTATTGAGGTGCAGCAGATGAAGGCACAGGCCAGAGAGGAGAAACACCAGAGACAGATGGAGAGGTGAGGAAGCGCCATTCATTGCTCAGAGTGCATCATTACATAGGAAAGACAAGCTGCCCTGTTTGGCACCGCAAGAAACTGAGCAGGTCAGGACAGATCATCACCACTTTAAATTTTATAATCAAATAAAAAATTTTAATTATCAGAATCAGAACGAGCTTTATTGCCAAGTATGCTTACACATACAAGGAATTTGTCTTGGTGACAGGAGCTTCCAGTGTACAACCATACAAAAACAGCAGCAAGACATAGATGATAATAATAAAAAATAATTATACACATACGTACAGACACATACATACATGCATACACACACACACATACATACAATACAATTATATCTGTTGATCCATATATGTACACAAGTGTGTTTGTGTGTACTTGGATCTTAAAGATCTTAGATATTAGCCCTGCTGAGAAAAAAAAAAAAAAAAATCTCCAGCTTAAACCAGCCTTAGATGGTTTGTTGGTCTTATCTGGTTAAAGATGGTCTCCTAGCCTGGCCAATTTGGTGCTCAACTGATTTAGTTGGGATTCAAGCTGGTCTCCCTACCTGATCAGCTAAAAAAGGCCCTAAACCCCTTTAAAACCAGCCAACAGACCAGGCTGAGAGACCAGCTATTCAGCTTGGGTGGGGGCGGGGGTCGTTGGGTTTTTTTGGCAGAAAAATTAAGAAGAGAAAAACATTTACTGATTAACGTGTCCTCATACTTACAGATAAATGCCTTTGCCCAGGGCCCCCCTCCATTTGTCTGAAATAATTTGGAAAAGTGTATGCTGGTTTGTCTAGCTGACATTGGATGATTACAAATTGTATTCTACAAATATCTAAAGCATTCAAACTTTTTCTGGTTAAGCTTTCTTGTGTGCAACAATGGGCCTTGTTGTTTTGCTCATGGTGCATCATCAGAGGGCCCTAGCGATCAGCTCGCCGTATTTGCCGAGGGTCCCAGGGGCCCTAGTGGTAATCTTGCACTGCATGTACCAAAGGCCCTGGTGTTTAGCTTCTTTGGCAGTCTTGGGCTGGGTGGCCTAAGGCTTTGGAAGTCCCTGGTAGTCTGAATACTGGTCCTATTGGCCCAGGCCATAATCCAGCCTTTCATTTGCCATCAGTGTAAATAACTAAAAAGGCTAAAGTGTTTTTAAGGTAAAGACACATTTGATTTGATTTGATTTTTTTCCCTAAACACTAAATAGCAACAAAAACTACCACAGCATTTTCCTGTTTGTCACTATGCACTGCAATGATAAATACTTATTTGTCATTTTCAGTTTTGTTCAAGGTGATTAAAGTTTTTTAATTAATAAGAAAGGATCGTATTTTGGGTGAAAAGCTCCCATTCTGCAGGGGCTAAAGGCCCCCCTTAAAACACATTGTTATTCTTAAGTGGGGCAAATAGATTTGTTCTGAAGAATGATCAAAGTGGGCTCACATTGACTGATCCAATCACAAGGGAGATTTATTTGTTAACTGGGTACTAGACTGAAATTACCAGGAAATGGCACATCCCATTCTGAACTGGTTGTTTTGAATATGTATTATCTTAATTTGTTGCTCAAACAAAACAACAACAACAACAACAACAACAAAAAAAGCATGTTGATGTCTTAAGGATTTTGAAAGTTGACAAATTTTTACCTATAACAATTGCTGCTGTATCTACACTAAATCACTATAACCACCCACACTTGGATTAAAAGGACCCCCCCCCCCCCCCCCCCGCTTTATGAATTGATATCAAAATAACCTCTTGTTATTAATTCTTTTTACACAAATTATGTTGCTCCAATATTATTTCCCCCCCGATCTTGATACACTTTGCGACAAGAAAAAGCATTTTCCTTAATCCATTTTTAAATGTGTCACATTCTGTATGAGGATGCTAGCTATTTGTTTTCTTCCCAGGGCCCAGCTAGAAAATGAGAAGAAGAAAAGAGAGGCAATAGAGAAAGAAAAAGAGAAGGTGGAGAGAGAGAAGCAAGAGATGATGATGAAGCTGTACCAGTTTGAGGAGCAAACCAAAAAGGTTGAGAGAGGTAAGAAAATTTAATGAGCAAATTATATCTGAGATGAAGTAATTCAACATGATAAAGTATAACAGTATTTAAGCAAGGAATATTGTACAGTTTTCTAGTTGTTACAGCAAAATAAATCCTTTCAGTGTCATCAGGACTCTGCTGTGAATCAGAGGAGTCTTATCACCCTGATGGGGTTTAGTTTGCTATAATAACAGGTTGACTGTACCTTATACAGCTTTTTACATAGCTACTTACCAAATAAATACATAAATAAACATTTTAGTTATATAATGATTGTTATTAAAATTATTTTCTTATGAAAGATGACAGATCATGTATGATAGACTAGCAAATAAGAAAATGGATTGGCTGGGACAACCTTCAATATAGTTTCTATTGTTGTACAGTATATTAGGTTATCTATAGGATTATTTTATATTGTTTTTATATGTTATCATTATACAAAATATTTTACTGCAGAAACACTGACTCAACAGTTAGAATCAAGTGTTCCAGAGAGCCATGTAATAAGCTTGATTATTAGTCACCGATATATATGTACAGGTGCATCTCAATAAATTAGAATGTCGTGGAAAAGTTCATTTATTTCAGTAATTCAACTCAAATTGTGAAACTCGTGTATTAAATAAATTCAATGCACACAGACTGAAGTAGTTTAAGTCTTTGGTTCTTTTAATTGTGATGATTTTGGCTCACATTTAACAAAAACCCACCAATTCACTATCTCAACAAATTAGAATACATCATAAGACCAATAAAAAAAACATTTTTAGTGAATTGTTGGCCTTCTGGAAAGTATGTTCATTTACTGTATATGTACTCAATACTTGGTAGGGGCTCCTTTTGCTTTAATTACTGCCTCATTTCAGCGTGGCATGGAGGTGATCAGTTTGTGGCACTGCTGAACTGGTATGGAAGCCCAGGTTTCTTTGACAGTGGCCTTCAGCTCATGTGCATTTTTTGGTCTCTTGTTTCTCATTTTCCTCTTGACAATACCCCATAGATTCTCTATGGGGTTCAGGTCTGGTGAGTTTGCTGGCCAGTCAAGCACACCAACACCATGGTCATTTAACCAACTTTTGGTGCTTTTGGCAGTGTGGGCAGGTGCCAAATCCTGCTGGAAAATGAAATCAGCATCTTTAAGAAGCTGGTCAGCAGAAGGAAGCATGAAGTGCTCCAAAATTTCTTGGTAAACGGGTGCAGTGACTTTGGTTTTCAAAAAACACAATGGACCAACACCAGCAGATGACATTGCACCCCAAATCATCACAGACTGTGGAAACTTAACACTGGACTTCAAGCAACTTGGGCTATGAACTTCTCCACCCTTCCTCCAGACTCTAGAACCTTGGTTTCCAAATGAAATACAAAACATGCTCTCATCTGAAAAGAGGACTTTGGACCACTGGGCAACAGTCCAGTTCTTCTTCTCCTTAGCCCAGGTAAGACGCCTCTGACGTTGTCTGTGGTTCAGGAGTGGCTTAACAAGAGGAACACGACAACTGTAGCCAAATTCCTTGACACGTCTGTGTGTGGTGGCTCTTGATGCCTTGACCTCAGCCTCAGTCCATTCCTTGTGAAGTTCACCCAAATTCTTGAATCGATTTTGCTTGACAATCATATGGCTGCGGTTCTCTTGGTTGGTTGTGCATCTTTTTCTTCCACACTTTTTCCTTCCACTCAACTTCCTGTTAACATTCTTGGATACAAAACTCTGTGAACAGCCAGCTTCTTTGGCAATGAATGTTTGTGGCTTACCCTCCTTGTGAAGGGTGTCAATGATTGTCTTCTGGACAACTGTTAGATCAGCAGTCTTCCCCATGATTGTGTAGCCTAGTGAACCAAACTGAGAGACCATTTTGAAGGCTCAGGAAACCTTTGCAGGTGTTTTGAGTTGATTAGCTGATTGGCATGTCACCATATTCTAATATTTTGAGATAGTGAATTGGTGGGTTTTTGTTAAATGTGAGCCAAAATCATCACAATTAAAAGAACCAAAGACTTAAACTACTTCAGTCTGTGTGCATTGAATTTATTTAATACACGAGTTTCACAATTTGAGTTGAATTACTGAAATAAATGAACTTTTCCACGACATTCTAATTTATTGAGATGCACCTGTATGTATATATATATATATATATATATGTATATATATGTATATATATATAAATATTTCACACACACATATGTACATAGATACTATAGATAGATAAATAAATAGATAGGACAAATGATTAAGCAAGCTAAATTTAACTGGATTTAATGTACGTATGCAAAATGTCTGCCAGTTCAACCCTACTCAGACTTGGCACATGCAACAAATGATGTGTTATAGCTGAATGATTGCTGCTCCCTTCTGGTTGGATTTGTGTATTGCTCAGATCTGCAAGAACAGTTTGAAAGGGCCCGAAAATTGGAGGAGGAGAGGAGAAGGGTAGAGGAGGAGGCAGTACGACTGGAGGCTGAACGAAAGGCAGCACTGATGGCTAAAGAAGAGTTGACCAGGAGAGCTGAAGATCAGATGAAAACTCAGGAGCAGCTGGTGAGCACCTTAAACAGTGGAGATCAGTAACAAACTTTCTGTTTTCTGCCAATTTGTGTAAAAGAACATCTGGGGAAAATATTTTGAATCTAAAGTGAACTGGAGTAGAGGCTGCTGATGATGATACCATGCTGATGTTGTTTTTAAAGGCAGCAGAGCTGGTCGAGTACACAGCGAAGATTGTCCTGCTAGAGGAAGCCAAGAGAGTGAAGGAAGAGGAAGCCAATGAATGGCAGAACAGGGTGAGTTGCAAGCTGATATATTTAGGCTCATAAATAATAATATTAACTTAAAAAGGGGCCATTGATATATATTTTTTTATATTTCAAAGAGATGATGCAACAAATATAGAACAAGTTACACATATGTATTTCCTAAGGCATGTTTTGAGTCTAAATAGATGCACAAGTTTCATATTGAGTGTCAGTAGTACACTCAAATGACAATAGCTATATTATACTGTTCATGTGTTGTACTTGCTATAGTTTATTTCCACAATTCTTCATCAAATAGCAATGTCAAATATAAATCAAGTCAATCAATTCAGTGAGCTCTATTGGCATGACTGTAGTACATACAATATTGCCAAAGCTGTTGATTTTTGTAACAGTGAATCAAACAGTCAATCACTGAAACATCAGCGCCACCTTGAGTAAGAAATAGCATGTATAATATGCATGTGTACACACATATGGAATCCTGATAATTCACACTTGTCACACAGAAAATCAATGTGATAGTAGGTAGTTGTATGAATATAGTACTTATTTGTATTGTAATACACAAAGAAATAAATATCATGTGATAGCAAACTTATATATTATGAAATAATCATAAAAATATTATTTATGGAAGCACAAAAAAGTAACACTATTACATATCTCGGGTTTTTAATGGCCCTATACATTTTTGGTAATTAAGCAGTTTTATATATATATATATATATATATAAAATTGTTTCCAAGTTAAATTATCCACCACTTATGTCGGTGCATAGGGTCACGAAGACCCTTCCTCACAGCTTGTCAGTACTCGCGCCTGCCACGGCCAACGAGATACTACGAGTGTGTGTGTTTTTTATTTTTTTTGTGGCAATTTTGTTGCACTATTCATAAGAGAATAGTTGAGGAATACTGAAGAGGTGTTGGCATAACTCCAAAAAAAAAAAAATAGATGAGGAATAGGGGGTGGAATGAGGTCCCGGGTCACTAATGTCCGAGGTACTGTATGCATTCAAGGGTTAAAGGATTAGTTCACCTCAAAATGAAAATTCTGCCATTCACCCTCATAGTGTCCCAAATCACTTTCTTTCTTACATGAAACACTAAAGGAGATGTTCGGCAGAATGTTAACCTTTGTTACCATTTACTATCACTGCATTTTTCCTTTATACAATGAAAGTGGTGGTAACTGGGGCCCACCTGGGCCCACCTTTTTGTAGCCTACATATATTTTGTAGCTTTAATGAAACTATGGACTAAAACAATATTGACAGTTTGACACCTTTTCACATTACACAGCACTAGATGAAGTTTATAAGAGTTATCTTTCTCAAAAGCCTGCTGTGGCAGTATCATGGCGTAGTGATGTAGGGAGGAATACCCCCACTTGGACGGCTATTTTTCCACAGAGAAAATAGGATGCATTTAACAAAAATGATATTATCTTCTGAAAGCTACAGCATCTTTGCTTGGGAGTGGCAACAGAGGCAGGTGGTTGCACACGCTTTTGTATTGAACCCAGAACGTTCCTTTAATAATCCATCTTGGGAGTAGGTTTTCTCATACAATTTTTCTTAAAGGTTATCCATTTAAAGTGTAATCCCATAAATAGTGACAATATGGTTACATTCTTGTCTTAATAATTGAATCTGCTCCTCTCAGGCTAAAGAGGTGCAGGATGACCTGGTAAAGACCCGTGAGGAGTTGCAGAATGTAATGGCGTCCCCTGTGGTTGCCTCCATGGCTGCGCCTTTGGCTGCGCCTTTGGCTGCGCCTATGGCTGCGCCTTTGGCTGCGCCTATGGCTGCGCCTATGGCTGCGCCTATGGCCGCTCCGATGGAGGAACCTTTGGAGAGATTTGAGAATGAGCATGATGATCATGAAGAGAACAACAGCACCTACAGCGCTGAGCTCCAGGTGGAGGGCATAGAGGACCACCGTAATGAGGAAGAGCGCATTACAGAGGCAGAGAAGAACGAGCGTGTTCAGAAACAACTCATGGTAACTTATGCATGCATGTATAGTATATATGTATATAACAGCTAAAATTATGTATGGATTAGTAATAGAGGTAGACTGATATATCCATTTTACTGATTAATCGGTGCCGATAGTTACCTTGTGGAACAATCGGTTATTGGCCGATAGTTTTTTTCATTCCTCTGTAGCTGGTGCTGGAGGATTCTACAGTAAGAACAGCTTGTTTCTACAGTGGCCTCTAGAGGCGAAATAAAAACTATTACTGTATGTGGGGATTTGCTGTATTTTAAATATTTCATCATAGACCATATTTATCCATATTTTTGTCCTCACTTCAGTGCACATCTGGGATTTTATTATTTTAGACTTTTGAAGCCTTTATGTCTGTACCCATCACAGTATGGAAAGACTAATAATAATAATAATAAAACTATTCTTCCGCCACCTTAGTTATCGGAATCTGCAAAATCCACTATCGGTCGACATCTAATTAGTAAAGTAGGTGTTTTGAGTTATCCTGCTGACTCGTATCTGTTGGCTATGTTCAGTACAACACACTAGCATACTGCTCTTACTGTTTCTGCATTATATAGTATGTAAACTATGCAAAGTATACAGATTTTCTGTATGCACAGAGTACCAGATAATCTACTACATTTGGCAAAATGTGATAAATGGACCAAAAATAATTACTGTCTCTCTTTTTTGACTCATTGTTTGTCCAGACTGTGCAAAGGTTAAAATTTAATAGTCACTGCATGCACTAAAAAAAGTGGTAACAACTGTTGCCACAAGGATCTACGTCTACTTTATTTAACCCATAATTTATTCAGTTGGCGTAACCTAATTTGTCAGATTAAATAAATGTTTTTGACTTGAAATTTTGGGTTGCCTGACAATTTTGTATTTTTTTTTTTTTTTCAGTATGGAGGTAGAAAATTATGATTTGTTCACTTAACAGTTTCGCTCATTAGCAAAGGTCTGAAACACAACTAGTGTGGATTATACAGTGTTTCAGTTTCAAATCTTTGATTACACCTCCCACTTTCCTCTACTGTTATTTTCACTAGTCTAGTGAGTGACTATATTTATTTATTTATTTATTTTTTGCAGGCCCTGAGCTCTGAGCTGGCCGAGGCCCGAGATGACACTAAGAAGACTCAGAATGACATTCTGCACAATGAAAATGTACGAGCCGGGAGGGACAAGTACAAGACGCTTCGTCAGATCCGAATGGGCAACACTAAGCAAAGAATTGATGAGTTTGAAGCCTTGTAATGCTGATAAACCCTTTGATAAACCTCTACAAACAGCAGCACTCTGCTCATCTCCCCCATTACTGTTCAATGGTGAATTTGTCTAATTATCCCACATGGTCTCACTTATTTACATAACTCCAGTAAAATGTGTACACACAACACAAGTAACTTGTATTCATTTGACCAAAAAATGTGTGCATTGTGACCACTGTCAAACATATGTTTACATTGTCAAAATGTGCCTTCGACGCTCAAGATCCTATTTATGCTAATTGTGCCAAAGCTTTTGGCTTGAGAAATCATTTATCTGTTGCCATCTTTTATTGAAGTTTTTTGAAAGATCATTTATATTACTCAGAAGGCTGTATTTAGTGCCATGAACACCATACCGTCCTCTAAAAACGGAAGGTTTATAGGTGAAAAGGACAAATCCATGAATCAGCTGGTGCAAATATGCTATGATAAATAATTATGAAGAACTTGAATGTGATTGACTTGTTTGTTATGGCCACTACTTAATGTTTTTTGTTTTTTTGTTTTTTAAAGAAAGCTACAGAGCAAATTAGATTTGTATCTTTCCGTGTAAAATACAAAAAATATATGAAATTGTTTAATGATTTGAATTTCATCTGCTGTCTATGTCTATCAGTTACTATGACAAATGAATGGTCAAACATGGTTAAAGGGATAGGTTGCCCAAATATGGAAATAACCAAACCCATCTAACATGTTTTTTCAACTTTATAACACAAAATGAGATGTTAGGCAGAATGTTCTTTCTTTCACACAAGGAAAGGAATGGGGAACGAGGCTAACTTTCTTCCTAACTAAGTCATACGAGTTTGGAATAATATGAGGGTGAGTAAACGCTAACAGAATTTTCATTTTTGGGCAAAATAAATGTACTTACTACTGCCAAAGAATTAAATGTTTTACATCAACCTGTTTGACAAATGTATTGGCAGAGGTCTGTGCCACATGCCGTAATGTTTCATGTCTTATGTTGATCAAACAACTGTTCAGTTTTGCAAAGAAAAAAGAATTACTGCAATCTGGGACTTGTTTTACAAACACAACACCACTCTCAGTCTTGACAGTGAAATCATTTGAAATAACGGAAAGGTTTGCCTTGTCTATTTACCCAGATGTCCTTCATGTATATTGTGACCATTAAAGAACCTAAAGTGCCATTGGCGATGATGCACAGAAAGGCTGTTAAAAGGTTATGAAAAGTGTGCGCCAGCACGAGCCCACAAAGGGCCATTGATATTTATTCAAGGACTAGAGCGTTAATTATGTTGCTAGACAACAACTTATGAAGCCTGGAAACCATTTGTTGAAATATGCAAAGGGTCAATAGTGTGAGGGGTCAGGATTACTATGTACCATTGGAAAACATTTCAGTGATCATTAGCTACACTGAGTTACTTCACCATAAACCTCCCATAAAAGTCTTCCATAGATGATTCTGACTTTCATTGAAATCAGGACTAACAGATGGGATTTTTTTAAATGATTAATAATGAGATACTTATGATGAGACACTGGTTTATGATTAATTTTCTTCATACCAAACTGTACATTGTAAAAAAAAAAAAAAAGAAAAAAAAGTGGTTACCTGCAATTGTTACCTTGAATTCATTTTCACCAGAAAATGAAAATGCTCTCATGATTTACTCACCCTCATGCCATCCCAAATATGTATGACTGTCTTTTTTCTGTGGAACACAAATGAAGATTTTTAGAAGAATATCTCAGCTCTATGTGGCCATACAATGCAAGTGAATAGTGACCAAAACTTTGAAGCCCAAAAAAGCACATAAAGGCAGCATAAAAGTAATCCATACAACTTTTTAAATCCATGCCTTCTTAAGCAATCCAGTAGGTTTTGGGTGAGAATAGATCAAAATAACTCCTTTTCACTATAAATTGTGACATCAGCCGTCTCCTTTGCGATCATGATTTCAACCTTGTTTACACTTCCTAGTACCAGCTAGCGCTCTGTGCATGGGTCAAGCACTAGGAAGTGTAATCGAGCTTGAAATTATGATCGTACCTAGACACTGCATTGGCAAGATGTACAGTAAAAAAGGAGTTATATTTTGGTCTGTTCTCACCCAAAATTGAATAGATCACTTCAGAAGACATGGATTAAACCACTGGAGTCGCCTTTATGTGCTTTTTGGAGCCTCAAAGTTTTGGTTCCACTTGCATTGTATGTATCTACAGAGCTGAGCTGTATCTACAGATTTTTGTTTATATTCTGCAGAATAAAGAACTCGTACACATCTGGGATGAGGGTGAATAAATTATGAGAGAATTTTCTTTTTTGGGTGAACTATCCCTTTAAGAGCTATTTCCACTTAGTCTAAAAATGAGTTTTGTTGGTGTAACCTAATGTATTCAGGTTGAATGAATGATGTGAAATAATATTTTTTAATCTTGAATCAAACCAGTTAATTTAGATGTGACCACATGAAGAACATTTCTTAGGTTAACATTTTTTCAGTGTAGTTTTATGTCGCTGACTCTTCGATTCTTTGATTTTACTCAAAGTACTCTCTGTGCATGTGTTGTGACCACACATTACGTTTGCATTAATAATTAATCTTACCTTCATAGCAAAGTCATTATTCACATGGGTGATTTATTGCAGCAAAGCAATTTCTTGTTTCCAGAAATAGGCACGTTTTGTCCACATGTGAATGATTCACTGTAAAAATAAATAAATAAATAAATAAATAAATAAAGTACTTTTATAGAGAAAATACAGTATAATTTAACATTCATTCCACATTTTTCAAAATGTGAAATTCCCCTAAAATACATTTATTCACACCAAAGTTACACTTTCCTCATTACTTAAGAGATAATATACACTATATTGCCAAAAGTATTCGCTCATCTGCCTTTAGACGCATATGAACTTAAGTGACATCCCATTCTTAATCCATAGGGTTTAATATGACGTCGGCCCACACTTTGCAGCTATAACAGCTTCAACTCTTCTGGGAAGGCTTTCCACAAGGTTTAGGAGTGTGTTTATGGGAATTTTTGACCATTCTTCCAGAAGCGCATTTGTGAGGTCAGACACTGATGTTGCACGAGAAGGCCTGGCTCGCAGTCTTCGCTCTAATTCATCCCAAAGGTGCTCTATCGGGTTGAGGTCAGGACTCTGTGCAGGCCAGTCAAGTTCTTCCACACCAAACTCGCTCATCCATGTCTTTATGGACCTTGCTTTGTGCACTGGTGCGCAGTCATGTTGGAACAGCAAGGGGCCATCCCCAAACTGTTCCCACAAAGTTGGGAGCATGGAATTGTCCAAAATCTCTTGGTATGCTGAAGCATTCAGAGTTCCTTTCACTGGAACTAAGGGGCCAAGCCCAGCTCCTGAAAAACAACCCCACACCATAATCCCCCCTCCACCAAACTTCACAGTTGGCACAATGCAGTCAGACAAGTACCGTTCTCCTGGCAACCGCCAAACCCAGACTCATCCATCAGATTGCCAGATGGAGAAGCGTGATTCGTCACTCCAGAGAACGCGTCTCCACTGCTCTAGAGTCCAGTGGCGGCGTGCTTTACACCACTGCATCCGATGCTTTGCATTGCACTTGGTGATGTATGGCTTGGATGCAGCTGCTCGGCCATGGAAACCCATTCCATGAAGCTCTCTACGCACTGTTCTTGAGCTAATCTGAAGGCCACATGAACTTTGGAGGTCTGTAGCGATTGACTCTGCAGAAAGTTGGCGACCTCTGCGCACTATGCGCCTCAGCATCCGCTGACCCCGCTCTGTCATTTGACGTGGCCTACCACTTCGTGGCTGAGTTGCTGTCATTCCCAATCGCTTCCACTTTGTTATAATACCACTGACAGTTGACTGTGGAATATTTAGTAGCGAGGAAATTTCACGACTGGACTTGTTGCACAGGTGGCATCCTATCACAGTACCATGCTGGAATTCACTGAGCTCCTGAGAGCGGCCCATTCTTTCACAAATGTTTGTAGAAGCAGTCTGCATGCCTAGGTGCTTCATTTTATACACCTGTGGCCATGGAAGTGATTGGAACACCTGAATTCAATTATTTGGATGGGTGAGCGAATACTTTTGGCAATATAATGTATGTTACTGAAAAAAACAAACAAACAAAAACAACAAAAACAAAAAAAAACAAACAAAAACAAAAAACAAAAAAAAAAAAAACAGGCATTCTCCTTTAAATTAAGATAAATGTCATTAATTTTACACCTAAACATTTTCATTTTAACCTGAGACACTTAAGTACACCTAAGTACCTTTAGGCAAATTAAGTAGAAAATGTATTTATTACCCGGTAATTACAAAGTAACATGGTCACTATTGTAAAGTGTGGCCAGATATAAAAAGTTTGCCCCCTCTTTCTTATTCCCAGTTGACCAGCGAAATGCAATGAACATATGACCATATATGGAGCGTGTATATTTCCCTGGGGGTGGTGCTGAAAGAACAGCTCCCACTAAACACAGCTTCTTTGAATAGCGGTACCTTGTGTCATGTTTTCCAGTAGACCCTCTTCAGCTGGATCCTTGTGCCAAGAGGCGCACGGGAGCTATGAATCACGAGAGTTCCCATACATGGACCGGAGCTTTAAAAACTGACGGATATTTTGAGGCGGCTATGAGAAGATGAAGAGGCAAAACGTGCGGACACTCGCCTTAATTATCTGCACTTTGTCCTATTTACTCATTGGAGCGGGAGTCTTCGACGCTCTGGAGTCAAAGCAGGAGAAAAGCCAGAAGGGAAAACTCGATTATCGAAAATTTCAACTCATGCAAAAATATAATCTAACGAGATCTGACTTTGATCAAATTGAAAAGGTCGTGTTGCTTCTGAAACCTCACAAAGCCGGAGTCCAGTGGAAGTTCTCCGGATCTTTTTACTTCGCCATCACTGTGATAACGACCATAGGTAATTTTCACTCAAGTCATGAAACTTTAATTTTTTCGGTATACAGTGCGTGTATGTGTGTGTGTGTGTGTGTGTGTGTGTGTGTGTGTGTATATAGCCTATATGTGTCAATCATTTTAAACGAAATTAAATGAAAGCACAAAAAAATTCTCAGTATACATATAGGTGCGAATATGGGTCTAAATGTTTGCATTTTCTAATATAGAAATGGACTGTGATCCCCCCCAAGAATGACAAAAATGATACAGAAATGACAAAAGGTCAGAGGTTGAAGAAACTCTTAATACAGTCATCGCTAATCAAATGCTTAATACTGTGTTACGGTTACGGTCATTGCTTTCGGTGGATTCATTTATTCTATATGATAATTAGTTATTTTTAGATGAGCTGTGTCGAAAATGTCACGATCTGTCAGTTTACTCTCTGTATTTTCACTATTGCTCAAGACATGACGACATGAAGAATATCTCAACTCTGTAGGTCCATACAATGCAAGTCAACAGGGTCAAAAACTTTGAAGCTCAAAAAGCACATAACGGCAGCATAAAAGTAATCCATAAGACTCCAGTGGTTAAATCCATGTCCTCAGAAGCGATATGATAGGTGTGGGTGAGAAACAGATTAATATTTACATTCTTTTTTACAATAAATATTCACTTTCACATTCTATTTTTGTTTTTGGTGATTTGCATTCTTCGTGCATATCGCCACCTACTGGATAGAAAGGACAATTTACAGGAAAAAAGATTTACCCACTGAAGTCATGTGGATTATTTTTATGCTGCCTTTATGCACATTTTGGAGCTTCAAATTTTAAACCCTGTTGACTTGCTGACCCACAGAGCTGAAAAATTCTTCTATAATCTTCTGCAGAAGAAAGAAAGTCATACACATCTGGGAAGGCATGAGGGTCAATAAATGAAGAGAGAATTGTCTTTTTTGGGTGAACTATCCTTTTAATTTTAGAATGACAATGATTATTTTTTTCACATACAGCACTGGGGTCTCTGGGACCCCAAACATAAAGAAAAACAATTTCAACAGAACATGATGCTTAAATTCTCTATTTCATAGAGAATTATTATTGCCTGTTACCATAAAGACTAGAATGGAGATTCTGTAATGCCATAACAACATGACTAGACTACTAGTAAACTATAACACTTTGTTGTCCTAATTTGATTTTGAAAAATGAATCAATGGTTATTTTTGGTATCCCAGTACGAAGAGCTGAGAGCTTCAACAAATGTCAAAAATCTCCAGGCTAAGGCTGTATTAATCTACACTCACTGGGGAGTTTATACCATCATCACCATCAGCATAAAAAAATTGGGATGGCTAAGTGCAATGGACGTCTGTAATAATATTTACAAAATGTAAGTACATTCAGTCCAAATAAACCTGGGTGGTGTACAACTAATGAACAGTCTGTTTACTTTATTAATTTTCCTTTCTGACTTGTTAAAGGTCAGAGGTTTTAACTGACATAAACCCCCAAAAAGCACTACCATTATTCTGCATACAGGTACAGAATGGTACTTTAAGGTTTCGAGGCAGTATTTAATTCTATGTTACAAGCATACAGTATGTCTACAGTAAAAAAAATAAATAAAATAAAATAAAAATAACTACCTATGCTGTTCTGCTTTTCTTCTCAAGGTTATGGCCATGCCGCTCCCAGTACGGATGCTGGGAAAGCATTCTGCATGGGTTATGCACTTCTGGGCATCCCCCTCACCCTGGTGATGTTCCAAAGCCTGGGCGAACGTATCAACACCTTCGTCCGCTTCCTGTTGCACAAAGCCAAGAAATGCATTGGCCTGCGGCGTCCGGAAGTCTCCATGGCCAACATGGTGATCATCGGCTTCTTCTCCTGCATCAGCACCTTGTGTGTGGGAGCAGCTGCCTTCTCCCACTACGAGGGATGGAGCTTTTTCCATGCTTTCTACTACTGCTTCATCACCCTCACCACCATTGGTTTTGGGGACTACGTGGCCCTGCAGAAGGACAATGCTCTCCAGAATGACCCTCATTACGTGGCCTTTAGTTTTGTCTATATTCTGATGGGCCTCACGGTAATTGGTGCTTTTCTCAACCTAGTGGTGCTACGGTTCATGACCATGAACATGGAAGATGAGAGAAGGGATGCAGAGCAGAGGGCTCTCCTCTCCAAAGATAAGCAAAAAGCTCCTCCTCCACGGCGCACAGACCCTCCAACCCCTGTTGCCATGGGTCGAGACAAAAGGCGAGGACTGAAGAGCGTCTATGCTGAGGTGCTTCACTTCCAAACAGTGTGTTCCTGCCTGTGGTACCGAAGCCGGGAGAAAATGGTGATCCTTCCGCAGGATCTGTCCTTCACTGATGCGCTAATGGAGCAAGGGGATATATCGTCCCACCACTTCTTTGAACCTGGCCGCACAGGCTGTGTGTGCAATCCTCAACGCTGCTCAGCCATCAGCACTGTGTCTGCTGACCTGAGAAACATCTCGCCATTCAAGCTGTTCTCCAAGAGACGCAGTTCTGTCTGAATAACCTCAGGTTCTTGTTAGGAGCCACTCATACAGCCACTGTAAATGTATATTGTTTTACAGAACTTATGCTTGTAAATACATAAAGATGCTTGGATGGATCACCGGAGATTTAGGTGGAATGCTGGAAGAATGCTAAAAGTTTTACCTACATCTATACTCTATCATTCAACTTGTTGTTTGATAACTCCTAATGAGAATTTGAATGGACTTCTACTGCTAATAACTCGGGAACACCTTGATGAGGTGCAATGCACAGTATTTAAGCAATTCTTTACTAAAAAGGAATGTCTGAAAAAAAAAAAATCAAATCTAAATTATTATTTTTCTTTGTTTAGATGACATCCTCAAGGTATTATAGCTGTAAATGTGTTGTCATTAATTTCTGTCATTTTTGTTTTTGTATTGATTGCTTTCAAATGACTTATTTGACAACGGCATGTTGACCAAACTACATCTGACTCTTTTTATTAAATACACTAAGATTAAAGACCACATGAAATCGCTTGACGAATGCACTTTGCTTTCCTGTGTTGACGTATTTCCTACTGAAACTGGAAGTTGAGAAGAGTCATATCGAAGTTCTCATCCCATGAAATCGTTTGACAATTCTTTTGTTTGTGTTGATGTATTTTCTATTGAAACAGGAAGTTGAGGCAGAACAAACTGAAGAGCTTGTCTCATAAAATTGTTTGACGAACACAGTTTCTTTTCTTGTGTTGAAATTAGGGCTGTCTTGTGATTAATCTCATAATTTTTCATAGTTAATCGCGATTAATCTCAGATTTTAAAAGTAGTAAAATTTGACTCTATATATACTTATTTTCTGTCATAATGCATTTAATTATTTGGAAAGAACAACACAGTAGAACAAAACAATACAGTATGTAACAAAAATGCTTTATTAACATTTTCCAAACTCCACTGTATAAAGACAGAAATTTACTAAAATTCCAATTCGAGTAACATTTATGGTGCAGTATGTAAGATTCAGAAACCTTTGTTATTAATGACACCTGTGGCCGTTAAGTGAACTGCAGCCAGCTACCTGTTGCTCCTGCTTGTGCACACACTCCATAGGTCGTGATGAGTGAGCATCGACCAAGACAATGACGTAACATACAAAGAGGCTGAACGTGATCCACTGGCATCATGCTGACAGATGAGGTAGTATAATTAAAATTACAGTTATGATTGTTTTACTACAAACTTTGAGACCAAACTAAAACTACTTACCAGCTAACATAGTATACTGATACACACATACAGCTACATACTACCGAACTATACCAGACAGTTTACTGTTGCACTGCAGTTATGTTGCACTATTGTATGTTTTGTATGTCATATGTTGTACTACGATCAAGTAACCAGCATATTTGCTTAAATTTATCCTGTATACCTGACTTTTAGTATAAAGAGAAGATTGTTGAAATTATTTGAAATTTACAGAGCAAGGTAGCTTGCAAATCGTCAGCGTTAGCAGGCAAGATCTAGTTAGCTAAACTAGATCAATCCTTATGGCACTATATTTCACATGCTTTGCAGTTATGTAAGCTTACCTGTCCAATAAGAAGAAGTACGCCAATTCAGGGTCAGTTTTGATCCCCAAAACTGGTTTTGATCCCCAAAACCAAACGAAGGTCCCTCTAGGAATCAAATGCCCTGCCGATGTTCACTCTAGTTTTCGCTCGACCACGATCACGTTCCCACTTAGCCAGACGGGATTCAGTAGATAAATGTTTTTTTGGCTTACTCTGAGTTTGTGTAGGAGTCGTTGTTGTGCTGGGAGCCGGCCGTTTGCTGGATTCCATCTCTAAGATAACGTTACCTAGTGTTGCAGTTGCATCTGAGTACGACATAATTTCACTCTCTTATAGCACCCCTCGCTGGACCTATCACTGGGAAACTGCAGCCAAACATGTAATAAGGCACGCAATTTCGTTTGGCTAAAATGTTGCCATGGTCACGTAATGTTCATGAGATCAGGCTGGGGATAAAACAAAGTGCTTATCCTTTTTTAAAATAGCCAGTAGCCTTTTGTTTACTTCACAACTGTGAACCATGATTTGCTACCAGCTATTTCTAGTGACAACTAGGTTGTATCAGGAGGAGGGGATGTTCTCATTCTGGGAAGAATTTTACTGGATAAATATTTGGATTCGCCTGTGAGTGAAAGTTGCGGCAAGAATATTTTTGGTATTTGCATTTTACTAAACCACAATTTTGTCAACTTTTGGGGGTACACCATCATATAGATGCCCTCATAGCTAAAATCAATTGTGATTTCACAGGGCGTTTAAATGTTTAATAATAAAATATATTGTTGCCAGACTGTACCCACTCCATTCATGTAATGAGTCCCCTGTAATATGCTGTACTAGACTTCATGACCAGCTAAATGAAACACCTATGAGATATTTGTTGATGCAGATGGCATACCGACATGACTCCTGCTCTTTGTCCAGCTCAACGTGTTAATGGAATAACTAATCTAACCTTTTGAAGCCTCTTACACAGTATATTAACCTGATGGAAGTCATGTGGAGTGATAAAATGGTATTCAGACTGACTGCATTTTACATTGTTTTTCATAACAAGGACAAAGAAAGCAAAGTTGTCTCCACACAATGATAGTTGCACAAAACAATGACAGCACTGCCCACACCTGGGCATGGGAAACCTTTTAGACTCTTGAACCTGTAGTACATAATTACCCTTGATGTTTAGTACTTAAATGTCAGCTTTGAAGATGAAGTATCAGTATGACCTTGGTCTGAACTACAGCTCAGGGAAAAATAGCAGTTATCCCATACAGACCCTCCAAGTGCTCTCAGCAACGATCTGGACATCATGTCCTGTGTATCCCCTATGACTCAGAGAGGCCTTGCTGATCAGGCTATGTTTGGCCCACACTGGAGAGCATGCCATCTTCACATCCTGCCAAGGAGAAAGCGCTGTGTGCCCAAGATTTTGCCTTCAGCTATTAAACCTGCCTGACACAGTGACAGAAGGAACGCCATTACATCAAATGCCTGTATTGCCCTCCCATGGTGGCGGCATCTGTTGCATGGTTGGCATCTACATCCATGAGAAAGGTAAAAAATATCTTTGACCAGCAGACCAATGGGGGTAGGACATAGTGTACAGTATATTTATGTTTCTATTTTCGTCCTTACTGAAGGAACCAGGGCAAAAATATCTCTTTGCTAATTGGAAGCTCATAATAATTCATTTGAGACTCATTCCTATTTAGTTCATTGATCTGAAAGGAAAATCCTGCTTATTTGGCATCATACTAGGCACACTAAATGCATGAATTAAAACTATTTTTGTTTTAGTTTATTATGTTTTACTAAAACCTCAAAAAGGTATCTGAAATTTGTGTAACTAGTGGAACATATTAATTTGCATTTTCACTTAACAGTCTGTACTGTAAGAGGTCTTAAAGGAATGTTCTGGGTTCAATAAATGTTATGCTGCTATTATCACAGAAAATGACGTTGATAACACATCACTTGAGTTCATCTACCTAGAAAAGTAGTCCGCTGTTAAAAGGATGATTTAGATATTTTTACAGCTCCAACAATATACATATGTGTTCCTTCAACTTCGAGCACTTTTAGCACTGTGGACTTAGAAAGTAAAGTCTCGTTAAAAAAATTTCTCTCTCACAATTTTTTTAATTGGTCTGCTAACAATGTCCAACAGTGTATGTAGATGCACCACAGGAGATTTATGTAGTTGTCATCATTTTTTTCTAAAAATCATGAAAATTCCAACAACAGTGTCATTTCCACCACATCTCAAATACTGTATGGTGTCTAATAGAATTCCTTAGGGGTTCGGGTGCCCCACCCCACCCCACCCCAGCAAGATGCTGCCCATGTCGCCTATGCCTAAATCGTCCACTGGGTGTGGTGTAAATGAGCTATAACTTTGGGATAGACATATATATACAGGTGCATCTCAATAAATTAGAATGTCGTGGAAAAGTTCATTTATTTCAGTAATTCAACTCAAATTGTGAAACTCGTGTATTAAATAAATTCAATGCACACAGACTGAAGTAGTTTAAGTCTTTGGTTCTTTTAATTGTGATGATTTTGGCTCACATTTAACAAAAACCCACCAATTCACTATCTCAAAAAATTAGAATACATCATAAGACCAATAAAAAAAAAAACATTTTTAGTGAATTGTTGGCCTTCTGGAAAGTATGTTCATTTACTGTATATGTACTCAATACTTGGTAGGGGCTCCTTTTGCTTTAATTACTGCCTCAATTTGGCGTGGCATGGAGGTGATCAGTTTGTGGCACTGCTGAGGTGGTATGGAAGCCCAGGTTTCTTTGACAGTGGCCTTCAGCTCATCTGCATTTTTTGGTCTCTTGTTTCTCATTTTCCTCTTGACAATACCCTATAGATTCTCTATGGGGTTCAGGTCTGGTGAGTTTGCTGGCCAGTCAAGCACACCAACACCATGGTCATTTAACCAACTTTTGGTGCTTTTGGCAGTGTGGGCAGGTGCCAAATCCTGCTGGAAAATGAAATCAGCATCTTTAAAAAGCTGGTCAGCAGAAGGAAGCATGAAGTGCTCCAAAATGTCTTGGTAAACGGGTGCAGTGACTTTGGTTTTCAAAAAACACAATGGACCAACACCAGCAGATGACATTGCACCCCAAATCATCACAGACTGTGGAAACTTAACACTGGACTTCAAGCAACTTGGGCTATGAACTTCTCCACCCTTCCTCCAGACTCTAGGACCTTGGTTTCCAAATGAGATACAAAACTTGCTCTCATCTGAAAAGAGGACTTTGGACCACTGGGCAACAGTCCAGTTCTTCTTCTCCTTAGCCCAGGTAAGACGCCTCTGACGTTGTCTGTGGTTCAGGAGTGGCTTAACAACAGGAATACGACAACTGTAGCCAAATTCCTTGACACGTCTGTGTGTGGTGGCTCTTGATGCCATGACCCCAGCCTCAGTCCATTCCTTGTGAAGTTCACCCAAATTCTTGAATCGATTTTGCTTGACAATCCTCATAAGGCTGCGGTTCTCTCGGTTGGTTGTGCATCTTTTTCTTCCACACTTTTTCCTTCCACTCAACTTCCTGTTAACATTCTTGGATACAAAACTCTGTGAACAGCCAGCTTCTTTGGCAATGAATGTTTGTGGCTTACCCTCCTTGTGAAGGGTGTCAATGATTGTCTTCTGGACAACTGTCAGATCAGCAGTCTTCCCCATGATTGTGTAGCCTAGTGAACCAAACTGAGAGACCATTTTGAAGGCTCAGGAAACCTTTGCAGGTGTTTTGAGTTGATTAGCTGATTGGCATGTCACCATATTCTAATATTTTGAGATAGTGAATTGGTGGGTTTTTGTTAAATGTGAGCCAAAATCATCACAATTAAAAGAACCAAAGACTTAAACTACTTCAGTCTGTGTGCATTGAATTTATTTAATACACGAGTTTCACAATTTGAGTTGAATTACTGAAATAAATGAACTTTTCCACGACATTCTAATTTATTGAGATGCACCTGTATATATATATATATATATATATATATATATATATATATATATATATATATATATATATTTTTTTTTTTTTTTTTTTTTTTTAAATAAAAATTATAGAAATAATTTTAACACAACAAATATTACAGTTGTTAATGTTTATTTCACTAATGTTTAAGGCCAAAGTATATTTCGGTTGTTTGCGTGGCTGATTGCTCCACGCACAGTATGCGCAAGACAAATTTCATCATCAGCAAACTCTGCGCGGACTGTCTGCATACGGCCCAAAATTTCTCGACACGCAACTTTATCTAATCCTCGTCTGTGCACATTGACGCCATATATCACAAAGCAGTCATAGTCAAATGCATTTGTATTCGGAATCGTGAAAAGTGACAGAAGTTGGAGGAAAGGCATTGAAAAATAAGAGGGCCTTGGTAGTGTCAGCCGAAAAGTACTTTAAAGTCCTTTCAGACATAGAGCAAGTTTATAACATTTTGTTAAAAGATTACACAGACAAATATATATATATATATATATATATATATATATATATATATATATATATATATATATATATGTTTTTTTTTTCTTCTTCTTGGAATATCCCACAGGGGAATTGTTCACATTCACAATAAAAGTAAATCGGGTTCCATTTTGATTTCATGTTTACTTCAAAGTGAGGACCTGTCCCTTTAAATTTTCCTAGTAGCAAAAGGCTTTTTCATTGGTTGCATTAATGACACTGGTCGAGGTCGCAATGGCATACTACCATACTACTCCTACTATTTCTGTCATAGACATAGATGGTAGAAGTAGTAAGAGTAGTATGGGTAGTATGCCATTTGGTACTCAGCGACTGCTTCAGATGTAAGGAGTGCTGGAAAACTTTTCCGAGATTTGTTCATATCTCACCGACAAGAAAGATGGATTCTACTGCCTTTGTGAAATTAATTGATCAGAATAGGAAAATCGCCCTATATGGTGCTGGTACAGCAGTTGCACTGCTTGGACTCGGCCTGGGGTATAAATATACGCGCAAAGAGAAAAAATTAACTCAGGTTGGAGTTGTTTCTCAACTGTTAGTTCATCCGATGAAGTCTGGGAAAGCTGTGTCGGTAGATACCGCAGAATGCCTTCGAATGGGACTGAAATACGGCGAACTGCAGGATCGGTGAGTTTGTGTAACAATGTTGCAACGATCTGGATTGTTATTATAAGGATTGATGCATTGCTATTTTGAGGGCTATGCAGTTGTTTGGAACGCCTATTTTGATTTAATATACTTTACTCTTTAATTCACTGTTGCGTGCACCATAAAACGTCTTAAATTATGTGTTACAAATACTTTTGAAGGAGCGTGTTTTTAGAACGACATAAGGATAGCCAGTTGCCTTTGTCAGCAGTTCATTTTAACAAAGAGTGTGTTTTGTTGTAGCCACTGGCTTGTCATTACTGAAGATGGACACATGGTGACAGGCAGACAGAACCCTCGTCTTGTGTTGGTGTCGCTGACCTGTGAAGGTGGGCAGCTCAGTCTCAATGGACCCCAGATGGAGGAGTTGAGGGTTCCTCTTCAGCAGCCCAATAATGCAGTTGTGGACTGCAGGTACTTTAGTGGCCCCAAAAATTATTTGGTTGCTAAAAGGAATAGTTCACCCATAAAAGAAAATTCTGTCACCTTTTACTCACCCTCGTTGTTCCAAACCTGTATGGCTTGCTTTCTTCTGTGGAACAAAACAGGAGAAATTTAGAAGAATGTCCTGGTCCCTCTTAATGCAATGGTAATGGATAGTGAGTCCGCTTCGGAGCTTCAAAAAGAAAGCAACAGTATCATAAAAACAGTCTAACACTGAAAAAAAAAAAAAAACAAACGTAAAAAAAATATGTGTTGGATTTACTTAAAATATACATGTGGCATTTTTTGCATCACACTTTTTAAGTACATTCAACTTCTATTAATTTAATGTAAGCATAGCTAGAAAACATTAGTTAGATATACACAAATGTATCAGTTCATTGTAAACTTTATTTACTTAAAAAGGTATGTCATACCAATAAGATTTAACAACTAGTAGCATGGTGTTTCAAATTAACATTTATATGGCTGTTTCTACTTAATTGCATTGAATTGGCACAAGAGAAATGAATGACAGAGATCAGTCATTAAACTTGATTCTCCAAAGAAGACTTCAGCTATACACGTTCACACGTGCTAAGAAAATGTACATGTATTGAATATAATGCACCTTCACCAAAGGGAACACTAAGCACCCTAATGATGACTTTACACAAAACAAATAATTACAATAAAACAACATCAATAATATACTTTATGAATTCCTAACAACAACTAATTAAATTCTCAAATAAGTTCCTTTTGACCAAACAAACATGCTTAAATTATTGAAGAGCAATGGTTTATGGGTATTTCCCACAAAATCAGTTCTGTACTTGATTGTTTGAGTTAGTTTGTGAGGCCTCTTAAAATCTTAATTTTATGGATTTGTAAGCCAAAAAAGTTTAAGGATCTCACAGTTATTCATTTGCTTTATGTATCACTCTAAGTTCACATTATAATTTATATTTTGTGTTGTACACATTAATACAAATTAAGTAAAAAATGTTATAAATATGTATATTTCCAAGTAGAAGCAGTTTATTTTCATATGTTGTGGTTGCTGAGTCAACAATTTTTTTTTTTTTTTTTTTTTTTTAAGCGTATGTGTCAGATTCTAGAGAATTTGCTTAAAAAGTGTGCTTGTGCTCTTTATAAAATAAATGCCACTTGGTTTGATATTTTGATAGTCTGACTTAAGTGTCCAAATACTTCTGCAGGGAATTGTAGTTCTTACATTGCATACAGTATTACCGTACACCTTTACAAAATGAAACTGTAGTGAAATAGTTGCGATAAATGATACATTTGATAAATGTTTATGCTTGTGTTTGTAGAGTGTTTAGTGTAGACGTCCAAGGCAGAGACTGTGGAGACGAAGTGTCTGACTGGCTTACTAGATACCTGGCATCTGACAAGACCGTTCGCCTGGTCCATTTTGAACCGCATCTAAAGGCCCAGTGGCCTTCAGAGAAAGAGCCCCTCTTTCCTAGGGATGAGAAGGTTTGATGCACATTTCTCACACTCCAAAGAACAATGATTAAAAATGAAAGCGCTTTAACTATAAAAATATGTTTAACACATCATATCGGACAATAGCAATACCAAAAAGTAGTCACCGTTACTACAAAGAAGTGATCTAATTAGATTTTAGGTTGTTTCTTTTCAGTCACAGGCATTATCTGGTATTTCATGGTTCCCCAGGTGGCCTATCCTGATGCAGCTCCCATCATGCTGATGACTGAGGCCTCTGTTAGGGACCTGAATAGCAGATTGGACCATGAGGTCACTATCTCTCAGTTCCGTCCCAGCATTGTGGTCAGTGACTGTGAGGCCTTCACAGAGGTATAACTCAATGCAATTCTTCATATATGTAATCTCATGTCAAATTAACCAAAATTGTTAAGACCCCATTTACACCTGGTATTAACATCTGCCTCGGGTGCTAAATAGATGCAAGTTTGCAAAATTGTATCATTTGTACAATAGGACACATGGGATCATATTCAGATTGGCCAAGTGGAGATAAAGAGAGTCACTGGCTGTGGAAGGTGAAGTAACTTGTACATTTAGTCCATACAGTGTTCTTCAGTATCATTACTAATGCAAAATACTCCAGTAACATTAGTGCTGTCTGTCTCTTTAACATACAGGTGCATTTTTACTACTGTTGACCCTGAGACTGGAGTTATCACTCAGAAAGAGCCACTGAACACACTCAAAACGTAAGTCTACACAGACAGAAACTTTGTTTTTCATTAGATTAGGCTGATTAGAAATGACCTACATCATATGCATACTCAAGTTTTAAAAGAATAGTTCACCCAAAAATGAAAATTCTCATAATGTGCTCACAGTCATGCTATCCCAGATATGTATCTCTTCTGCTTAACTCAAAAAAAGATTTTTAGAAGAATAGCACCGCTCTGTAGGTCCTCACAATTCAAGTGAATGGTGACCAAAAGTTTGAAGCTCCAAAAGCACATTAAGGCAGCATAAAAGAAATCCATACTCCAGTGGTTAAATCTTTATCTTCAGAAGCGATATGATAAGTGTGGGTGAGAATCAGATTAACATTTTAAGTCCTTTTTTTACTATCAATCTCCACTTTCACTTTTACTTTCACATTCTTCTTGTGTTTTTGGCGATTTGCATTCTTCGTGCCTATCGCCACCTACTGGGCAGGGAGGAGAATTTATAATAAAAAAGGCCTTTTTTTTGGCTGATCTATCCCTTTAATAAGTACTTTTTATGACAGATAACCTAGTTTTCAATTAAATAGATCTGTTGATTTCGGTTCATGGCTGTTTAGTCAATCATTTTCTTGTGCCTCTTGCCAAAATAAGTTTCTTGTTTCTTCTTTGTTAATCAGTTACATGTTATCGGGCACACTAGACTCAAAGTCAACATGAAAAGCCATTTGCAGGCTATTTTACATTTCATTTAGTTAAATGGGATATTCAAAGGAGAGAAGAAAAAAAAACATGGGGCAGGACTTTATTTAGTCCTTTGTGATTTGATTGGATTGTGAAAAGTGGGCATTACAAATCAGAATTGAGCTAGGTGGTTATTACAGTTTCATGAAAGATTAAGAAACACACACACACACACACACACACACACACACACACACATTGGTGTGGCTATTCTTATGAGGACTCTCCATAGACGGAATGATTTTTATACTGTATGAACTATAGATTCTGTCCCCTAACCCTCACAAAAAACTTTCTGCATTTTTACATTTTCAATAAAACATCGTTTATTTTTATTTATTTATTTATTTATTTATTTATTTTTTTTAAGCAATTTGAATTATGGGGACACTAGAAATGTCCTCATAAACCACATTTATAGCATAATACCCTTGTAATTACCAGTTTGTAACCTTAAAGAGTTCCTCGTAAACCACCCAAACCGGCCCCACACACACACACACACACACACACACACACACACACACACTAAATCTAGAATAACATGCACCAATGAATCATAAACAGTGAAACCAGGAATGTGCAATAAGAAAGAAATTGGGGTAAATTTAGATTCCATGTTGACGATGGTAAAGCTATGAGTTTTTAAATTAGTAATATTGAGTTTATATAACACAGAACTGCTCTGAAGCCTTTTGTTCACATCTTTGTAAACTGTACTGCATATTTTCATTCTAAACATGTGACTACAAGGTAATGTAATGGCTCTGTGTACTGTATATTTTACATTGTTGACATCTCTTAAAATGGATTAACAGTTTACTTTTCATAACCTGCTTGATTTTTGCTTCATAGCTATCGAATGACTGACCCTAAGCAGAAAATCTCACCAATATTGGGCCAGTACTATACCATCAAGAAAACAGGTGTCCTTCTTGTTGGTGAACCTGTTTATAAAGTCATCTGTTGATACAGACCTGACAGGATGGAATGCAGAACGATAATCTGTTGAACATGTTACAGGCGGACACAACAGAAAATTAGACTTAAATCAACGTTCCTGTTCATTTTCATTGAATAAGAAAAATAAAGTATGTATAATTAAGATTGTTTTGTAAAATGCTCCATTAGCTGGAAATTATTGGGTTTGGAATAGGGAACTTAAGAAGTCTTAGGGATTCGAAAACCATTTGGTTTTACAGATGTTAATGCCCACAATGCTGCGATTATGCAGTGAAAAGCACAGATTTGTGTGCTTAAAAGTATTCAGTATTTTCAGTGTCCTCATATTGAACAAAGTATTCAATATTTTGGGAACCCCCAAAACACCAGTGTATTGTAATGATAAAGTCGCAAGTGCATTGTTAACGATTATCTCTGTTTATGCTGAAGCAGTGAGTATTTGTTACATTTCATTTTAGCTTGTGCCTTCATATGTGAAGCCATACATGTAACTGTTAAATCAAGAACAAGGTGTTATTTTATAAGTTAATTAGTAGAATTACTCATACTGAGATGCTGAAATGACCTTTGACAAGCTGAACACATCCCCACCCCCCCAGTGGAAAAATTCTGTTCATTTGGAAAACATCCAGTAGATGGAGCTATTTCATTGATTTCAAGGAGTTAAAATAGTACCAGTCCACTAGAATCACTTCATTAACCAAAAACACATTACAAACTAACTTGCTGCTTTTTCATAAAACAGCGCATTATAAATATTTGCTGTTTCTTAATGGTATAGTGTACCCAAAAATAAAATTCTGTCATCTTCTCACACTCACATACTTGCGTATCTGTGATTTTCTTACTTCTGTGGAAAACAAAATAAGTTATTTAGATTTAGGGTTTTATGTCTAAGCTGTTCTTTTTTCATACAATGAAAAGTTTGCTTTTGAGTTCCACTGGACAATGATTTGGAACAACATTAAGGTGAGTATAAGATAACAGAAACTGGTTACCCATGTTTTGGGTGTGCTTTTCCTTTGAAGTGATAGTTCACCCAAAAATGAAAATGTTCTCATCATTTACTCACCCTCATGCCATCCCAGATGTGTATGACTGTCTTTCTTCTGCTGAAAGATTATATGAAAAATATCTCCGCTCTGTTGGTCCATACAATGCAAGTGAATGGTGGCCAGAGCCTTGAAGGTCCAAAAAGCAAATAAAGGCAACATAAAATTAATCCATAAGACTCAATGTCTTCTAACAGATCAATATTTGAGTCATTTTTTTCTATAAATTCTCCTCCCTGCCCAGTAGGTGGCGATATGCACAAAGAGTGTGAATTGCCAAAAAGTGAGAAAGGACTTAAATATTGATCAGTTTTTCATGCAGAACTATCATATAGCTTCTGAAGATACGGATTTAACCACTGGAGTCTTATGGTTTACTTTTATGCTGCCTTTATGTGGTTTTTGGAGCGTCAAAGTTCTGGCCACCATTCACTTGCATTGTAAGGACCTACAGAGCAGAAATATTCTTTTAAAAATCTTCATCTGAGTTCTGCAGAAGAAAGAAAGTCATACACACCTGGGATGGAGTGAATGATGAGAGAATTGAATTTTTGCATGAACTTTCCCTTTAAGGTTATAGGATTTGGAAGCAAAGAAGTGGAAGGAATGCAGAGTTTATGTTAAGTAATGTTAAGACAACTTGATTGTTTTCATTACTATAGTCACTATAAGGTAAATTATGAAGTTGTAAGTTGACCTCTTACTACTAATTGGCAGTCAGTTGCCCTCAGTGCCCAGTAGGATATTTGTGTTGGAGGACATACATTGGCAGTTATTATTTACATCATTGGCCTTGTTCAGTGTAGACAGCTGCAGGATAAAGACAGCAAAAAAGTTTTCATTGTTGCTATAAAGCGCGTATCATACAAATGTCGCACACACCGCCAAGTCTACATATGGATCAATTATGTAAGACTAACATAAAAAATATAAAGAAACAAAATGTGAGCTCAACGCTATTCAGAGACACATTAGAACTTGTTAACTTTGTGATAGAATTATTAACTAAAAAAACCTTAACAGTACAAAGTCAACACAGTAAGAGGATTTTTCCTTAAGTGGAAATATTACCTTGCTTCAGGCACTTCTGTAACCAGTTTCCACAAGCCAGGTTGCAGTTATTTTAGTTCTGAAAACCCTTCAAATTGTGCAAAATAATCCAGGGCTTCTTCCCAGGGCACAGTAAAAGCCCCTGCTTTAAACTACAAAGATGCCAAGCCCAGGATTTGCATAGAGCTGAATACCTCTGTGATGACTTTTCAGCAAATCTTCACCTTTAGGGTGTCTTCCAGAAAAGGCCTTGGGCTGTCAAACTAAGATGTCGTGCAGTGGCTTTCTAAAAGCTAGTTATTAGTTTCAGTGTGTGTCGTGAATACAAATAATCTGTTCCAACATGTCTTGAGAAACACCTGTTATGGTATGTCCATAATCTGTGCTTAATTACAGGATACAGTAAAGCTCAGAAGTTGAGAGTGTTAGGCTTTGAAAAAGACCAACAGGCTCAGCAAACATAATCTTTGTGTACATTAAGTCTGCATTTCACAGTTGAACTTTATGGAATGGCATACTACTATACTATTCTTACTCTCATTTTTTTTTACTTTGCACAGCATGCAAATTTTCTGTATACATGGAACTTTGACGATCCTACTACATTTGCCAAAAATGCAAAAACAATACACTTGACTTTCAGTTTGACGATTAAACCATAAGTATTATCATTAACTTTTCTGACTTTGAGGCATTAATCAGTGTATATTGCTTAGTAAGCAGCAGACTATGCTAATATTCCGTTACAATTGTATGTAACGTTTTTGTTTATAGTATATATTACTTTTACAAAGGATATGTAAAGGTCTGCAACCACTAAAAATACCTTTTTTTTTTTTTTTTTTTTTTTTTTTACATTATTTGTGATCGTCTTGTGTCGTGACCAGTCCTATGATCACCCATTTGTTTATCAGCATGCTAGTGTAGTTTTGGAAGGCTGTCAATCTGAGAAATGCATTCAGAAAATGTACAAAAATACAGGTAAAATCAGTCTGATCTCATTATTATTAGTAGGTTTTCCTGTGTAATATTTACATATACTGTACATTTTTGTGTGCTTGCATATACACCGAGAAGTACAATATGGACATATTGACAGCATCTAAAATGTAAAGTTTTTACATATGTTGAGCTTTAGAAAAATATTAAAAATATTCATGAATCCTTTATATTATAAATATATTTGTATAGTTCCATTTGTACTTTTTTTTTTTTTACAGATATTTTAGATCCCTTAAAGGGATAGTTCACCCAAAAATGAAAATTCTCTCATCATTTATTCACCCTCATGCCATCCCAGATGTGTATGACTTTCTTTCCTCTGCTGAACACAACTGAAGATTTTTAAAGGAATATCTCAGCTCTGTAGGTCCATACAATGCAAGTGAATGGTGACCAGAACTTTGAAGCACCAAAAAATGGATAAATGCCACACAAAAGTAATCCATAAAACTACAGTGGTTAAATCCATATTTTCAGAAGTGATATGATAGGAGTGGGTGAGAAACAGATCAATATATAAGTAATTTATGTGTTTTCGGAGCTTCAAAGTTCTGGCCACCATTTACTTGTATTGAATGGACCTACAGAGCTGGAATATTTGAAACACTTTGTTTGTGTTCTGGAGAACAAAGAAAGTCATACACATCTGGGATGATATGAGGCTGAGCAAATGATGAGAGAATTTTCATTTTTGGGTGAACCATCCTTTCAGCCTTAACCCTAAGCACTTGGATTCTAGCACATTAATACATAGGATTACTTTTATGACCGTTTGTGGTGTACTTTATGATTTAATTACAATAATATCAACCGATTATTTCAATGAATTCAATGTTCATGGATTCAATAAGTATTCATAAACATTTGCACAGTATGTCACAGTGTTTCATACAAAGAATGATTTACGTTTTACATGCTGTCAACATGTCAGTATTGTGCTTTTCAGTGAAAGCAAATGTATCTGTGCCAGAACAGCACTTTACTTAAGAATAGCTAATACTAATGAGATCACTTTGGTAAAATATATAAAGATGCAAAAGAGTTGGAATTACAGACATAAATTATGATTTTGAGGATAAACAGTTTCACCAAACTTAAAAAAAGTAACATTTTCTTTTAGATCACTTGTTTTTAAAGGCCATTTTCATAAAATGACATTTTGCTTCTACAGTATGTTGAGATACTATAAAAATATGTAAGATAACACAGGTGTGAGATAGAGAAGGCATGGCAACTATGCAGTACTGAAAGCAAGGAACAAAACAGCTTGTGATCGGGGGTGATTAGGATCTTGAATTATGGACTGGGTTTTCGATAATGTGCATTCTGTCAGCAGATCACCTTTGATTCTCTGTGCTCATGACACAAACTGTGATGCCACTAGTTAGAACATTTTTTATGTTGCCTTTGAAAAATGTTTGTGGATTATTTCCCCATGCCCCATTTCTTTTAGTACCACAATAAGTGCAACTGTAGCCGATAACAATTGCCATTTCATCTTGAAAATGGGGCAAAAAGCATGTTCATTTACACGTGAACTGTTTTTATTAAATATTTTGTTACATTTTGAAACAAAATATTTTTAGTATTTTATTATTACAATTACCAACCACTCATTTGTTGATCACATACAGAAGTTTATATTATAACATATTATAATATTTTCTGTGGGGTCTATATAATTTATTTATTATTATATGCAAATATGTGCATATTTAATAAGATGATGCCTAATTTGCAGATTCTAAAAGTTTAAGTATATAGTCATAATAGAAAAAAATACGTATACCTACTTTAATATGAAAAGGTTTAAAGAAAAATCCTATTCACCTGTAGAGCCTCTGACGATAAATTGTAGTTGAGCAGCAAGTGTGTAGCAAGTAATACTTAACTTACACTGTCATATGGACATGGTTATGATCTGCGTTTAAAAGAATTTTACTGCAAACATACCAAAAGATTTTTATTGAATGAAACATTTTTAGTTGAACCAAAAAAAAAAAAAAAAAATCTTATCATGCATGGTAAATACAGTATATGTTTGCCTAGTCTATTAAAGGAAAAGTAATACCACTTTGGTTTTACACAAGTTATTTGAAGTAAAAAAAAAAGAGTTATTTTTTGACTGACTTAGGTTTGTCACAAAATTAACACATTTAACAATGCAATGTATTTTAGTTTCAAACAATTATGAAAGATTTTCAAAAGCATTCTTGGTTTTTATTTAGAATTTTTCCTTTTAATTTTTGTTTTGCTCTAAAATAAAGATTATTGCCCCGTACTAATTACTTAACCACATTCCAAAATTAGAATAACTTTTGAAGAATGCTCTTGTTGCATGCGAAGTAAATTCGAAACACGTGGGCTGTTGGTGTTTTCTCCTTGGTCCCACACATGATTATTGACCTCACAGTTGCTATTTCATTGATACACTTGTTGAACTGTACAGTATATCACAGAAGTCAATACATTGCTATACCTGACATGCGGGTCATTAAGGCAGTCTTCCCTTTTTTTGACCAATATTTTATCTTTTTGCTGCTGTCTTGTTTATTTTTCGAATCAGTCACCTTAGGCTTGCTGTTCGTGGGTTTCTTCTCTTTTCCAGCCTTTCTAGCCTTTGGTAACCAAACAGTAGGCTTTTTCCCCTCTTTTGGTTTCAATGGTTTAGTTTTCTGGCTCTTCAGAGGTCCTTTCACAGATGATTTGAGTTTGTGGGACAGCTTCCCTGTGTCTTTATTGTCCTTCTTGGTTTGTAACATTGATTTTCTACTGTGAGGAGTGACTTTCTTTAGAGCTTTTGTGCTCACATTCTTTTGCTTATCCTTTGACTGATTTGTCTTTGACTTTTCTTGGTGCAGTTTTGCCATAGTGGTTTGGCCCAGGGTTTTTTTCTTTTGTGCAGATGTGGTGGGTTGGGCCCTTGTGGGCTGGCGTGTGCCTGGTGGTTTAGTGGCGACTTTTATCTTTTCCAGTGGTGGCCTTGTAGGTGATACATTTATGCCCAGTACAGTCACTGAAAAAGCCATCATGTTTATATCAGCTGTCACCTTCAGGTCATATAGTTACATAAGATTCATTTTTTTTAATCCGTTTATCCCAACATTCTATGCAAGCAAATTATTTTTTAATGTACGTCTAATACGATTCAACATTTACATTGACATATTATTATAAATATTATAATATAATAATATATTATTAATTTAACCAATTTTTTTCCCCCAAAGCTACTTACAAATTAGAATAATTCAAGCAGAAGCAATTAATCCAAGAGAGAAAGCAATACAAATAGTGCTCCTGTACCACATTTAAATGGAGTACTAGAACAGTATAATGCCAAAACTGTACAGTGAATGCAGGGTAAGTGGAGAACAGTTTATTGTTTTGGTTTTTTTTATTAACTGGGATAAAAAAAGACTTAAGGTGTGTCTTCATGTCATTAAAGATACAGTACAAAGAGCTATGACTTAAGATGTAGAATGTAAACACTTACATTCTCTAGGTGAGAATGGCACTTTCTTCCCCCTGACCTTTACAGGAAGTGGCTTGTATTTGCATTTCCCTGGAGGTGCCCTCCTGTACATCCCAGACAGACAGAGAAAATAACTTAAAGGGATAGTACACCCAAAAATTACAGTTCTCTTATAGTTTACTCACCATCATGCCATCCCAGATGTGTATGACTTTCTTTCTTCTTCAGAACACAAATGAAGATTTTGAGAAGAATATCTCAGCTCTGTAGGTCCATACAATGCAAGTGAATGGGTGACAAAATCTTGAAGCTCCAAAAAGCACATACTGCCATCATAAAAGTAATGCATACTACTCCAGTGGATTAAATAACACTAGGTGTGTGTAAGAAAAAGATAAATATTTAAAACTATCTTTAACTACAAAATTTCGCTTCGGTCAAATGGGTCAAAGACATGCTGCCTCTCGCATGACGCTCAAGCACCGGAAAGTTTACCCAAGAACTGACGCATGAAATACGTAAAATATGGAAGCGGTGTATTGTTTACAACAGAGGAGGAATGTTATTCAGAAGCTAAATTGGTTTTGCTATAGATTTGTATTGGTATCTGTTTCTTTTACAAGATGGTGCTGGCGTGTGCTTATCCTGGATGCCTCAACCTGCTAAAAAATGTTAGATTACATCCGCGGGCATCATCGCAAGAGAAAAGACTAACTTTTCACAGATTTCCTATCTATGATCCTGAGAGACTGAAGCTATGGCTGCTTGCTGTTCACTGGGATATCAAAACACCCATTGAGTCACTCAAAATACTGAGGGTGTGCAGTGAACATTTTTCCCCTGCCACTTTCAGACCAGCTGAGGGATCCAATGATATCGACATGCCAACATGCTTACATCACACGGGAGGCAGTTTGAACTTGACCCTCCTGGCCGTTCATACCACAGCTGGCTGGAATCTAACATTTTTAATTAAAAAATATTTAAATTTTGACCTATTTCTTACACACACCTAGCATTATGCTTCAGAAGACATTAATTAATCCAATGGAGCCATATGGTTTACATTTATGATGGCTATATGTGCTTTTTGGTGCTTTAAGATTTTGGCAACCCATTGACTTGCATTGTAAGGACCTACAAAGCTGAAATATTCTTCTAAAAATCTTCATTTGTGTTCTGCAGAAGAAAGAAAGTCATACACATCTGGGATGGCATGTGGTTAAATGATGAGAAATTTTTTATATTTATTCAAGTCGGCATTGACAGAGTCTCCCCTTCATATTGACAAATAGGAAGGAAAATGAGTAAATGTCTTGTACCTCGCAAAAATTTGACGACCAGGTGTGTTTGGCCATCAAGTAACACTGTAGCACTATAGCAGGTCTAATTGACCCGGCTCATGAAATCACATTTCAACAGTCAAACAACTTTTCACTAATTTACAAATGTAAAATGTACTAATTTTAAATAAAGTAAACGCTCCAAATTTACATATCAAAATATTTATGTACAATATGTATTCATGTGTGTGTGTGCATGTATGTATGTTTGTGGGTGTGGGTGGGTCAGGTTTGCTTGAACCACACACACAACACACAAACACATTTGTTCCTATGTTGGGACAAATATATTGTGCCACTGATATTGGTTTGTATTGTTTTCAAACAGTTCTGGGCCCTTGTGTCATTTTGATAATGTTTTGAGCCTGCATTACAATTTTAAAGGTGCCATGTCATGCAATGAATTTAATTTATTATTTTCCTTGAGGTTCACTTATAATGTTAGTAAAGGTTTTTGCCCCACCCAAAAAAACAAAAACAAAACACTCATAATATTATATTAAATTACTTTTTTCCACTCTTTCTCTGGCCCTCTGTCTCTAACGCTTTTTAAGTTTAAGTGCAATCCCCTTTAAGACTTCAATATACATGCCCACTGTTATGATTGGCTTAAATCTCATGTTTCATGTGTCTTGTTCTTATTGGTTCTTGTATCATTAGTCTTGTTATCATGTTCATCAGTTCTGTTTTGTTATTGGTTCATGTTTATTAGTCTTGTTATCTTGTTTATTAGTTCTGCACTTTCATTGGTTGTATTTATAGCTTGTTTCCTCAGTGTATGTATTTAAGCCTTCATGTTTGCCTTTGTCCTTTGTTGAGTATTGTTTGTTGTAAGGTTGAAGTCTTAGCCTAGTCTTAGTCTAGTCAAGTCTTTGTTTCTTATGTTTGCACTTTGGGTTTATTTATAAAAATGCACTTGGGTTCTCTTAAAATCATCATCATTTGTCTCCTGCCTGCATCGTTACCGAATACTCGACCGATTATGTACCCAGCAGTGAGCCTCATTCATCTTCGTCAGGGGAATCGTCCCTTCGAGGATTATGTCTCGGACTGGTGAATTTTAATGAGGTTGCTCTTAAGAACCTTTTCCGGGCTGGCCATAAAGAGCCCATATATTCTATGTTGCCTGGAGGCAGAATTAATTGGACTCTGGCTAAATATATGGACTTTGCCCTGCTCCTGAGTGGTTTGGCCATCACTGTTGGAGTTGCAGAAGAGAATGTTTGCACTCCTACAGAGAATTTCATCACCGCCACCACACCAAAGTCGTCCACCAGCATGGCCGCCACGTCCGAGTTCCCCAGCATGGCCGCCACGTCCAAGTTCCCCAGCATGGCCAGTGCCCATGCCTGCCATGGTCAAAGAGCCAGTTCATGAAGCCTCTGCTGTCCCAGAGCTAGCGCCCGAAACCTCTGCCATCCCAGAGCTAGTGCATGAGTCCCTGGCCGCCTTGACTGCCCCCTGAGCCTCCAGTGGCCCCGCCCCCTGAGTCTCCACCTCTCCATGCTATGCTGTCTCATCAGGCCCTGTCCCTAAACCCACATCTGTCTCATCAGGCCATGCTCCTTGCTGCCCGCCGGATCCGCCCTGGTCTCCTGGCTTCCGCCGGATTCGCCCTAGTCGCCTGGTTCTTCCTGGTCTCCGGATCCTTCGCCAGCTATGCCCTGGTCTGCTGATACACACCAGTCACCGGGCCCTCCGCCCTGGTCGCCTGGACCGCTGTGGTGTCTGGGCCCTCAGCCTGCTCCACCCTAGTCTCCTGGCCCACATGCTCCACCCTGGTTCTCTGGCCCCCCGTGGTCTCGAGCCCCATCTGGTTCCCAAAGACCCCCCCAAACCAACTCCTTATTGAACTCGTGTTTTGTTTATTGTTGGGCATCGGGAGCTGCCCATAGAGGGAGGGGAATTCTGTCACGTCTGTGTGTTTTTGTTCATGTTTTGATTTCTTGTTCTTTTAGCCATGCCTTTTATTTTGAAATTAGTTTATTTCCTAGTCTTGTCATGTGTCTTAGTCATGTAGTTTCTGATTTACCTCGTGTTTCATGTGCCTTGTTCTTGTACCATTAGTCTTATGTTCATCAGTTCTGTTTTGTTATTGGTTGTTTAGTCTTGTTATCTTGTTTAATTCTGTACTTTCATCGGTTGTATTTATATCTTGTTTCCTCAGTGTGTGTATTTAAGCCCTCATCTTTGCTTTTGTTCTTTGTCGAGTATTGTTCGTTGTAAGGTTGATGTCACGTCAAGTCTTAGTCAAGTCTTTGTTTGTTTGCACTTTGGGTTTATTAATAAAACTGCAATTGGGTTCTCTTAAACTCATCGTTATTCGGCTCTTGCCTGTCTTCAGCCTGCCTGCATCGTTACACCCAACTTATGTGAAGCATGCAATTAAATTATTTCTGTTATTCTGACTGAAATTGAAAACTAAAAGTTGGCATACTGTTGCTCCCGAAATACCTATATATTAGGCATACAGTACAAGTTTGGGTGATTAAAATAATCCTGCATAAAGCTGAGAACAGTGAAAATAGTCCAGACTAGCACAAACTGAGAGTAAGGTTTAATAAATCTGTATCCAGCTGTAATTGATGGTCAACTTTGGTGTTCATCTCTGTTTTCTGGCTGCTTCAACATGCATCCTGTGTAATGGAAAGTATGGGATATTTGCTGGGTGGGGAGTCCCCCACCATCATTTTGCAGATCAACCAGGGGAGGGGATCGCCCTCAATGTTTCGCTGCTTAAAAATGAGCTAAATCCCATATTTAAATCCACTCTGCGTTGGAGTCCTAATCATGGTTTATTTTGTGATTCAAAACAGCTGACTATATGATTCCTTTTATCAAAAAAAAAAAACACATGCCCTTACAAAAAATCTGGAGTTCTGGCAAACTAGCCACAAATTTGCCACTCAGTATTTTCACATGCAAATTAAATTGTGATTCGCCTTAAGTGTTTGCCAGAACTTTGCAGCTCTTCACTGTTAATGGTGAACATACAGCAAACCATTACGACAATCGACAATTTACCACAAGTTTGCTGCAAATCTTATTTGCATCTGAAAATGATCAGTGGCAAATTTGCCATGAACACTCTATTTTTGTAACAGAAACAGTAGTGTTGTTACTCTCAGGCATTACTGTTGTGTCCAATATAGTTGCCACTTTGCAAATTCTGAATATATTAGTTCTCAAAAACTCAGAGAAATATGCATAACAAAACATATAATCCCACACTGATGCATTCAGGAGCTTCATTTTAATAAGCCACTCATTCCTAATGTTGGGATCCTTTAGAAGGATATGCAGAGATGCAGTTTTCAACAACAAGGAACACAACGTCTTTGGACCTTACTTGACATCTTAATATTTTCGTTAGTTAAAAATAAACTACAGCTAAATTTTGATTCCTCATGACATGACTCTTCAGTACACCAATTCTTTACATTGGAAGTGAAACACTCTATCAGTTGTGCCACTGCGCAATTTTATTGCACACAAATAAGCTTATAAATGAAGTTGGAAATGTAATGCAAATGCTTTACAAGTAATGAACTATAGTAAAAGTGTGTTGATGTCATAAGATAGCATTGTGTGAGGAACAGGGCAAATACTGTAGTAAGTGTTTATGAACTGTTAATCTGCCCTTTTACACATGATTTGTGTGAAAGGAAATTAAATTCATTGTGCAGAGACTGCCTACTGATAATGATAATCCTCTCATCATTTACTCAACCCTATGCCATTTCAAATTTGTGTGACTTTATTCTGCAGAACACAAACAAAGATTTTTTTGTCAATGGGGTCCAAAATGTTCAAGCTCCAAAAAGAACATAAAGACAGCATAAAGGTAATCCATATTACTTGAGTGGTTTGATTGTATCGATTCAGAAAACATTAATTAAACACAAGTTGTTTGTATTGTTTTTATACTACTATTATGTCCTTTTTAAAGCTTGAACATTTTAAACCGCATTGACTTGCATTGTATGGACAAAAACACATCATGTATCCACATCATATATCATGTAAAATAAATGTTTGTTTATGTTCAGCAGAAGAAAGTCATTTGAGTTTGAAATGATGTAAGGGTGAGTTAATGATAAGAAAATGATCATTTGTGGGTGAACTATTCCTGTAAGTCCTTTCCCCAGTAAAATAACACCTTGTTGCTGGGTTATTAAGCGTAATTGGTGTAAGATTGTGTGTGTACAGTAAATGCACTTATTAAAGCCCTGTTGCTTCTATTAGTAATGGATCCCTGAATTTTCCATTGGTCTGTGAAGTACAAAGAAAAAGCTGGAAGAAATGTCTGGTACAGCTATTAGTCAGATTGATTTCAGATGTGTCTAATAACCCTCAGTAATCTTGGTTGTCCAGCAGGATGTCTCTTTGGATTTATAATAATTAACATCACAGAGATTATCTTTGGTTGTTTATTTGCTTTTGTTTCTAAAGTTGTTAATTTTTGGCACACATTTATCCTTTACTAGATTTACCTTATTTTAGAAGCAATCCATTAAAATAAGTAAATAATGTAAACCTTTTCATACACTGGAGCACATATCTTACAGAATAGTATAAATAAAAAAATCATTTTGTTTTCACTCATGCATTTCATTGTCAGTGATAGAATAATGGAGGTTTCCAGAAGCCTGAATGGAATCCATTTGGTTGAAGCATGCGCCAGAAATTCCAAGATTCTAAAGAAGGATTACAGACCACATGACATTTATCTGACACATAGCTGATAGTCCTTCTGTCTCGCTGCATGATGTCTTAACTGAGAAGAAATTTCCCTGTAAGAACTATTCTAATATGGAACTTACCCAGTCAATCAGTAAGACTGATAATATAGACACCACCCTTTCTTTAAAATATGAAGTCTAATCAGGGTTTTAATTGGGATTTCGGTGGTGGGGGAACTCTAAAATCAGGTTATGTTGCAACTTTTCATTATGTCGTTGCTTTCAACAATGCTCATTTATCCATGTTTTTTATATGCATTGATATGGATCTAAATGAATAATCTAGAGATGAGGAACACAAAAACGAGAGTTATTGATCAGCATATCGTTCTTGTTTGGCAGCATTACGTGAAATGCACTGCAAAAAACAAAACAAAGGACAATCCTTCTTTTAAGCACACATTGTAAGTGGAGTTTATATCACCACCTGAGTCTTCATTAAGTTATGCTTTTCACATTATGTTTGTGAGGTAAAAGTTTGATTAGTTCTTTTTGCCAATTTAAGCATATTACTAGATCTGTGTTAAATATGTAAAGCTTTTTTTAATATCAGCTCCTGTTTTTTTACCTCTATGTTGGTCTGCAGTTGACAAACTTTAGAAAAAAGATAGATCTGCTGTGTTCTTAGAACACTTAGGCATTTTACTGAAGTCAATAGTTAAGTAGAAATGCTTTTTTATACATGAAAACGTGCAGATGTTATTGAAACTCATTATAATTATTATAAGACTATTATTGTTGTCTTTTGATAAAAGTCATGTCAGCAGCTCACAAACTGAAGGGAAATTATAGATTTGCTTTGTTCTTATAATGCTTAAAACTCTTAAAAGTCTCTTTGTAGGTCTGTAGACATACAAATTTTAAAGGATTAAAATTTTCTTTTGATCGTTGGTTCAGTGACTAACTAATTTCACACAAGACACTCATTTGTCGCCACCTTCTGGCATCACCAGAAATGGTCACTGAACGAATCATAAATGGATCTGAACTAATTTTGATGAATGTAATCAAAACACTCAAACCACTTGGATACATTTAAATACTGCAATGCACAAGCAAAGAGTAAACAAAATAAAAATTGTGCACATGCACAATTGTCATTATTGTAATTGATTAAATAATTTATTCAGGACCAGCTTGTGCTCAGTCTTTTATTGTCATGTGCAGGCGCAGAATGGCCATTGTGAGAACCGGGACTTTTCCCGGTGGGCCGGCCGCGAAATGGGGCCGCATGGGCCGCCGCGTTATGCAGAACGTGCCTCAAAACGACACCAGTTTCTATGTAAAATCCCGGGCCGAATTTTCTTCCCAGTCTGCCCCTGGTCATGTGTGAAACAGAAGCAAGTGCTCCACAAGATGAACAGAATTTTTTTTGCAATACTTGAATCTTTAAAATACTACAAATATAAGTATATAATACTTATATATTAATATAATACTTGTATCATATTTAAATATTACTATATATTGTAATATATTAATACTGCACTGTAAATGTTGGGTCTGTCTGAGCCACATACTGACAGCTGTGTTCCCCCCACTTTTAATGTGACTGCTACGCCCCTGTCCCACTGTATTTGCCAGAGAGAAAAAAAAAAAAATGGAGTAAGCTACACATCAATATAGAAATAACAATGAAGCCTTTTTCAGTGTATTGGCCGAGTGGTCTTTTGTTCTCAAGTTCTATGATATTTTGATCTAATGTGATCAAAATATTAGATATTTGAAAATTGATTAGATGTGATTGATTCCTGATTCAAAACCCCTTCGGGTATTCAGCTTTTTAACAAAATTAAGGAAATCGCTACTGCATATCAGTGGATCAAAGAAACGGGTGAGCAGTTGATTCCATATTACGCGATTTCTATGTATCAGAGGTCTGGTGCTGCTCTCGTATGCCGCCTCTGTGCGCAAGTGACTAGAGCGAAGCATAATGAGCTTGAAATACACTTCATAAGTACACTCGCTAAATAGAGACGGAATGTGTCAAGGGGATCAAACAAAAACTGCATCGAAGAATACAATAAATGGGATGGATTGACAAACAAGCATTTTCTTCTTCTTTTTGGAATCGAAGGTACTGGAACGCCGTTCCAGACCGTACCGGCCCAATTTAACCCCTGAGACTAATGGATTTAAAAAGCGTTCTTTCCTTAAGATCATTAGGCCCATACACCTGTATTTTACACGTATTCCCCATATTCAAAATAAATTGAAATAAATAAACGGATAAACATTGTACATAATCATAAGATTGAAGTGGGCCCTGGCAACCTTATTCATGGTATATTACCTCCATTACTTAGAAATAAATTACAGCAATAGACTTCCAGCCTTAAAGCAAATTACATGGACAAATCAGAGTCCCCACGAGTGCAAGGATGGAGTTCGGAGAAATAATATTAAGGACTGAATGGAAGGAAATATATTGGATGGATAGATCAATAACATACAAGATTAAGAACCTCAAATTTGAACAAAGATGGGAACTGCTTAAAGAAGAATGATTCTCTGTCTTTGACTTTTCTGATTAATTGGTAAAAATGGAAAGGTAATTAGCAATTATACTGCTCTACAAAGGCAAAATGCAAAATTGAGTTGTGACTGAAATCAGGTCTCTTTCGCCATGTTCACACAGCAGCAGAATACGGTTGTCAGTCCTGTTTTGAGTGCTTAATACAGTTAAGTTCACACACAGGATGGTTATTTACAAGAGTGACAACTGCATTCTATAACCGAACTGACACCCGCTAATTTTCAGGACTCACAACTGCATTTTCGGCAAATCCGCGCTGTGTGAACAGAACCGTACTGGACAACTAGTTGTTAGTCATGCCGTATGATGTGAGAGCCATGGTGCACTGTACATGCTTCTTTGATATTTAGCCTACTTTAGTCACTGTCACTATGGTTACTGCTGTTAGAATACAGGCTTGACTTCGGTTGTTTGTTTACACAGACAGTATTCAAGCCGATACTGTAAAATGTTGAATGAACAGGACATTTCAAGACTCACACCTATATGTAAATGCCGTTGTCATCCCCAAACACTGACTGTGTGAACGTAGCCAAAGTTCTGCCCTGTGACAGAGGAGTTTGTCTCACAGTAGAGTTTGTCTCATATGCTAAAATTGAGAGAAAACCTGTTTTTAGAACCTTGTACTAATCACCGAGTTTTCATGTGTGCAGTAAAATAAAATCCTTTAGAACTGTTATTCTGCTTGCTATGCATCAAACAGTATCTCCTTTATGTTCATTCATTGCTGACAAGAACCGCCCACTCAGACAAGACGTACTGACTGACATGTAAACTTGCCATACATCCATAAGAAGTTACATACGATTCAGCCAATGAGATTGGAACTTTTGGATGTAATTATGTATGTGCATATAATTATGTCAGGTGTATAATAATGCATACATGGATGTCTCTGGTCTAAGCCCCGGATGTCCACTGACCCTAGAACTGCACCTGACCGTATCAAACCATGGTCAATCAGCCAGTAACAAAACTAGAAAAATACTACAAATTTCTGGTGCTATTTTTTGATCGGTTGGGCCAGTCTATAGCCCACCCTCAATGTTTGTAACACACAACCTGCCCCCAAATTGCTTTTAACCAGTGCACACATTGTAAAAAATAAAATATTTTATTTAAAGGTGCACTCAGTAACTTTTTGCTTGTGTCATCTTGGATTTACAGTGACACATTGTGGTGTGAATGCAGCATCATTCAAAATCAGCAGTTTTCAGTTACAGATGCCATTGTAGAAATTCACTGTATGATTAATTTAATCCAAGAGTGAAAGTGTCCAATAACAAAACAGTTACTGAGATTAAGCAAGTAGTATTCAGCTGGTCATGTGAGTCTAAAATGGCAGCCCCCATGAGGATGCCCCTCCCCCATGTAGAATAAAACAGAAGGGGAGCAAATTAACAACATTATCTGGTCAGACATCTTATCCAAATGCAGACACTGACCTGCCAAAATGACAGATGTTTGCAGTGTTGTCCAAAGGTTACACAAATGTTTAGCATTTTCCTATCAAACCTAACCAAATATTCAGTTTCAGCAAATTATACATACCTAGATGGATCCACAAATTTGTAGAGTGTGCCAAAGGGAGAATTTGCACTTGGGTAGGAGGTCGCCAGAAAATACAACTCTCCTTCAGGAAAGACAAAAGAAACATATCGTATGAAAGTCACATTATTGCTTTAATAATTATATTGGGGATTTACAATACTGCACAGCAATCCAACCTGCTTCATCTTCAGCAAATGAGATGATGAACTTGTGGTGATGATTTATAAGGCCAGGGAAAGAGCAGGTTTTAGTGTCACCAATGCACACATTATTTTCCTTCCATCTCCCAGTTTTCTTATCCTCCTCCAGAGCCATCAATCGTCTGAATTAAACAACAGCAAGTATTGTCAAGACTAGTTTTAAATAATTTTCTGTTTTATAGTTGCAACATCCTTAGATCTAATTTAGAGTTTATTAAAGGCATTTCTGTTACATTTCTGAAAGCCATCAAAGATTGGTCCTTACCCACTCATAAAGTCTCCAAAAATGTACAGACCATTGAGGTTTGGTGACTCGCATCCTCTATACACATATCCTCCAGTTACTGACTTCCCAATGTGGTGTCCATAGGCAAATATTGGAAGAATGTCATCTATCAAAACAAAATATAGTTGTGGGCTATAACAATGTGTGCTATGAGATGTGAATTTGTTCTGTATATTGTAGACCTTTTAATTCTTTCACTTTCAAATTCAAAATTTCAGTGTTTACCCCTTATTATTGTATTTCTTCCGTTAAACACAAAATGAGACGTCTTTTCCATGCAACAGAAGTGGATATTGATTTATACGGTCAAGTTCCAAAAAGGACCAAAACATAAACCATCATAAAAGTATTCCATACACTATGTTTTGCATGTTATATTCCAAGTTTTCTTAAACTGTTTGATTTAACTTTCCAAACATTCCAAAATGTAAGCCATATTTCTTCTGCAGATTTGGAGATTCAAAGTGTTCCATTCACTTGCATTGGTGTTGCATTGGAATGCATTGGAATGTCTTGGAGATGAGTAAATGATGACAAAATTGTCATTTGTGGGTCTATTTGGGTTGTGGGTTGTGTGAACTATTAATTTAAAATTGTCTGAAAAGCCCAAACTTAAATTCACTTTCAGAATTTCCAGATATCAGTTGCACAAATTTATAAACTGGCCTTTGGTATGAATTTCTCTAGTGAATAGTTTCATTAAGCAGTAAACATTTTGGAATGCTCTGTTTGGTCACTTTTTTGTGCGACCCATACTATATGTGCATTGCTTTGTATAAATTTGGCTGCAATTCTATGGTCCAGCTCACCTAGAGAGGAGTTTTGGCACAATTTCATATCAAAGCATTCAAAGCCTTCTTTGGCCCTCCATCCATAGTTTCCCCCCTTCACAATGATGTCAACTTCCTCATATCGATTCTGGCCCACATCTCCACAGAGTATTCTCCCTCGGCCATAACTGGTCACTGGATCCCCTCGATCCACTGAGCAGCGCCACATATTCCTCACACCGTAGGCATAGACTTCTGGTTTAGCATCAGGTTCTCCGAGGAAGGGATTGTCTGGTGGAATCTTATAGGGCTTCCCATCTATACTGCTACTGTCCACATCAATGCGGAGCACTTTGCCCAACATTGCTGATCTAAAATATATTATATATATAAAATATATATCAGGTAAATTGTTATGATAAAGTGTCTGAGAGAGAGTTACTGGAAAGAGTTTTATCAAAAGACTAAGTATATTTGTGACACTCATCCTATTAATTCTACACCAATTATAGTTTCAGAACTATCATTACTTGTTTTGGGAATTTCCAAACTTTCCGAAAGGGTCCCCTGCTTTTCCGCCATCCCCTGTAAAGATGTATAGGAATCCATCTAGACCAAACAAAAGCTGTCCACCGTTATGGTTTGCTGCAGGCTCCTCAATCTCAAGAAGAACTCTGTTGATACAGATTGGCATAGATCTTTTAAAAAGGAATTAAGAGATAGAGAAACTTTTGGTTTAAAGGTTTATGCTTAAAAGGATTGTCCACCCAAAAATCTTAATTCTCTCATTTACTCACGCTCATGCCATCTCATATTCTTCTGTTGCTGAACACAAAGATATAAGTATGTATGATGTGTTTTTGTCTATAAAATGTAAGTCAATGTGGTCCAAAACTTTCAAGCTCCAAAAAGTTAATAAAGGCAACATATAAGTGATCCATAAGGCTTAAGTGGGTTGATTCATGTCTTCTGAACCGATATAATCTCTTTGGGTTCAAAACAGGCCGTATTCACAAAATATTGACATCTGGCCTGATTGGAACAAAGTTCAAGCTTCAAGATCTTTGATGCTGCACGCGGTTGCCAGGTACTCAATCCTGGTATCATTGTAAACAATGAGATCTTGAATTTAAATTTTTTAGTTTATCATCAACTTTATGGTGACAAAGGTACATTTTAAAACTATCCTAAAAAACTCAACCCATACAACTGTATTATTTTAACTCAAGTTTGCATTTTCAAAATAGCCCAACTGTGTCACGGCTCCAGTGAGTAAGCTGGTTTGTTTTGTATGTTTTATTTTCTCCCCCTCATGTCTCGCAGGCATGGCCGTCATGCATAATCAGCATTTCCATGGGAACATTGATTGTTCCCGGGGGAACGCTGATCATGTCACTGATTAGTGTGCCGAGCAACACCTGTTCTCCTTTAATTCACTCCCTTCTTTAGCTCTCCATATTCTCAGTATCATTGCTACTATGTTGTTTGGCGTGAAGTAACTAACCTCACACTTTCTGCCCTGTTGTTCCTGTCTCGTGTATCTGTTGGTTGCCCGCTGGGTGTGTGGTTGCCTTCCAGTTCGCTGCGTGTCAGCTGGATTTCCACGGAGGATACCTCGTCTTTGCCCGCGTGTCGAGAGCTAGATAGCCCTACCCTGCTGGCCGTCATTCTGCACCTCACTAAGCTTCAATGGAGGATTCCACAAATCTATCCCTGACTTCCACAACGCACACATTCATTCTACGAACACACACTTCATGGATTGTCATCTCTCCCCACTACTGGGATCCTCGACATCCACAGTGACTGCTCACATTTATTGTAAATAAATCCTTTGAACTGTTCCTCTGCATTTGGTCTGTTTGTCTCACTATCGCTTGTTACAAACTGGGCATTAAAACCTGGCAACATGTGTCTGGTTTGTGTATGTGGAACTGTGTTTGCATCAAGCACATGAAAGTGTTTGAATGAGCTTTTCTAATGAACACGCAAAGGAGACTGCAGATGTCGAGATTTAAGGTTGATTTATACTTATGCGGCGAACTTGCGGCGTGGGCTCCGCTTAGTGGCCAACACGTCGGTTTGCATTTATAGTCCTGCGTTGGTGTGTCTGCATCGTTCTATGAGCACACGGCCAAAACGCTAACTATATGTTTCATAAATAAATAAAAACAATGCAAGCAATGTAATTCCACTCACATATCAAGTAAAGGCCTGGAGAGAAAAAAAAACAAAAGTTACATTTTTGTAGCTACGCGTAGCCTGTGGCATAGGTGGGACGCAGAAGTATAAATCAGTCTTTATAGTGATTAAAGACTTAAATGTTGTTCTGTTTTTCACCCAAAGCAATCATATCACTTCACAAGACATGGATTAAGCCACTGGAGTCATATTGAATTTATACTGCTTTATGTCCTTTTTGGAGCTTGAAAGTTTTGGACCCCATTGACTTACAATGCACAAAATGACCATTGACCATTGACTAGACTACACACACATCCTTCAAAATATCTTCGTTTGTATTCTGCCAAAAAAAAAAAGAAAGTAATACGAGTTTGAGACAGCATGAGGGAGAGTAAATGATGAGAGAATATACATTTTGGGGGGTAAACTATGCCTTTAAATGCTTAAAACTAGACAAATATTAAGTTTGCCTACAAACGAATAAAGAATTGCATACAGCCTATTTACACTACCAGCTTCTTATGAATGTGCTATCTTGTCTATCTTACATGATTCTGTGTTCAGTCATGAAACTTTGAATGTTGCAGACTGGCTGCATGGCTCTGCATATGCCCTTTGAACATGTAGGGCTCAGTGTCCATGCGCAGTGACCATGCGTGGCGTCTTATGCGATTTTCGTATGAGCGCTAACTCTAAATGCAATTTTCGTGCCAGCCAAAGCACATGTGGGCTTGGTTTGGAGTGCTTCAGCTATCTGTGGCCATATGTTAATGAAGTAATGCAAAGCCAATTTGCCATTTTCCTGAGAAATAGGTAATTGTGCTAAGACGTCCGAGAAATACTTTTATTATTTGCACAAAGTCTAAACTCAGTTCCTGCATTTTCAGTGTGGAGATTTTACCAGCAGGTGCTAATAAAGTTCATGTCCAAACTTTGAAAATACATTTCCCGGACGATCACTATTTATACTAGCCATGATTTGTGTGTCAGTAGATGAATATGATTAATTATACTTACATTCTCTATAATTTAATGGGTCTATATCCAATTAGTCCTGACAAGCACCACATTTTCCATGCCTATATAAGGAGTGCATCACTGTCGTAAAGATGCCTGACATTCAACAAGGACACAGTTAATGCGCAAAGGAAGTACATATCTGTAATCCTCTAATGCATTGCATGCAGCCCATTTACACTACCAACTTCTTATGAATGTGCTGTATTTGTTTAAATCGCTGGTGCTTGACAGAGAATGGACTATATAATGGGACGTAGACGATGCAATAACAGCAGAAGAACCTCCAAAGTAAATTGCACTTGACCCAGCCCATTAGCGCTTTGCACGCACAATTTCGCAAACCCTTTTGTGCCTAGACTTAGTGCAGGCTTGCACAAAAATACCAAAACTTCATGGACATGCCCAGTGACTTGTATGATGTAACTCATAGCGCTGCACTAAGGTGTGCTAAAAACAGGGCCCGTAATCTCTTAGCCAAGTGGCTCGCATACTCTATGGCCCAAGCTGATTTGTCTTTTGACATGTAATCAGATAAGAAAAGCAGCTGACATACAGTAGTGCAGCTGATAGGTCCTTTTACATATATTCTGTTAGCCAATCAACTTGTGTACTCTCTTTTTGTCTAACAGCCTCAGTTGTTTGCAGGTAAGCTGGTTTCACTGCAACACAATACAAAAGTTTTCTATCTGAAACCCTCTTCCAGAACCACCTGTCTAAATCTGCTTCAAGGGGATAATATGTATGTCTAATTGTGCAGCATTTGGATGTCTTACATGCTTAACTCAGTATGCCTGTGTATATTCTAGCAGTAGCAAGACTACGTATTTGCTCTGCAGCAGCAGCAGCAATGTAAGAGCTAGTCTGCCAAGACCAAACCTACCAACTTGTGATATTCACTGTAGCACCTTCAATTTATTCTGAGAGATGTCATGACTCAACTTTATGTTTCAAACAAACCTCTCTGATTCGGGGTCTGCCATGTTCATGTCATGAACTGAGACCCTCATCTCGCTGATGCGAACTTTCTCAAGTATGCCATTAATCAGAATGGAGTAGTAAATGAAGAAGCGGCCATTGTTTCTGTATTTCGGGTGGAAGGCAAGGCCCAGGAAACCTCTTTCATCTCCCAGCCACGATGTGGTCAGTACCTCACCACTAATGTCCAGAAAGGGTTGCTCTATGCGGCTGCCGTCCCTCAGATACACCCATACAAAACCTATCTGCTCTGCCACAAACATGCGGTGGGTGTCATCTCCACTGTGAACCATCAGCACGGGGTTCCTCAGCCCATTGGCCACTTCTGTCAAGCATAGCTGCAGGCAGCCTTTGGTGTCTTCCACCACCTTGCCCAGATTGCTGTACAGATCATTGTTCTTCAGGACGTTGGGGTAGCAGTAGTCTTGGTCAGCAAGGTTAATGAGTTTACAGAAATGCGAGCGGTCTCTCTCACAAGTCTCCTGTAGTGTCTGGCTGTTGGTGAGATACTTGACCACAGAGTGACACTTGTTATGGAAGTCTGAACAGTAGGTGAAGCACAGTCCAGGCAGGTGGCGCATTGGAGTGTATGGGTCTTCAGCATCAAACAAGTGTGCAGCGTATGGGGAACACTCCTGTAAGAGAGTGATACAATTCAGAACAATATCAAGTTAAATAAAAGTCATGTCAAGTAAATTTTATTTGAATAGTGCATTTTACAATACAGGTAGTTTCAAAGCAGCTTTACAGAAGGTCATGCCTTAATATCTTAATATACCTAGTGAACAGCTTTTTAGAAAATCATGCCTTATTATCTTTAAGCCCCCAGTGAGCAAGCCAAATGCGACTGTGGCAAGGAAAAACTCCATAACATGTTAGTTATCGGATGGAAAACTCCATAAGTTATTCAGTTAGTGGAGAGAACTCCATAAGATTTTTCAAAGTGGAGAGAAAAAACCTTGAGAGGAACCAGACTCGGCTGGGGGATCCAGTCTTCCTCTGGATTTACGTTAAATGTATACAGTATATGCTAATAGTATTTTTGTGTTGTATTTGTAATACAAGTCATGTATTCATTGAATAGATGAAAGTAATCTGATTTTTTCAATGTGACAATGAGGCAGTTTTTAATATGTAATGATAACCGTTAAATTGCAAGGCTATTGATTAAGAGTCTTTGTAGTCCCTCCAAAATTGACTGCAGGGATGTTGGCAGGGGTCAGTGAAAGTTCATTTGCTGGTTGACAGGCTTTAATTGGCAATAGTTTATTATTTGTGAATTACATTTTAAGAGACAAAAGAGATGCAGGCAGTGGTCAGTTGATCATCCAACATGATCACATGAGAAGTTGGCATGCTGTTTCCGACTGTTCCGATATCCTAGGGTCGGACACATTATGCTGACTCAGCAACAAGCACCATCTCCTATCTTTTTTAACATTGGCTCCATTTGGGTCACCTTTCCTTTAGGGCATGCGGAAGCATGTTGCGTCAGCAGTGTGGGAGACCCAGGTTCAGATTGCGCGTTAAAACCAGGAAGTAATCATGTTCGCATAATCAGTGAAAGCGAGATTCTAAGGTTGCATTTTCCCCTCTAACAATACATTTTTACCGTTAGGTTTAGGTTTGATGTTTTGGTTGATGGGTACATTTTATAAAATCTGCATTCCTCCTCAATGTATTACAGCCTCTACAGCTTGTGGCACCCCTCCGTGGACATTGCATCTGGAAAATGGAGCTCACGCATGCCCATATGCTCAACAGCACCCACCGCTTTGAGCATCGGAGGCAGTGTTTTGCATTTCGGTAAGCACAAAACGATTTTAGCCAAAGGAAAGTCCAATTTTTTTTCCAATTTCACTGTGAGATCAGTCTAGACCATCAGTTAGTGTCAGACTGGCATGGGCCACAGTAGGTACAGTAGTAGTTTATTGTCTGTCAAGTCAATTCTAAGAGACTGAGACAATGCTGGCAGATAGTTTCTATTGCTGTCTGGCTGGTAGTATATAATTGGATCTTTTGAGGAAAATGTGAGTCATGCTTGCCTGTACAGAATTCACCACCACGATACAACATGATATCGCAGGAAATCAACACGTTGGTTTGAAATGTTCAAGTACTCTACAACAGACCCCATTTTGCAGAATTACTGACAAGCGCCATCCCCCATCAGACATTTTTGCATCAATTCAATTATGTTAACCTTTCCCTCTGGTGCTATGGATAGCATGTTGCGTGAACAACCTTAGAGACAAAGGTTCTGGTCCCCTGAAAACCAGGAAGTAACTGCTTTCATATAAGCAATAACGAGTGCGATTTGGAAGTTGCATTTTTGCTCTAAAATTACATTTTCGCTCCACTGACGTTTAGGTTTAGGGTTGAGATTTGGATTAGAGTGTAGGGTTAATAATATATGCATTTCTATTGACTGTATTGCATCATTTACAGCTAAAAACACAACTCACTTTAGGTGCCATTCTGTGGACAGTTCACTTGGAAATAGGAGTTTCACATGCACATACGTTTAGATTTCAGCAGCAGATCTTTTGACTTATTGTCGCCGAATTCACAGTGCAATCTGTCTGCCATGATGATATGTGGTTGCCAAGGCATTTCTATGCAGTTGCTAGTGTTCTAAGTGGTTGCTAGAGCATTGCTTACTGGCCGAAGTCCAACGAGCTCAACCCTATGTCTCTGATATTCTGGTCCCTATGGCTTGGTCCTTCCTTCAATGTAAGAGCACGGGATTTTTTATTTTTTTTGTCTATTTTATCGTTTGTCAGATGAAAATCTGATGAGCTGTTTGATATTCTCCATAGTGCTTCAAAGTAGAAAATTCACAGTTTAATTCAGGTTTTGTGGTCAGTTACCGTGCTGTTTGGCGCTCTGCACGATCCAGTCAAGCCTGGTTTATGACGCGTCCAGCGCGAGGATGCGCGCGAGTCGCGCCGCGCGCTGTTCAAATGGGAAGCGCGTTTACCGCTTCAAAGCGCTTATGGAATAAACCATAATAAGCTAATGACCTGTTTGTATTTTCTTTTTACATTTCATTGTAGGCTACCTTATTTCGTTGTAGCCTACCATAATTCATTTTTGTATTTTGTTTATATATACGGCCCAATCAAACGCTGTTTTATCCTGTTTAATAAACAGCCGTCAGAATAAAACCCCAAAAGATATTTTTGTATTCTGTGGTGATTATTTTCAACCCACCGGCTACATACATTTAGAATGTAAAATATGTAGCCTATAGTATCTGAGTTATATTTCAACAAATAGTTTTGCTATTGATCTAAGTAAAGAGAAATCTTCGATGCTGATTAAAATAAATAAATAAATAATAATAAAATAATAATAATAATAATAATTATATATATATATATATATATATATATATATATATATATATATATATATATATATATATATATATATATATATTAATCACACCCCTTTCATTTCAGATGTAATTATATGCTATTTTAAATTACAGTTTAATATTAATATTAAATATTAGGCTATTAATTCATAATGGACATTTTATTGCGTTTATTAGTAATAACACCCAGATCACATTTAGTTTACAATTTAATTTAAAGGTATAAAGGTTAATGTATGAAGGTTAATAATAGCAGGTATAACATTTCCTTTGAAAATCTCTGACACATCTGTAAATAAAAACAAGACAAACATAAAAATGGTTTCTTACAGTGCATGTATTAGTTCAGTAGAGCAGTTACAATGCAAAAACCAGTCATTAATACAATCAGTTAATTTTATTTTGTTGATTAAGGATCAGACATACCTGGCACATAATATCTTTTACCAAATCACTGCACACTTCATACACTTCCTCACCGATCAGGTCCATAATATCCCAGTACCTCATCGCAATACTGTTGTCCGTTTTTTGGTCACAACAACCAAATTTCTCGTAATGCCTGCAGAACTCAAGATGTTGGGGGGGTTTGAAAGGTGGCTGGTAGTCCAAACACTGAGGATGTGCCAGTGCATGTCTCAAATAAGAGAAGAAAATGATGAAGCGTATGATGGAATGTCCTTGCATCCATTTGGTCCTCTTGGTCGGCAAACTACCCTGAGGGTACTTTGCACAATGATGTCTTAGTAAATCTTGCTCTTTCGGCATTTTTGCCGTGTGCATGAGAGGGAACGAGTCTGTTTGCTATTTATCGTTTATATGTGTGTGTGTGTGTGTGTGTGTGTGTGTGTGTGTGTGTGTGTGTGTGTGTGTGTGTGTGTGTGTGTGTGTGTGTGTCTGTGCAGAGCAATTATATGTGTGTGCGCGTCTGCGTGCAAACTCTTCTTCATCTTCGTTCATTGTGCGAACTAACTTAACTCCTGATACTACGATCCTGTTTTTTTTTTTTTTTTTTTTTTTTTTACAAATAGAAATACCAGCATACATTTAACTATACCATAAATGATTAAATGCATTATATTGAAAATATAACTGTAAAAAGGAGATAAATAAATAAAATATCATGCTCATAAGGCCTAGTCTATATGATTATTTAAGATTTTATTTAAGAATGTATGAATTTCACAATTTAGTTTGAATAGCGTGGCAGAGTCTACAAAAAATGTAACAAAACATAAATAAGTCAAATGAATCAAATTTATGACTGAAGCTTGAAACTCCTGCTGATGCTGATGGAAAAACTCATTTATGCCACCTAGTGTACGAAATCACAGTGCAGTTCAATGAACTGTACAAACAAATTTCAGATTTGAGGAAATGAGAATTTACAGAGATTCTAAGATGTCCAATTGTTCCTGCTATTTATGTGCTGTAAATTGCTTTGTACAAAAAAAGCACCTGCCGACAAATACTGTAAATATACCGTGGTTCCATCTGACACAATCAGTGGACTTTGCAATAAACAAATTTAAAGCATTCCATTTTTCTTTGTTCAACTCTTCCAAATTCTTGCCACCTTACAGTTGCCAGCTTTAAAACTGCTTTGAATTACAGTAGTATTCAATCTATGATTATGATTATGATTATTCATATGTAGTACTAATTATTATATTATCTCTGAGCAATAAGTAAAGTCCTGTCAAAGACAGACAGATACATCTTTAGAGGACAACTGTATGAAGAGGTTCACATCTGCATAAACCATCTGTTACTCATCAGGGACAGAAGAGCTCAAATGATAGCTCCTAAATTGTTTTTACATTCCTCATATACTTTAATCCATCCACATACATTGATCTAGCAACAGGAACTAGACAGCACTTAAAGGGATAGTTCACTCCAAAATGAAAATTCTCTCATCATTTGCTAACCCTCATGCCATCCAAGATGTGAATTTCTTTCTTTTGCAGAACACAAATGAAGATTTTTAGAAGAATATCTCAGCTCTGTGGGTCTATAAAATGCAAGTGAATGGTGACCAGAACTTTGAATCAGCATGAAAGTAATCCATACGACTGCAGTGGTTAAATGTTAGGTGTGAGTGAGAAACACAAATGAAGATTTTTAGAAGAATATCTCAGCTTTGTAGGTCCATACAATGCAGAAACAGATCAGTATTTACGTTTTTTTTTTGTTTTGTTTTTTAACTATAAAACTCCACTTTCACTTCCACATTCTTCTTTTGTTTTCTGGCGATTCACATTCTTCATACATATCGCCACCTACTGGTCGGGGCTGGTCAAAGGTGGAGATTTATAGTAAAAAAAGGTATTACATTTTGATCTGTTTCTGCATTGTATGGACCTACAGAGCTGAGATATTCTTCTAAAAATATTCATTCATGTTCTGAAGAAGATAGAAAGTCATACACATCTGGGAAAGCATGAGGGTGAGTAAATTATGAGAGAATTTTCATTTGTGGGTGAACTGCACTTTATGGGCCTCATTCATGGAACACAAGCAGAGCTAATTTTTCATAAAGCCGTTCTGACGTAATTTTTCTTTTTCATGAAAGTTTTTGTATTTCCAAAACGTTAGTTGGTATGAAAAAAATGTACACCTGCTCCCGACCAGTGTAAATCGTGCGTAAGACATCAGAACGAGTTGTGTTCTTTCAGGCAAACTGACATCACTAACATTTTGATAATAATAAATGTAATGATAAGTAATGAAAAAAATAACTAATAATTACATTTGTGAAATTAACTTTAAAAAATAACATATAAAAAATATTTTATTTAGGAAAGTTTCTTTGGTGCTTGCGTTTAATTTTTCAAAGTAGGCTATAGTTTTTCCCCAACTCTGCTTTTCGTTTTCCCAGCAGTTCTTGACAAGGGATGAAAGGTTCGTGGAAAGACGCAGTTTAAGTTTGATTGAATGCCCTATAACTGTCTATTTTTTATATTTGATATGAGCTCGGCATCGGTAAATCGCGTTCAGTTGACAACGTATGGTAAATGTTATAATACTCTTAAACCCATAAATAAACACATCGCGGGCATGCGTACATAATACAACGGGGGTGGGGGAGAGAAAAAGCCCACACAATGTCGTTTAACTCGCAAGTCTGTAACAGCGTTTGGGTCTTCAGGCATTCTATTAACGTCTTAAAAGATTCTTCCTGTTGCAAGGGAAATATCACTACCATCATGATTTACCGGAGAAGTTTTGCCAATGATGCTGGTGATGCACTGGACTGAATCAGAGAAGATTAATGGTGGTGGACAATCTCCTGCCGGCGTGAACTGAACATATATATATATAATTTTTTTTTTTTTTTTTTCACACTAAAGCTTCATTTCAAACCATTGTTAATGACCTCTTGGACTGTTTAATTGACAAAAGTACCTCCGATGTCAGCAAAAGCATGCGATGACCGTAAGTTCCTCACTTTCTTTTTTAGAACGAACATGCGAATGTTTGCTAAATCAATAGGCTATTTTACGATGTGAATGTATTCCATTTGAAGAAAATAAATAAAGAACTTTTATTACTGTTCGCATAGATGTTAAAAGCTTCCTATTCTCATTTACTTGCGAGTCTGAAGCTTTCCTTATATGGAGTTTCTATGGGCGTGGATTATGATAATTGTGAATGAACGTGCACACGCCCCCTGTTTACGAATGTTTGGAATTCACTAACGATGCGTTTGTGAATTCGGCGGAAAGTTTTCGGGAAGGTCCATTTTACGCGCAAATGTTTAAATTAAATGTAAACCTGATCAACTATTTTCAAATGAATCTACTGTATTCCTTCATCTGATCATGTTAATTTTTTTTGTTTGTTTTTTTTTTTTGCTTATTTCATAAGCATAGATCATATTACAGTTCTTACCAAAATGTGAGGTCTTTTAAATGGTCACATAGTTTTGCATTTACATGTATAATCAATAGCCTAGTTGTTTAAATATGACCCCAACCAGTGTTGGGTAAGTTACTCTAAAAAAAGTAATTAATTACTAACTACTAATTACATCTTCTACAGCGTAATTAGATTACTGTACTAATTACTCTGTCTGAAAAGTAATTGCATTACTTATTACTAATTACTCTCTAATACACTTATCAATCTCGACCAGATGAAGAATACAAGATAGACATGAAACTGTTCTTTTAATGCTTTCAAATAAATCATATAAAATCAAATAAATTATTCATGAACTGGCCAAAGAATTTAAAGGGGCAGAGTTAAATTAGAAAATATATTTTAACATTAGACGTTAAATTTCAATTTAAAATTCTGTATTGTTTTATATAGAATTGTTCTATAGTCTATACAGTATTTAATGCAGTTACATCAGAAGTAACTGTAATTAAATTACTGAAATTTTTTAAGTAATCCCTTACTTTACTTTTTCAATGAAAAAGTAATTTAATTACAGTAATTCATTAGTAATGCATTACACCAACACTGACCCCAACAAGACTTAAACCAACATTTTTGCTTCATTACACCTTTTTCCATTTTATAATTCAACTCATTTGTGATTCAATCCAACAGAATTTTCATAACTTTGTACTCTGGATCCAGCTCATCATAATGTTTTGGTTTGTCCCGTTCGTTTAATTGACAATTAGCCCAGAAAAATGCAGTTTGGCTAACAGTTTAAAATAATAATGAACTCACATTTAAAGTTTACATGTCATTTATTTAAGAAATTGTTGTCATTATTGTTATTACAGTCATACCATTTGAAAGCAGTCCTGAATTCAGCACAGCTACCCAGTGAAAGTCACAGGAAAAAGAATCTAGAATACTTGGATGCTATGCATTGTGTAGTTGGGAAGTTAAACTAACTTAATATGCCATGATGGAATGCATAGTTTGTCCATGAGAAGAAATTGGGAGTTTATTTTCTCTTAATTATTTATTTTAATTGCCTATATTTCGCTGGTGTGCTCCTTATTAAATACCAGTGTGCAGAGATTCCGTATGAGAAGAAATTTGGCCTTCGCCACATTATTCAACAAAATCAGAAATGAATGCTGAATTAACAGTAAGGTGAAACTACCAGTGTCTCATTTTTAATTAGAGATAACAATCAGCAGTCCTCTTCACCATCCTCCACAAGAGGAATTTCTGAAAAATTCAAGTAAATAAAGAACATTGGTAAGTGCATCAAATTGCAAAACACAAATTGTGGCTTACAAAAGTGTGTGGTAATACCACTAGGTGGCATCAGCCTACAACCTTACCATCTGCAATGTCTATGCTGGGGCTTGTGGAGGCAGTCTCCTCCATAGAGGTGATAGCATTGGTTTTCTCAGACATGTTATTTAGTCCACCTGCATGGGAAGAAGATGGGTGTATGCCTTGGAGACATTCTGATGTGTCTGAGATGCTATCACTGGTCTCACCCTCACCAGTGTCCAATGGCACACCATTTTGACTTCCTGTGTGGCCAGGATATGAAGGTGGATTTTGTTCCTCTGAATGCTGTGTGCTCCCCAGACCAGCAGGGGGCAACTCACTTGGGGGCTGACAATAAGTACCGCTTACAGCCTCTTCATAAGAGGGAAGTGGTACAGCAATACCATCTACAACCAAGATGTTTGGATCATGGCTGTCATCTTGCTCTTCACTGAAAGGGAGGAGGGAGTACATTTTTAAAGAGTACAGCCATTTCCATTTGAACTAAACAGTGCAACTTTGTTGTCTGTACCTTGGATCATGCTGGGACTTGCATTTGAAGTGGAACATCTTGGCTGTTATCACCAGGAGCAAGGCTAGCAGCACACTGGTGGCCGTACAAGCCACTACTTTCCATGTGGTCAGTAGAGAATCTTGAAATCCCGGCCAGGTTGTCTCTATGGGAATAAACCAGTGTATATTTACTTGTATTACCTAAATAACATGTTTTATTCAACAGGCTCACAGAATAAAACATATGCTCCTAATTTCTTAAAGGGGTCATGGCATGAGGAATCAAAATTACCTTAATCTTTTAACAAGTACAGTAAGAGGTCATTGTACTTTAAAAACACACTGTAAGTTTCAGAACTCAGAACTTCCTCCTCACTGCAAAAAGAGTATTTGTTGAAACCAAGCTGCCAAAATGACTCTTTCTGTACTTCCTTCACATTGTGATGTCATAATGTGGTAGATATTTGCATCTGACCACCTCCTCAACAACACATCAATGCCTACTTTTCCTTATTACTTCTGTATCCCCGATCAGTAGTGTTGAGCAGTGAGATGGCAAGGAGTCAGCAGGTCAGTCAAGAGCAGAGAGACAATCAGAACAGTGGGCATTTACTGACAAGTGTTAAAGGAGAAGCAGCACCAAAACTGAGCGTTTCTGACAGAGGGTCAGAATGAGGGTGAAAAATTATCATGTTTTACAAATCGACGATATGGGTTTTTTAATGGCCGATGCCGATATCCAGAGAGCAGGGTGGCCAACAGGCCGATACAATGCCGATATATCACACAATTTAATATAGTAAATAACATAAACATAAAATTGCTAAAAAATTTTATAAATTGTTATTTAGCACTATATATTTACTCACTTTCACACAAAACTTTAACTTTGTAAAAAATAATCTAAAAAAATATTATTGTATTTTAAATAGTAGATAGCAGTTTCTTTTGATTTCTGTTTAGTCATCAAATTTTAGTAATTTCTTTGCCCATGAAGAAATTGTTAATATATTAGGAAGAAGGAAATAATAGTACACACAGTAGTCCAGAAACCAATGGATGGCATGTGCGCATTAACAATCACATTTTCTAAAAAAAAAACAAAAAACAGAATCAAACAAATTGTACATAGAGTGAATAGTGAATAATACATTTACTTATAGCACACGTGAAGCACTTTTACTTTGAAGTTGCACTCATGCGCTCATGCGGATCCAGCTCGAGCAGCAATCTCCTGACAATTTAAATGGTCTGGATCACCTGCTTGGATTGCCATGGAGTGACTGTCATGATTTGTGAATCAGAGGAACTTTTGATCTTGATCCTGAAGTTTTGATTTTGGCTGATAGAACACGCGCTTCAGAGGAAGATATAAGATGAGAGCTCAACGGGAAGAAAATGCTGGAAACAAAAAAGCTGGAGGTTTGTGAATTACATTTGTTTAAATGAGATATCTGCATATTTGCAGACGGTAAAAGTTCTATTGATATTTGCCTTTTATCATTAGAAAAGACAGTTAAAAGTTACAGGGAACTGTTGAGGAGAGACTGTTAGAATACGTGCTTCAGAGGAAGGTACAGTATATGAGCATTCCACAGGATGCATGGATCTGCTGAAGTTGTGTGAGGTTGATTTATTACATCTGTTAAAACGAGATACAGTATATCGGTCAACCACTATTTACAAATATATGACTGTTTTTTTTTGGTTTTTTTTTTTGCACAAAACTTTACTAATATTATAAGTGAACTCTAGGAACAAATTGAAATAATAAAAAAGTCATGACCCCTTTAAAACATTTTTGTAATGTTCATTCTAGATTGTTTTTTATAAAAATGTTTTTTTGATAATTTCTAAACTTTAAAAACAAAGAAATAGTAATACTGGAATAGTAATTTTTTCCCCTCCCCTTTTCTCCCCAATGTGGAATGGCAAATTCCTAATGCACTCTAAGTCCTTGTGGTGGTGTAGTGACTTGCCTCAATCCAGGTGGCAGAAGATGAATCTCAGTTGCCTCCGTGTCTGAGACCGTCAATCTGTGCATCTTATCATGTGTCTTGTTGAGCATGTTACCACGGAGACCTAGCGCATGTGGAGGCTCACACTACTGTCTGCGGTATTCATGCACAACTCACCACGTGACCCACTGAGAGTGAGAACCACATTATATCGACCATGACAAGGTTAACCCAACGTGACTCTACCCACCCTAGCAACCAGGCCAATTGGTTGGTTAGGGAGCCTGACTGGAGTCACTCAGCACACCCTGGATTTGAACTTGCGACTCCAGGTGTTGTAGTCAGCATCTTTACCTGCTGAGCTACCCAGGCCCCCTGGAATAGTAATTTTGAAAAGTATGTTCAAAACCAGGAACTAAAAATGGTACAAGGAATGAAAAAAAAAACTTGAAGCAAACAATTTTTTTCTTTCTTTTTTTTTTTTTTTGCAGAACGCAACCAAAAAAAGAGACAAAGTCCCTTTCAGTTGTTCCAGAAGGAAAATCTTTTAAATGATGGAAAATGGTTAATAATGGGTTAATTGCCTAACAATATATATATTTTTTTTTCTAGAAACAACAAAACCTAATGGTTTATCACAGTAAAACATTTTTAACAATTACACCACTTCCTGTTGCACCCCAAAATTAAGCTTCTCTCTTTTTAGTGGAACATAAGCATGTGTTTTGAAGGAAACCGCTGCATCACATTTCTTTGTGTAATTGTACATTGTGGATGTAGCCTTCTGTGACATTCTGTGACTCAATCTGTTGATTGAGCTTAACTTGTATTGAACCCGGAATATTATTTTAAAATGTCACAGCTCGTATAATGGAGATGCTGATGTAAACACAGAGACGGTGCGCAACAGCTTAACCTGTCCGTGTCGCGCATGGTCACAGAGCAGTGACAACATTCCCCTTCCTCCTCGACGTACCTTCATATTTTGATGCACTCATCTTTTTTATGTGAAATCTTTGCTGATTTTGATAAAGTAAAATTAACAATAACGTTTATTTTGTTACTGATATTTCAAAATTAGTATTTATTGAATTCAAGCAACATGTGCTTAAAATGTTATTATTTTATAGAAAAATAAGTTTAAACATGTTTAACAAATATAATTTTCTGACTATTACTTCATATGTTAGGCTTTCTATGGTTAAGCTTTATTCTTTGTATAAAATGGCTGTTGAACAAAAATGTTCATTATACCATTGATTGCTATAACTGCATGTTTGCCCTACATTACAAAAAATAACTTCAAAATATTGATTTTACTTTGTGTGGTTTTAAAGCATTGATTTAAACTACAGTTGAAGTCAGATGTTTACATACATCTTAGCCAAATACATTTAAACTCAGTTTTTCACAATTCCTGATATTTAATTGTAGAAAAAATTCACTGTCTTAGGTCAGTTAGGATCACTACTTTAAGCATGTGAAATGTAAGAATAATAATAATATTTAAAATGATAATTATTTATTTCAGCTTTTATTTCTTTCATCACATTCCCAGTGGGTCAAAAGTTTACATACACTTTGTTGGTATTTGGTAGCATTGCCTTTAAATAGTTTAACTTGGGTCAAACGTTTTGGGTAGCCTTCCACAAGCTTCTCACAATAAGTTGCTGGAATTTTGGCCCATTCCTCCAGACAGAACTGGTGTAACTGAGTCAGGTTTGTAGGCCTCCTTGCTCCCACATGCTTTTTCAGTTCTGTCCACAAATTTTCTATCGGATTGAGGTCAGGGCTTTGTGATGGCCACTCCAATACCTTGACTTTGTTGTCCTTAAGCCATTTTGCCACAACTTTGGAGGTATGCTTGGGGTCATTGTCCATTTGGAAGACTGATTTGCGACCGAGCTTTAACTTCCTGGCTGATGTCTTGAGATGTTGCTTCAATATATCCACATAATTTTCCTTCCTCATGATGCCATCTATTTTGTGAAGTGCACCAGTCCATCCTGCAGCAAAGCACCCCCACAACATGATCCTGCCACCCCCATGCTTCATGGTTGGGATGGTGTTCTTCGACTTGCCAGGTTCACCCTTCCACCAAACATAATGATGGTCATTATGGCCAAAATGTTCAATTTTTGTTTCATCAGAACAGAGGACATTTCTCCAAAAAGTAAGATCTTTGTCCCCATGTGCACTTGCAAACTGTATTCTGCTTTTTTTATGGCGGTTTTGTAGCAGTGGCTTCTTCCTTGCTGAGCAGCCTTTCAGGTTATGTCGATATAGGACTTGTTTTAGTGTGGATATAGATCCTTGTCTACTTGTTTCCTCCAGCATCTTCACAAGGACTTTGCTGTTGTTCTGGGATTGATTTGCACTTTTCGCACCAAACTATGTTCATCTCTATGAGACAGAATGCATCTCCTTCCTGAGCGGTATTATGGCTGCTTGGTCCCAGGGTGTTTATACTTGCGTACTATTGTTTGTACTGATGAACATGGTACCTTCAGGCATTTGGAAATTGCTCCCAAGGATGAACCAGACTTGTGGAGGTCCACAATTTTTTTTCTGAGGTCTTGGCTGATTTCTTTTGATTTTCCCATGATGTCAAGCAAAGAGGCACTGAGTTTGAAGGTAGGCCTTAAAATACATCCACATGTACACCTCCAATTGACTACAATTAGCCTATCAGAAGCTAATTGCCTAAAGGCTTGACATCATTTTATGGAATTTTCCATGCTGCTTAAAGGCACAGTTAACTTAGTGTATGTAAAGTTCTGACCAACTGGAATTGTGATATAGTCAGTTAAAAGTAAAACAATCTGTAAACAATTGTTGGAAAAATTACTTGTGCCATTCACAAAGTAGATGTCCTAAAAGACTTGCCAAAACTATAGTTTGCTAATATGAAATCTGTGGAGTGGTTAAAAAATGAGTTTTAATGACTTCAACCTAAGTGTATGTAAACTTCTGACTTCAACTGTACATAAAGTTTGTAGAGACACACTACAATGTTGTTCTGACAAAACCTTGTCTGAAAGTTTAAACTAGTTTTAAATGCTTGAATTTAGAAATTGTTTTACACGTTTAACAGTAAGAAAGAAAGAGAGAGAAAGAAAAAAACAAAGAGCATCTTAAAGCAGATTAAAGGGCTTGTGTGTAAGTTTTGACAGCTAAAGTATGAAATTACGAACATTCCAAAACAGACTCTGTGGCGCGGGACATGGTTGTGTGTCTGTCATCGAGGAGAGAGGAAGCGGTAAGGGCCATCACCTGGTGATTGTTAACAATAAACACCTGTGTCTCATTACAGCGACAACGGAGACGGGCTTGAAAAGGCTGCCGAGAACACCGGAGAGACATAGAGAGACAGTCCAGTGACGTTGTGTGTGTCTACTGAAAAGTTTACCGTTGTTATCATTTGTGAAGCTGAAGAGTTAAATGCTGTGTTCGTTAGGCTGAAAAGCCCAAAGACTGTGTTTGTGAAACTGAACCGCCATTAAAGTTTGACTTACCTGGACTGCCACCCCGCTTCCCGCTTCCTTATTACTGGAACCTTTACACTGGTGCCGAAACCCTGGAACTCCGAAGAAGACTGGCTGCCATGGACACCTCACCACTGGGTGAAGTCATCCATGCCCTGGCTAGCATCCAGGAGACCATTACCAAGCCCTGCTCACCCAGGAGTGTCATTTCCAGGAGCTCCTCCAGGCCCAGGCCAAGGATCGGTAGGCCCTACGGAGCTGGCTAGCTCCAGGCGGATCCTCCGCCGTGACCCCGGAGGCAGCGATGAAGCCGCACCTCCTCCTTACCAAGATGAGCCCTCAGAACGATCCTGGCTGGCCTCGAGCCCAATGGGCCCTCCACTTGCTGCCGCTGCTTTCCAGGGAGGCCCAGCTCACGGCGGAACAACTACCAGCTGAGGACCGCCTGGATTACGCGAAGCTGAAGACCGCTGTCCTGCAACGGGTGGGCCACACCCCAGAACAGCATCGCCAGTGATTCTGCTCCCTCACGCTGTGCGAAGTCGGCCGCCCGTTTGCGTTTGCGTTTGCCCAGCAGCTCTGTGATGCCTGCCAAAAATGAGTGCTAGCTGAGGAAGGGCATGGCGTGGAGAATATTATCGAACTGATGGTGTTGGAGCAGCTGACCATTCGTCTGCCAAGGAAAACTTCGGAATGGGTCCAGTGCCATCACCCCACATCGGTGGATGACGCATTCAGCTTGCCGAAGCCCACATGGCGGCCTACCTGGAAGCTGACAAGCAGTCCAAACCTCTTTCTCTCTCCTGCTACTCCTCCTCCTGTCTACCCCTCTCCTCCCTCTCACCCTGTACCCGCTCCCCGGAAACAGGGGGTGTTTCCATCCAGACTGGCACCCTGCTTCCGCGGGCTGCACTACACACCGGCCCCCTCCCCTACCCCTCTCCGTCGCCCTTCCCAGGATGATGTCTCTGCTGCCACGGATGCAGCCGGGGAGCCTGGGCCGGTCTGTTGGAGTTGTGGGGAACCGAGACACGTCCAGGACCGGTGTCCCGTAATGGAGGTGGGGATGTGGATCCAGGTCCCCAATGTGCCACCGATCCAGCCTCACCCATCCACTGATTCTGGTAACCAATTGGCTTGTGTTTAAAATATTATTAAAAGCATTGTGTGTGGGTGGGTCCTGCAAACTGAAAGCACGGTGTGTGATGTGTGACGTGATGGCTGGGGAGGTGGAGCCGGGGCCGTCCACGTCTGCTCAGAGTCAGAATGACAGATGAGGGGAATGAAACTGAAACTGAATTCCCTTAGGGAATTCCCGGAGGGGGAATGAAACTGAAACTGTTTGTGAAACTGAAACGGCATTAAAGTTTGACTTACCTGGACTGCCACCCCGCTTCCCGCTTCCTTCCTTATTACTGGAACTTTTACAGACTCGTAGCTCATTTAAATATTCTGTCAATGTTATGTAGTCTAGGGGATTTTTGGACATTTTAAAAAGGATTAAATGATGACTTTGCAGGGCTTTTCGATGGAAGAATAATAATGGTAGCCAAGCTGCAGGGTCGTTCTGTTGGGCCTCATGTATTCAGATAGAAGACAAAGACAGGCCTAACACAGTCGTAAAAACCTAACTCAAGCCCCCACATTCCAAGTTGTAAATTATACTGATAAAAATCGCACCAAATTCAAACAAAGGGAGTCCAAAACAGACTACAAATCCCATGAAGCCTTGCTCACTAAAGGATCGAACTCTCAACTCCTATTGGATGAGGCACACAACAGAACGTCCCTCAAACATGACATCATCAGGAGTTGAAATACCTCTGAAATGCTTCCGGGATTTGCTTCCAGCAACTTTGTTCACCGAGTATAGACACAGCTCATCGCTGCTCTCAGGTGCAACCTCGTGGCACAAGGAAGTAAAGACCGACTTGAAACTGTGGCCATACAATCTCCATCTCGCTGGATGAGTTGAGATTACTCTGTGTTCAACCGAACACTCTAACGGATCAGAAGGAGACCGCCGAGCAATCCGCAGTTTCATCCGTTTGCCTGCAGAAGTGAAGAGATTAAAGATTTCTCTTCCATCTTCAATCAAGTCGACATTTCTGAGTTCTCCGCCAGCCTGCCGAGAATCAACAGCCGTGCCCGCCAACAGAGCGAGAAAACGGCCTCCCATCATCACCCGAGCCTCAAGGAACCGGGTCGGAATTAAAGGACGGATGAACACACATTCTGTCCTCATGCGATTCAAGTAAGAGGTTTACGTCTGGGCAGAGATAGAATATTATAGTGTGTTATTCTTGTGTTTCAAGGTTTTTGCTTGTACAGTTTATGGACCGCCATGTCCGCTCATTATTAATACTCAGGCTATTAATTATCACAAATTAGTTTTGCTGTATTGTGGTCCAACCAAATTGGACTGTTGTGCAATTTCGCCATCGCGGGTGAGACAGGTAAACTGAGTTCATCCATTAAAGAGTCAAATAATGCGGGACTGTTTACAAGCCGCCCACCACGTCTCTGAGCAATGAACTAACAGCTGCTTTCTCTACCACGATCACGAAATCGGCTTTAGGGCCGTCACTTCTCTCTCTCTCGTACTAACCACACACGCACGCGACCCCTCACAAACATTCTGGCACACATTTTTGGCTCATAGATAGCTTAATGCTAAAGCCCAGCTTTGTCCCTAAGCTATCGTACAAGCGGATACACGCGGTAACTGGTAGATGCCATTGACTGGTTTCTCTCTGCCCCCATTCACGGTCATATTCCCTGGCCGGAAGTCTCGCATGACATACTCTCCACGAGAGTCACGTCCGCCATTTTGTGCGTGTCCCTCCTTACACACACACACACACACACACACACACACACACAAACACTGTCACACACACACACACCTTATGTGTTATAGGATTATTTTTATTTCCATATCTAATCATATCACTGTTTAGTTTGTAGTTGTAAGTCGGAAGTTTATTGACTGCATTGTATTAATTATTGATTGATATTACTGCATAAATAAACTTTGATTATATTACAAAGAGAAGTGTTTTGGTTTGTTTTGCATACGCCTGTATCATGCTGACAGGATGTCAGTGCTTGGATTCAAACCTTCATTCATTGTTTTTTTTCCAGAAAATCGATATTCTTCGGATGTCGATTTTCCTAAGAAAACAATCTAATATTGAGACTGTTTTACTATCTGGTTATTAGTCCCTGATTCCAAGGTGGTGCCCCGTCAATGTTAATCCTTATTAATATTCTGTTGATTTTTGATAATTGATAATTATCTTTGATGATTGTTGAATATGAATGATCAGTAAGCTAGTGTTAATTTTAATTAATGTTTCATCGATGTTAACAATTAAGGATTATCTTTGATAATTGTTTATTTAAAGGATTAAAAAAAAGCTAACATTGATTCTCATCAATGTTCTATTGATTTTAATAATTAATAATTATTTTTGATAATTATTAATTATTGCTAATAAACAAACCCGCTCCTAAACGTAGCGCACTACATTTACTGGAGCCCCATATGAGGTTTTAATGAGTTAGATTCAATTAATTAATTTAAATATTAATTAATAACTAAAGAAATAATTATTAATTATTTCTGATAGTAACACTGACCTAAACAACCAGTAAAGCCCTACATAATAATTGGTTCCCCGTGTGAGGCATCCTACATGCCAGTTCTGTCACAGTGTGTATGCATGAGAATCCAAAGTAATAACTTGAATCATTACTTCAAAGTTTGGTTCTGCTTGACAATTTACTTCTCACAACTAGCCAAACATAAGCCAGTGTGGTGTGAAAGTGCTAATGCCCGGATGCAGGAGGAAAACGAAACCCTGCACAGGCAGCTTCAAGCTGCCCAGTTAAGAGTAGAGTCAGATCAGGTAAGTGCAGCTGAAACGCACAGCACAACATCTGACATAGAAGAGGGCCCCCTTTTTAGCGATATGCATAGAAATGTGCCCCTGAGAAACCCAGGGACACATGCTAGGAGCCAAGCTGCCCCTAGTGGTACAGTCTCTGACTTCATCCTCCAAGACACCTTTCAAGCTCCTCCAGCGGCTCACTGGTTGGATGCAGGTGCCCCTCCTTACAGTTGCCCTCCTCAGTCAGTTTTCAGTCACGCCTCCGTGCGTTTCAAACTGACTGATTCCACACCACGGAGGGGGGACAATTATTTTCAAGCCCAGAGTGGTGTAAGCGGCTCTAAGATACCATTAGCCAGGGAGCTGTACGCAACCCGGGGTCCACCCCCACACGTCGACTGGACTCCTTCCCCACCACGAAGGGGAGGAAGTCGTCCTCATCGCTATAGCGATCTGAGTGACTATGGTGTCTCGGATGACTCGGACGACCCGTGGTCATACCGACACCAACGCTTGCACATCCGACAACTCGAGTCCCTCGCAGGGGACATAGAACGTTTTGACCCAAGTAATTGAGATTCAAACATCGACAGTTATTTTAGGGAAATTGAGCACTGCCTGATTGATTTGCCTTATGCTTCGTCGCGTGAAAAACTCAAGCTTATATGGAAGACCATGGTAAGGAGTGTCCATGCGTTCATGGAAACGCTACCGACTGGTACATGAAAACGCTACTCAGCTCTGTGTAAAGCCCTATGTGAGGAGTATTTGCTGTATATCGACGAAGCCTCCGCTACCATAGCTGCTTTCACCATCACACAGAAGAGGCACGAGCCTCCGCGTGAGTATTACAGATGCCTGAGAACCACGTACTTCCAAGGAAGTAATGAACCAGGCCTGGAGGAGGAACGAGCTTTCAAGTCTCTCTTCCTTCACAACCTCCACGAGTGCGTGCGATATGACGTCACGATGCACTGCAGAATGGGCAACCCCACCATGCAGGAAATCAGAAGATACGCGCAACTGGCATGGGAGACACACGTATGCCCTGCCCGAGGGCATGAAGGCGACGCCAGAGCCCTGGGGATCCAAGCCTCAGAATATGCAGACCTAGCGCTTGAAGGCAACAAAATGCCTCGCGTTAAGGTGAATGCAAGAACCGGACCCCAGAGGCGCCGATCACCCCGCCAGCAGGGTAGGCAACAGAACCAGGGGGGTGGTGACCAGACACACCCCCAGGGTCACAGCAGGCCTAAACAACAAAACATTCGCCGGCAGAAAGGCACAGTTCGAACGAAAACCCAAACAAGAAGGTGAGTGGGTAGAAAAGGTTTCAAATCCCCTCAGAGAACAAGATTTGAGAGAGGAAATGGAGGACATAAGGAGATGCTTGACTGAGTTAGTAACTAAGCTTGACGTGCTCCATTGTTCACCAGGTCTGTCAACCTTCTCAAAGGAACACGGCACTGAAACCCCATCAGTATGACTAGACGATGTACCCCCTCCCGTTAACGCCAAAGTTTACTTTGTAGGTCGGGAAAAGGGGAACAGTGTCCAAGTTGCTCCCCAAAACAGTCACTCCTAACATGCCACACCCTCCTTTTCTGACCTTCTTGGGCGATCTGTACCGTAAGAGCAACGCCTGACATATGGGTCATTCAGCTCCCACACACTACACGACATCGGTTCCGAAATAGTCTAATGGGTTCCAACACCTTCGCAGAGGTGGCTAGAGCAAAGCTCTCCCTTGGCAAACCCTTATAGACAGAGACCTGCAACGTAAGCATCACAAGCTACACGCAAGATAGGTTGTCTATCACAAAACGGGCCTGGATTGACACCTTTCAAGGGATGATGCTAATAGACCCTGTTTACATATGTCCCATTAATACGGAACCACTGTTAGTTGGCCAGGACCTACTGAACCGATTGGCTCCGCTCATTGACTGCCGTCGTGGACACATGTGGCTCAGGTTGACATACCAAGACCACTTGGTCCAGAAAACAGTTCGCCAGCTTCAGATGCACATGTCGCCATCATCCAAAAATCCAGCAGAGACGACGACTCCAATAAGAACAATTACAGAGCCTGGGTAAAACCCTTCAGGGTACTATAGTCACTGTAAATTTGCACTCCGTTCTTATCAATAACACTTTGCACGCTTTAGGGACTTTGTCAGAGAAAACAACTTATGCGTGTATCGTTAGAGATCTAATGCAGGACCTCAAGGAAATTAGCTCCTCAGTCAACAGTCTGAGTGCTGGAAGGATTCCAGCTTACCTGGTCTCCCTAGACCTTGTCGAACAAATCCTTAGATCTGCTACTATCTCCATTGTGCAACCTTCACAGATACACATGGCATATAGTTTTGGCATTGAAATTCCAAACCATGTAAATCCTCAGAACCTCAAAATAGGATTTATCCTCAATCTACCATCATAGGCAGAATATATACAGACTAAAGTCCGTATTTAATGTTGGTTTTCAGAGAGGTAATGCACACATTCACCTCAAAACACCACCAACACTCGCCGACCATGATGAGGACCCCTCGCTCTACCTTATCTCTAACCTAAACATGTGTACCAAGACAAAGAACATTCATTGGGTTTGTCCAAATGCAACCCCTTTGTTAGAGAGGTGACTAACTACCTCCCTGAACAAGTGTCATGGTAGCATGTCCATCAAAGATGAAGGAACAGAGACAAGGGTAGAGCGAGCAGGCAATCGCTGGCTCGTTAACACACCAGTCACTGAAGTCCCAATGTCATACGACTGCCATGATACAGCCACTAAACTAAGGCTACCAAACCAAACTGTGTTCTTAATGGTTCCCCAAGGAGCCACCGTGCACATTGATGATAATGTCCTCCATCATCTCAACGTCGACAAACATGACGCAGAAATTGAGATCATGGACGCATTTAGAGGTCACAGCCTCACCATTGATGACACCCTTCAACAGCAGCTTCAGGCTGAAGGGACGAAATTAGTGAAGTTTAGTCTCAAACCGACTGGCCTGACCACTATATTTCCTAGTCACATAAGCAGATCGTCATCTTACCAAGAACACCCTATCAGTTTGGTTGGCCTCTGGCTCCTTCTTAGTGGTTGGATCATCATCGCAATTGTTGCACACGCCATGTACAGGTACATTCAACACCTACAGGCCAGACTGGACTCACTTCTCATACAGCCGCGTTTTACACACCAGTCTGAGCCCATCCCAGAGGTTAACCCCATCATTTCCAAGGATAAGCCTTTTAACCTTTAACCCTCCTTTCCTCTAAAATTTTGTTCCTAGTAACCAATGTCAGGTTCTACTTTGATTTTGTGTTATGACCAAAGAACAACAAAGGATTGTGTTATGGTTAATGCTGTGCCTTCCAATAACTTGAAATGTTTATGTGTGATGAATGTAGTTTTAGTTATAGCTAGAAGTTCTATGCCCAGATGTGCCTCAATCTCTGTCCAGACGATAAAGCCTCTGTGAACTCTTATGAACTGTATGGACTGTGCAACCATTTTCTTTCCTATCAGGAATACATGGATGGCGTAACCCACAGGTTACTGTGAACCGACAAGAACTGTTCGGCCCTTCAGTTGCTCTAAAGATGCTGGACAACAACCAACTCTTCAGACCAAAGGGGCGAATGTTGGGCCTCATGTACTCAGATAGAAGACAAAGGCAGGCCTAACACAGTCGTAAAAACCTAACTCAAGCCCCCACATTCCAAGTCGTAAATTATACTGAAAAAATCAAACAAAGGGAGTCCAAAACAGACTACAAATCCCATGAAGCCTTGCTCACTAAAGGATCGAACTCTCAACTCCTATTGGATGAGGCACACAACAGAACATCCCTCAAACATGACATCATCAGGAGTTGAAATACCTCTGAAATGCTTCCGGGATTTGCTTCCAGCAACTTTGTTCACTGAGTGTATACACAGCTCATCGCTGCTCTCAGGTGCAACCTCGTGGCACAAGGAAGTAACGACCGACTTGAAACTGTGGCCATACAATCTCCATCTCGCTGGACAAATTGAGATTACTCTGTGTTCAACCGAACACTCTAACGGATCCGAAGGAGAACACAGAGCAATCCGTAGTTTAATCCGTTTGCCTGCAGAAGTGAAGAGATTAAAGATTTCTCTTCCATCTTCAATCAAGTCAACACTTCTGAGTTCTCCGCCAGCCCGCCGAGAATCAACAGCCGTGCCCGCCAACAGAGCGAGAAAACGGCCTCCCATCATCACCCGAGCCTCAAGGAAATGGGTCGGAATTAAAGGACAGATGAACACACATTCTGTCCTCATGCGATTCAAGTAAGAGGTTTACGTCTGGGCAGAGATAGAATATTATAGTGTTATTCTTGTGTTTCAAGGTTTTTGCTTGTACAGTTTATGGACCGCCATGTCCGCTCATTATTAATACTCAGGGTATTAATTATCACGAATTTGTTTTGCTGTATTGTGGTCCAACCAAATTGGACTGTTGTGCAATTTCGCCATCGCGGGTGTTCATCCATTAAAGAGTCAAATAACGCGGGACTCTTTACGAGCCATCCACTGCATCTCTGAGTGATGAACTAACAGCTGCTTTCTCTCCCACGATCACGAAATCGGCTTTAGGGCAGTCACTTCTCTCTCTCTCGTACTAACCACACACAAACGCGACCCCTCACAAACATTCTGGCACACATTTTTGGCTCGTAGATAGCTTAATGTTAAAGCCTAGCTTTGTCCCTAAGCTATCGTACAAGCGGATACACGCGGTAACTGGTAGACACCATTGACTGGTTTCTCTCCGCCCCCATTCACGGTCATATTCCCTGGCCGGAAGTCTCGCGTGACATACTCTCCACGAGAGTCACGTCTGCCATTTTGTGCGCGTCCCTCCTTACACACACACACACACACACACACACACACACACACACACACACACACACACACACACAAACACTGTCACACACACACACACCTTATGTGTTATAGGATTATTTTTATTTCCATATCTAATCATATCACTGTTTAGTTTGTAGTTGTAAGTCGGAAGTTTATTGACTGCATTGTATTAATTATTAATTGATATTACTGCATAAATAAAGATAAGTGTCTTTGATAATTGTTTATTTAAAGGATTAAAAAAAAGCTAACACTGATTCTCATCAATGTTCTATTGATTTTAATAATTAATAATTATTTTTGATAATTATTAATTATTGCTAATAAACAAACCCGCTCCTAAACGTAGCGCACTACATTTACTGGAGCCCCATATGAGGTTTTAATGAGTTAGATTCAATTAATTAATTTAAATATTAATTAATAACTAAAGAAATAATTATTAATTATTTCTGATAGTAACAATGATCTAAACAACCAGTAAAGCCCTACAGTTCCATACAGAATTTCCCCAAAAATGACCAAATGACCTCTATTTTTGAGCCCCACACCTTTCAACTCTTCAAAGTCTTTGAAGGAAAGAGGGTGTAGGGATGATCACTTCTGAATGCAGTGCACCCCATCATTCAGATGAGTTAGAAAAGGTATAGCAGAGCGAGCCAGAACTGCCTGAACTCTTTGCCGAATTTCACCAAACCCTTGCATAGATACTGTAGGAGCCTACTGTATTTGTTAAATTTATCAATATTTAATGTGTTTGATGACATTAAAATATTTCATTATTTACTATGGCCCCTTCAAATATATGCATTTTGTATGCATAATTTTTAGTATTTACACCGAGTTTACATTATGTATAACAAAGTTAAAATGGTAATGTCTCTTTAAGAACAGTGGCTGTTCAGCAAACGAGTTTCGGTTGAGCGGATTCTTTACCACATCCGTGCTGTGTTTGAATTAATCTGACTATAAATAACCAAACAGGTATTAAAAGAGACTTAAATCAATGAAAATTGATTGCGTAGATCTCAACTTTAAAAGATAATTGGACCGGGGGAGCCCTAAAAGAAAATTGGCCCCGGGGCCCTTGCTAGTCATATTCCGCCCCTGTTTGCCACCCCTTATTCTGCTCTTGCCCCGCCCTTGCCATCCCGTGTATAAAATCCTGGACACACCCCTGCCCTCCAACCACCTAGCTCCATTCTGTAAGTATATGCAATGACAATTTTTCACAGTACAATCAATTTCCTGTGATAAAATCAAGTCTCTTCTTACATTTTTTTGCTGAACATCCTGTTTCACTTACAAATGTCACTTTATAGATGTAAAAAGGGTTGTGATTACCAGTTTTATGGTGAGTTAAAAAACTCAAACATACCATCTTTGATGCAGTATAACTGCATATGTGGAAACCATTGCCCATACTGACAGGTGATGTACTTGTAGTCTTTCGCTAGAGAGAAGCCATGATAACAGTAGTATTCTACGACTGTCCCATGAATGTAGCGGTCACATGGTTGAGGGTGGCACATGTAATCTCCATGCTCTATCATTGGGGGTAGGGAGCATGCTGTAAAAACATTAGAGACAGAAAAAGGCATCTTAATCAGATAACAAATTTCCTGTTCCAGAGTCATTAAAATGTTTATCCTATATTTATTTACAAAATTACATTCCTGTAACAACACCATTACTAATCATTCTGTTTAAAGTTAATAAAGATTTTCCACGTTCAGTAATTTTTATGCTGTTTTCAAAGGTTTAGATATAGATATTGTATAAAGGGATATTTAAAAAAACAAAAACTATACACACCATAAGCCATGCACAAATGTAAAGCTGTTTCCATTCTAAGAGTACTAAAAAATTTGATAACATTTCTATGGAACTATGTCTATGGAACATAGTCTGGAGACTTATCAACATAAAGCTTTGATATTTCACCCTCAACATCAAGGCACCGGGGTGGTGTGTCCGACCAGATGAGGTTATACATGCATTCCAGAAGTTCATGTCCCTCCAACTTGTAACCAGGGAAACACTGGTAGTGGACAACTGTTCCCACAGGCACGGAGAACTCTGTTTCTGAGATGTTCATGTAACTGTGTGGAGGTATCAGCGGCCGTAGGCAGCCTATGTAGAGAGAGGATCATGCTGAACTTCTGTACAATGACCAACCTCATGAAACAGTCTGCAGATGTGACCTGGATCATTTTGTATGTGTTAAAAATCAAAGTGATGTGTGTACATCACAACACATGAACAAGTATTGTAGAAGTATATAGTTTGTTTACATTGTAGATTAATATGCCAAAAATTACTTATTGCTCGACACCTTGACAAGTTGGCTGATTATCCCATGTCCCATCAGCCTGACAGATTGATTCCATAGTTTCCATGTCAGGGTATCGAATCTGAAATCCCTCATGACAACTAATAATGAGGCTGTCTCCAGGCCTGTAGGTTTTATTAGTGATATCAGCATCCTCGATGAATGGAGGAAAACAATCTTTGAAAGACAGAATATCATTTTTCAGAAATAATTTTAGAAAGTGAAAGTGAAGTCTTCAATATTTTTTGAAAAACCTTTAATCCAGTACCACAACATTTTCATACCATTACATTTACCAAGCTGAAAAATGAACACAGTAAAAATAAAACTATTATGAGAGAATTATGCTTTGGATTTTAGTGGACAAGTCTATTAAGACTGAATAACCTCACCTTCTGAAAGGCACACTGGTTTAAGGCTTGGTTTCCAGCCTACCGATCCATTGTGGAAGCGTGTGCAGACAATCTTGGCTGGCCCCTTTAAGCTGTAACCTTTCACACAAGAGAATCTGGCCACTGAGTTTTCAAAGAATACACCATGGCTTGGAGTTCTGATTCCATGCTCAGGAACATCAGGATCCTTGCAAAACTGCTCCACTGAAAGTGACATGGAAGAACCAAAATCATGCTCTCAAAGCAACAAAAGACCAACAAAATCTTAGAATACTGTATGTGTGCCAGAGATTGGAGAGTGTCTCAACAACTGGAACTCAGTAGTCCTCTGAAACGATATGATGGGTGCAGTGAGAAACAAATGAAAATTTAAGTCCTTTTTTACTATCAATCTTCCCTTTCACATTCTTCTTCTTGTGTTTTTGGTGACTGGTGGCATTCTTCATGCATATCGCCCCTGCTAGGCAGGGAGAAGAATTTCTAGCAAAAAAGGTTTCTGTTTCTTACCCACACCTATCATATCACTTCAGAAAATATGGATTAAAACACTGGAGTCGTATGGATTACTTTCATGATGCCTTTATGTGCTTTTTGGAGCGTCAACATTTTAGCGCCCATTCACTTGCATTGTATGGACCTACAGAGATGAAATATTCTTCTAAATATCGTAATTTGTGTTCTGCAGATGAAAGAAAGTCATGCACATCTGGGATGGCATGAGGGTGAGTAAATGATGAGAGAATTTTCATTTTTGGGTGAACTATTCCTTTAAATTCAGCTAACAAAACTGAAGTTTTCACAACTACAGTCATTCAGTTCAGAGTAATTTTATATTAAATAAATGTATACAATTAAGTCAGGTAAACTCAAACAAGCCCATGCAAAAAAATAAAAGTAAAAATAAAAACGCACTAAATGTAATGAGTTGAATCAATAAAACAAGTTTATACAGTGTAGTAATTAATAAACCCCTTTATAAAGCCTTAACAAAGGGATCAGTACTGTAAGGTGTTACCACTGTGTCAATTAGTGTCAAGTACAGTGTGTAGTAACAGGGTGAGAGTTTTATATACCATATGTATAATAGGTAAGAAGTTGCAGTGGATTTTATATATATCAAATTAAACATGGAAATATGCTTTAACACATTAACATAACTGCAAATCATATTATAAACCAAATCGTACTTTATCTCGAAACTTGTTTTTTCCCCTGCAAATCCTTAAAGTTTTACATAAAGGATTCTTACAACTTCTATGAGTGTATATGGTGATGTCACCCCTGTAGCTGATTTGTTTGGTGAAGCTGATGGTTACAACACTCAGTGGTCTCCCCTACAGTACATCAGACTGCTTGCAATCAATTTCAGTCACCAAGTAAACACCTTCCTAGTGAGATAAAATTCACTGAAGGTAAAATTGTGGTACAGGGCTTAGGGCCTACGTGTTGTCTGTAATTTTATGAGTGTTGTCTTTGCTTGTTTGGAATTTTCTGCTTTATTAATGGCCAAAAGTTATTCAATATTAAACATGCAGCTTGAAAACATTATTGTGATTGTCATGGCATTACAGAGCCTCACATTGAGGATGATGTGCCGGGGGCCTTAGTTAATTACAGTGTGTCCCAAGTACAGTATTGAGACAATGGGTGGCAGAAGGGAGGTCTCTAATCTTCATCATATTCCCTAATTATTATCATTTATGCAACCACAATGATAGTGCTATTCTCTTACCTACTGTGGTAACAGGGGAGGCGGTGACCAGACAAGGAGGGAGGAGGAGGAAGATGATCGAGAGAACAATCTGGCCGTAGACAGGATGTCCAAACGGAGATTTCTTGCCTTCTTTATCAGCATGGTGAAGCATCTTTCACTCAATACAACGCATCGGGTCTCAATGCTCTGAAATTTTGATGATAATGCCAAAAAGGTTAGGTAAAACGCGAAAATATTAAATCTATTGCATCATGGATTTTCCGCCCTCTAGAATCTCCTCGGCGACGCGCAGAACAAGTTGACCAATAAATCCCCATATCAGTTGGTAAATACCAAAATAGTCTTTTCGTTGAAGCGTGTATCGCATATCCGGCACGCATTATTATGCATTATTCAGCTGTCTTCAGCAGACCAGAAGAAGACTAGAGCAACATAATGATGCGGTGTAAATGTGCGACGATGATGAAAAATGCGTCAGATGCGTCATTCGCCCACCTTATTATGTATTTTAAAGATAGTGATGCCTGATTTCCCCCCTTATAAACATATGACATATTTGTTCACCTACCCGCTGATGCAGTATATTGAAAATCAATTTCGCCGGAGTTGCTCTTTCCCTCAGCAGATGTAGTTGAGCTGATTAAGCTATGTTGATTATCAATGAAATAAACGCGTTATACTGGACCACCGGCCTTTACGAAAAACAAGAGCTATCGAAACAAAAAATAGCTCTACCTGCCGTTTTGTAAGTTGGTTATCTCGTGATATGTAGATGAATTATTGTACAGGTCAAAGTACCAACCTGTAAAATGAGCTACAGAGAACAACACATTTTCTATGTGCAATGAATGACCTTATTCCATCCTGTGTAGGTGTTACAAGATAAAATATTCCTTAACCAAAGATGTTTATCACATTTATTTAAATATATGACTATGGCAAAATCCATTAAATACCTGCGCCTAGTTAGTTTATTTATGTGTCTTCTCTCAGATGTACTTTAGGTTTAGTATAGTCCACCAGGTCATGGCAAGAAATAAAAGCACAAAACAGAAAATGTTGCATGGGAATATGCAGAAATAAGCAACATTTTTTCCCCTTTACAAATTTACTTTGATGTTTTGCAAATGAGTTTTTATCAAAGTGCATTTATGTGACCTGTCAGATATAAGAATACTTCCACAGGTAAAGATCTTACATTGTGTTTGCAACCAAAACAACTGAAGTAATAACAATAACAGCAAAAGGAACAATTGGAATGAATATGGAAATCGTCCAGAATAATGCAGGAAAGTTCACATTTTTTCAACTTACAGGTCAGAAAACAAAGACTTAAAGGGATAGTTCGTCCACAATTGAGAATTCTCTCATCATTTACTCACCCTTATGCCATCCCAGATGTGTATGACTTTCTTTCATCTACAGAACACAAATGAAGGTTTTTAGTAGAATATCTCAGCTCTGTAGATCCATTCAATGCAAGAACTTTGAAGGTCCAAAAAGCACATAAAGGCAGCATAAAAGTAATCCATACGACTCCAGTGGTTAAATCTATGTCTTCAAAAGTGATATGATAGTGTGGGTGAGAAACACATTCAACATTTAAGTCCATTTATCACTATAAATCTCCACTTTAACTTTCACATTCTACTTCTTTTGTTTTTGACGATTCACATTCTTTGTGCATATTGCCACCTATTGGCGATTTGTTGTAAAAAGGAATTAAATATTGATCACCCACACCTATCGTATTTCTTCAGGAGACATGGATTAAACCACTGGAGTCGTATCTGATTACTTTTATGCTTCATTTATGTCCTTTTTGGAGCTTCAAAGTTCTGGCCACCATTCTTTTGCATTGTATGGACCTACAGGGCTGAAATATTATTCATAAAATCTTCATTTTTTGTTCAACAGAAGAAAGACAGTCATAAACATCTGGGATAGTATGAGGGTGAGTAAATGATAAGAGAATTGTAATTTTTGGGTGAACTATCCCTTTAAAAGGAGCACCATCACCAGAGAGGCAGGTGTATTACATATATTTCAACAACCCTTAAAACACATATGTGGCCTTCATCACAAAAACCAGTTGGCTGTGAAACATGGATATGTTTCCAATGCAACAAGAATAAATGTACACCAAAATTCTGCTTGTGTTATGGCCTACTATTTTTGTTTTATGAAAGTGCTATGACAGTGCACTGAAAAAATTGTGGTGAAGTAAATACAGCAGTAAAGATTAAGTACTACATTGAATAAGTTAAAGAGTGAACTTGAAAATATTGAATCAATTCTACATTCAAACATGCAGAAATGAATGCTTTAGATTGTAAGTAAATATTATTTATGATTGTTGGTTATTTTTACAATATGTCATTGTGTATCAATGAAGCAGAAAACCTTGTAATATTTTTTGCTAATTTGAGTAAATGTCACTTGTAAAAAAAAAAAAAGTACATTTTACTTAACTTTCGAGGCTGGTGTTCAAAGCACGCACTGGGCTTGAATAATTATTGAACTTACATGCAGGCTTCTCTGTTTAAACATTTATTTTGTTATTACATATGGTAATTTCTTATATTGTGCAGTCTTAATTTCACTTTCTAAATTATTTCTCAACATTATCTGTTCATCATAAAAGATTGTTACTGTGATCTTTTTTTGTGCACAAATTGTTGAAGTGTGTGTGCACAGCTCTATATCTTATTGATATTGCCAGGTAATGCAAGGTTTTGTTATCTCATAGACTAGGCTTAAATAACATGCATTAAGTTTACCTGTGGGATGCAGGCTAAAGTATGTCATTTATGACATGTTTAGAATTTTCCATGCAAACATACTGTATGTTTAATCATGACGTTCTAATAACATGTTCTTTTAAATTTTACTAAGTGTATTTAAGTACCATTATATTTGAAAGTAAAAGTTACAGTATTTAATAAAATGTTTTACTAAAAGTAAAATGTACTCACTTTAATCAAAATAATGTCATGAAGTTTAGTAGTTTTTACTTAATTTTATACCATTAAGATTAACTTATGAAAACTGCAAAAAACTTGCGAAATAAAAATGACGTCAATCTTATGTCATTTTTTTCAGTAAAGCTTTTACTTTTAACATAACACTTAAATTTGAGCTCATCGTGCATACACCTTTAATAGTCTGATATTTCACAGAATTTGTCTTTTGTGATTCATAGGGCTGAAGTAACAAAGAGACATACTTGAATTACAACTACAGCTTATAAATGAAACCAGAAAAAATTATGGTCATGTAGGCTAATCATGCAGTCATGTAAAACTAATCATAATCTGGTGGATTGCATTCCTGTACAGCAGCTTTAAGTCAAGTCAAGTCAAGCTTTATTATAAAGTGGCAATTTTTGGTGCAGCATAAAAATTTGTGAACATAAAATACAAAAACATTAAAACATTCATTACATAAAATGTCACTAACATCAAAACATAACATTCAAATACCTTACAAGTTTAAAAGCCTTACAGCAGTGGGGATAAAGGAATTCCTATACCGATTACTTATAAGTCTAGGCATACTATAACGAATACCAGAAGGAAGCTCTATGAATTCATGAAACAGTGGGTGGTTATGATCGGCAAGAATGGCTCTGGCTTTCTGTAAAACAAACCGTTCAAAAATATTTGATAATCCAGTCTGCTTAATGCCTATGATCTTACCACATTGATTGACAATACCATTCAGTGTGTTCTGATGTTTAAAATGTAAATTACCATACCAACAGCAGATAGAAAAGCAAAGTACAGATTCGATGTAAGATTTATAATACAAGCTCATAAGAGTCCTACTGTAATCAAAAGAAGAGAGCCTCCATAGACAATGTAGCAGCTGCTGGCCTTTTTGCATAATGCCTCAGCATGCGCGTCAAAACGCAACTTGTTGTCAATGATAGTTTCAAGGTACTTGTAACTACTAGCCCATTCCACCATTTGACCTTTTATGTACACTGAACAAAAATATAAACGCAACATGTAAAGTGTTGGTCCCATGTTTCATGAGCTGAAATAAAAGATCCCAGAAATTTTCCATACGCATTGATTAGATTAGATTAGGGCCTAATGAATTTATTTCAATTGACTGATTTCCTTAAATGAACTGTAACTCAGTAAAATCTTTGAAATTGTTGCATGTTGCGTTTATATTTTTGTTCAGTATATGTAATAGGCAGTGTTCGAATTGTGCCAGAGCTCTTGGGGGGTCCCCTCCTAACCAAACCTCAACCCCCCACCATCGTACCACACATATATATCTATATATATACACACACACACACACATTTCCAACTGTATCAATAATTACATTCTGCATGATAAAATATAACAATTATGCAGAGACCTGATTGTGTAATGGGGTTGTTCTTCTTCTGACTTAACTACTTTATTAAACAAAAACACAGAAAAGGATGCTGTCCAAAAGAAATACATTTTACATGGTCTTTTCACTCTTTCTCTCAGTGCTATTAGCAATGTAAACAGAACATAAAGCAGTGGTGAAGAGAACCTTTCCTGAGAGAGTGCATCTCTATGCACTGCTGTTTATGGCCCATAGTGGCCTATTTTAGTCAGCAGATTTGCCTCTCCCTGTTTTGCTGGCAGTTGACAGACAATGTTTCCCCCTCAGCCAGGACTGAATATAGAGGCAAGGGTCAATAGAGGGCCATTTGTGTCAATAAACAGCACTGGAGAGAGGCTTCTGGTTCAAAGGCGATTCCTTGCATCTGTGGCAGTGAAATTTAGAGCAGGGATACCTCTTTCACATTCAGCTGAACTTACCAGGCATGACTTGCTTGCAGTCAACAGCTTTTTTAGGATCTTCCCATTCTGGTTATTGTTGAGTTTCCAAAACCTGATGTCCTCAACTGCCTCTCTACTTGGTACTCCAAGCTTCTTTGCAAAGTCATGGATCTCTTTTTCCCCAAAGAGAACAAGGGACTCCCTATTTTTTGGCCTGCTGAGGGGATCCAGTGGTGCTAGAATCTTTGTGAGTTCGGGGTCAGGCATTCGTGAAGTTAGACTGTCAATGATGGCTTGGAGGAACTGTAACTGATTTATATTTTCCTTGCTGAAATGCAAGGGCACTCCTTTGAAATCTGCTTTGTTAAGACCTTCCTCCACTTTCTCCACTGATGTCCCTCGTGTGGTCTTCATAGCCTTAAGCACCTCAATCGTCATATTTATTTCCCATGTGGCATCCATCAGAGAAGTGCTTCTGCTCTGAAAAATAAGGAGACAACCTTGAACTAGAAGCATCAGTTTCACAAAATCATGCTCAATGCCATTTTCTTGTTTAGGCTAAATTAAAAGAAAACCATTGTTGCCTACCTGAAGTTTCAGGGATAGACTCTGAATTTCACGCAGCACATCTTTTATGGTTGCCAGGTCCTTGACAAAACCACTGCATGTGAGGCGCTTCAGTAGCCCTTTGAATTTTTTCGTTACGCATCTGAACGTGACCATCTTCAGTAGATTTTCTCATTTGCTCAGCCAAAGCAGAAAAATCTCTCCAAACAGCTTGTACAGTCATAAAACTATTTGCTACCCAAAGGATGGTAAACACTTGACCAATCTTAAGCAGGCTGATGTTAACATGAGAGGCCGCTTCAGTAAGCTGTATGTCATTTTTTGGTGACTGATAGTACAGTGTATATAACTTTGAAATAAATATCTCAAAGTGGTTGCAACCTGTGACTGACTTGAATGCATCATTTACAGACAACTCAAGCCTGTATGCAAGGCAGTGGATACTGTTATTAGACCACTTTCTCTTCCAGTCATTACAGATGCACCATCTGTTGTTATGCAAATCAGGTGAGACTTAAGACAGACTTCTAGAAGACGCTTTTTAAGAGCTTTGTATATGGCATCAGCAGTTGCTCCTTCCTCCAGCTCAATCAAATCCAGAAATATATTTTCAATTTCACCTTCCCCCGTCATATCTCCCCTGAGGCATAGGATGAGGTAGCTTCTCCCAAACACTGTGCTTTCATCCATGTAAGAGCAATCCATGAGCCAACAGTTTTAATTGTTGAGACAATTTTTCTTCTCATTCATTGGCAATATGTGTTATTATATTAATGCAAGAGTGGTCAGATCTGTGACTGGAGACAGTTTTTACTCCATTCATTTCTTGTAACTCAACCAAGCCATTCATTTTTAAGAATGCTAACCTTTCCTTTGCAACAAAATATGCTGTTCTAAATGAATGCACAGTCTCAGAAAGAACTTGTAAGAAAGAATTTAACATGTCTGTTAAGGTGGGCAACACCTCTTTCTCTCTCTGTTGATTTATTTCTGTTGTCTTCGGTGAGCTATGCTGTTTTTATGTTTGTAGATTTTCTTTCTCATGGCCCTGACATCCTTTGCTGAGACCTCTCCAGAAGCCCACTCCTCTGACACCTGTATTCCCTTTTGTGTTCCAAACAGGTGCTTGGCATCTTTGCAGAATGTGCATCCTAACTTATTTTCATTTACAGGTGCATCTCAATAAATTAGAATGTCGTGGAAAAGTTCATTTATTTCAGTAATTCAACTCAAATTGTGAAACTCGTGTATTAAATAAATTCAATGCACACAGACTGAAGTAGTTTAAGTCTCTGGTTCTTTTAATTGTGATGATTTTGGCTCACATTTAACAAAAACCCACCAATTCACTATCTCAAAAAATTAGAATACATCATAAGACCAATAAAAAAAACATTTTTAGTGAATTGTTGGCCTTCTGGAAAGTATGTTCATTTACTGTATATGTACTCAATACTTGGTAGGGGCTCCTTTTGCTTTAATTACTGCCTCAATTCGGCGTGGCATGGAGGTGATCAGTTTGTGGCACTGCTGAGGTGGTATGGAAGCCCAGGTTTCTTTGACAGTGGCCTTCAGCTCATCTGCATTTTTTGGTCTCTTGTTTCTCATTTTCCTCTTGACAATACCCCATAGATTCTCTATGGGGTTCAGGTCTGGTGAGTTTGCTGGCCAGTCAAGCACACCAACACCATGATCATTTAACCAACTTTTGGTGCTTTTGGCAGTGTGGGCAGGTGCCAAATCCTGCTGGAAAATGAAATCAGCATCTTTAAAAAGCTGGTCAGCAGAAGGAAGCATGAAGTGCTTCAAAATTTCTTGGTAAACGGGTGCAGTGACTTTGGTTTTCAAAAAACACAATGGACCGACACCAGCAGATGACATTGCAACCCATATTATCACAGACTGTGGAAACTTAACACTGGACTTCAAGCAACTTGGGCTATGAGCTTCTCCACCCTTCCTCCAGACTCTAGGACCTTGGTTTCCAAATGAAATACAAAACTTGCTCTCATCTGAAAAGAGGACTTTGGACCACTGGGCAACAGTCCAGTTCTTCTTCTCCTTAGCCCAGGTAAGACGCCTCTGACGTTGTCTGTGGTTCAGGAGTAGCTTAACAAGAGGAATACGACAACTGTAGCCAAATTCCTTGACATGTCTGTGTCTTGATGCCTTGACCCCAGCCTCAGTCCATTCCTTGTGAAGTTCACCCAAATTCTTGAATCGATTTTGCTTGACAATCATAAGGCTGCGGTTCTCTCGGTTGGTTGTGCATCTTTTTCTTCCACACTTTTTCCTTCCACTCAACTTTCTGTTAACATGCTTGGATACAGCACTCTGTGAACAGCCAGCTTCTTTGGCAATGAATGTTTGTGGCTTACCCTCCTTGTGAAGGGTGTCAATGATTGTCTTCTGGACAGCTGTCAGATCAGCAGTCTTCCCCATGATTGTGTAGCCTAGTGAACCAAACTGAGAGACCATTTTGAAGGCTCAGGAAACCTTTGAAGGTGTTTTGAGTTGATTAGCTGATTGGCATGTCACCATATTCTAATTTTTTGAGATAGTGAATTGGTGGGTTTTTGTTAAATGTGAGCCAAAATCATCACAATTAAAAGAACCAAAGACTTAAACTACTTCAGTCTGTGTGCATTGAATTTATTTAATACACGAGTTTCACAATTTGAGTTGAATTACTGAAATAAATGAACTTTTCCACGACATTCTAATTTATTGAGATGCACCTGTATGTATAACCAAGGGGAGTACTGCTGCCTCCATGCCTCAAGCTGCTGCTTGCTGAAGAATCTTCTCTCGTCTATACTGGTGGGTTGGGACAAAGCTGTGCTGATGGTCTGGGCTGGAGGTTTCCTGTTTGTTGTGCTTGCACTGACTAGTGTTTTCCTGGGGTCGGGTTGGTCTGTCTGTATTTCTTGTTGCCTGGGGTCTACTTGTGAGTGCTGCACTGATGTTAAAGTGGGCTGATTTTGTGTTTCACTGATGTGACTCCTCTTCCGCTGGACTCTACAAGAAATTAATTTTCTCTCAATCATAAGAGACTTTATAGATTTAGTTATCTACGGCTTTGTATTAGCAAATGTTCGTATAGTTCTTTGAGGGATAAGCATATCCTCACAAAAATTAATATAGCTACTTATGACATCTCTAATTTCATCAATGTTTGAACATGAGTTTTCAAAAACCTCCCAGTTTGTACAATTAAAACATCCTTGTAGAGCTAAAGATGAGTCTGCAGACCATTTCCTGATAGATTTGTTTTCAGCCTTATACTTTTTTAGAACAGATTTATACACAGGAATTAAAAACACAGTATTATGGTCAGACAGTCCCAAAGGTGGATTACTAATGGACTTTTATGCACCTCTGACGGATCCATAACATAAGTCCAGAGTCTTATTATTCCGTGTTACACAAGTAACATACTGTTGAAAATTTTGCAAAGTTTGTTTCAAAGAACAATGGTTAAAATCCCCTATACGACCGTGCAAGTAACGCACAAGCAATCATAAGGTAAAAACAGCCACTACAATGAATATTATCAGACCAACATACACCCCTGGGGTAGACAGTAACCCCTGGACAATGTACTTTTGGGATGGTGTCATCAATTCAAGTTTGGGAATAAGAGTGCATTCAGATCCATTAATGAGAATGAAGGGATCAAAGCAAGCATATCTATATCTTCCTATCGTGATTTGATTCGCATTCGTCTACAGTATGTCTTTGCAATTTTGTCCACTTCAAACAAAACCAGCCGGGCACTGACACTCAGACCCATTTCTCGCACAAAACACTTCACAAACTGTTGACACGCAGTATAAATCACAACGGTATGGGTCTCTTGCATTAGGTTGGAATCGCTGGCGACTTGAACACATGTATCCAACAGCTTCAGGAGTACATCCATGTTCACATCCATGTCCTGTGCAAAGATCTCTCTGAACGTCTCACACAAAAATCCATCCAGCTTTTCTGTTAATGATCGCTCCATCCTTAATCTGTTGCTGGAGACAGACACGCAGCGGGGAGTGCACATAAAGTCCACTGGCATTTGGTAGATATTTGTGCAGTCCTTTAAGTTGGCTGAGAAAGCACAATGATGAACCATTTCAGCACAAGGCGAAATTAACAAGATATACAAAAATGTTTGTCCATAGGAATCCATCCTTTTTTCATTCTAGCATGAGGCTGTATGGTGTTTAAAGCTTTGAATATTCCTTCTTTAAAAAAAAACCATGTCGGAGATAAAGGTAAACATAGGAAGGAAACCCCACCTGAGGGAGCTGAGAAATATTCCAGTGTGACTGTCAACTTAGTAGGTGGTCGTGTACATGGGCAGAGACTCAGAGATGACCTCTGTGGTTGTGTACCTGGACAGAGACTTTGAAACAACCTCCGTGGTCGTGTACATGGGCAGAGACTCGGAGACGACCTCTGTGGTCATGAACATGGGCAGAGACTTGGAAATTAACTCTGTGGTCATGTACATGGGCAGAAACTCGGTGATGACCTCTATGGTCGTGTACATGGGCAGAGACTTGGAAATGGAAGCCTTTCTCCTCCACCTCCGGGAGGCTGACGTAGGCAACATGGGCTCTGGGATGAATGAGACTGGCAACGCTGGCTCTGGGATGGACGAAGCTGGCAATGCAGGCTCTGGGACAGACAAGGCTGGCAACGCAGGCTCTGGGACGGATGAGGCTGGCAACGCAGGCTCTGGGACGGACGAAGCTTCCCGCTCGTTGGCCGTGGCAAGCATGGGCGTTGACTCGTTGGCCGTGGGCGTTGGCTCATTGGTCGTGGCAGGTGTGGGCGTTGGCTCGCTGGTCATGGCAGGCGTGGACATTGGCTCGTTGGTCGTGGCAGGCATGGGCATTGGCTCGTTGGCCGTGGCAGGCGTGGGCGTTGGCTCGTTGGTCGTGGCAGGCGTGGGCATTGGCTCGTTGGTCTTGGCAGGCATGGGCGTTGGCTCGTTGGTCGTGGCAGGCGTGGGCATTGGCTCGTTGGCCGTGGCAGGCGTGGCCGTTGGCTCGTTGGTCGTGGCAGGTGTGGGCATTGGCTCGTTGGTAGTGGCAGGCGTGGGCGTTGGCCGAGGCAGGCGAGCGCACTGACAATTTGTGGGGAAGGGTCTTCATGGCCCTACGCACCTACGCGGATAATTCAACTTGGAGATGAGGGCCGTGAAGGGCTTAGAGACAGTGGCCGTGGAATGCTTTGAGCAATGAGTAGCAGAAGGCTGGACTGTGACATGGCATGGAGCAGACTCAGATGTGGCTGTGACATGGCGTGGAGTGGACTCAGACATGGCTGTGACATGGCGTGGAGCGGACTCAGACGTGGCTGTGACATGGCGTGGAGCGGACTCAGACGTGGCTGTGACATGGCGCAGAGCGGACTCAGATGTGGCTGTGACATGGCGTGGAGCGGATTCAGACGTGGCTGTGACATGTCGTGGAGCAGACTCAGACGTGGCATGGTGCAGACTCAGACGTGGAAGACTCTGAAGCCGGAACCGGGATTGAGAGAGGAGGATCCTCCGAAGCGAGTGTGTCGAGTATTAGCCTCACATATTCCTCCCATGTGTAATCTCTGGACTCTGGCAATTCCCTCCACTGGAGTGTTTTGAGTCCAATCTTGTATATGGACTTTTTTTATGGTAAAAGCAGTGCTTGAAGTTTGAAAAAAGTGCAGGTACTCCCCTTGTTAGTATTAAACTTGATTTTTTTTATTTTGGGGGGATTGTTTTTTATTTTTATTGTAACTAGCATGTTAACATGTAAAAATGGTTAATAATATGTTTATTTACATTAAAATAGTATTTAATTACGTTAAAAGAGGTATTTAAATAACATTTTCAAGGTATGGCTGTAAATTCTTTCTTAAGATCTGGCTGAAGAACAAATATGACCTTACATCCTCAACTAACAAATAGGTTTTGATTAGCTTTACTTTGAAAATAAAAACATACAAAGTAGAGTTATTGTTTATGAAAACTGAGGAAGAATATTTAGATCTGCTAAAGTCTGTATCTTTGACAATATCAACACACATAAAAGAACAATAGCAATCTAATGTTGAACTGTCTTTTTACACAAAATAAATGTAGCCTAAAACTGAAATAATAATAATAATAGAGCATTATATCTATTTTTCCTTTTTAACATTTGTATTATCCTCCCATTCAATTAGGGCAAAATTTTTAAGTCTGTAGTTTTGACTGCACCCAGCAGCTAAGCAGTTTGCATAAATACATTTGAGTGAATAAGACGATAAAATGTGCTCATCCAGAAGTTGCTGGTTTATGTTTTCGAGAAGAGTGAAACTGAACTATGTCCAGACAAGCTTAAATATGCATGCTCCTCTGGAACTTGACCACGGATAGCTTGACGAGCACCGATGCTGTTGCACGTGTTGTTAAACTCACCGCTGAGTTTTGCTCAGAGAGGGCTCGGATGTTTACCGCGATTTTATCAAAATCATTTGGAAGGTCAGATAAAGGTGGAGGCGTCTGTCGTGACCACGACGTGCCTTGAGACCTGCTCTAGGGGAACACCTGTCTGTAGAAATGTCAGGTCCGACCAAGGGCTGAAAGTCTGACGGCACTGCAGCATGATGGTCACACGCCAGGTGCCGTGGAGCCATGCCCACCTTGGGACTCGAGTCTGTAGCCAGTGCTGAAGCGGTCTCATATGCATCAACCTGAGGGGGAGAACCGCCGCCGAGGATGCCATGTGTCCCAGGAGCGTCTGAAATTATTTCACTGGCACCGTCACCTTCTGCCTGAAGGTCTTCAGGCAGGTCAGCACTGATTAAGCACGTTTGGTCGAAAGACGTGCCTTGAGAGTGACCGAGTCCAACTCCATACCGAGAAAAGAGATGCTCCACACAGGGGAGAGCTTGCTCTTCTCCCAGTTGACCTGCAGCCCGAGTCGGTCGAGGTGCTGAAGCACAAGGTCCCTGTGTACACACAGTAGGTCTCGCGAGTGAGCTAGGATTAGCCAGTCGTCGAGATAATTGAGAATGCGTATGCCCTTCTCCCTCAGCGGGGCCCGGTGGACGGAGGCACACTCGCCCCGCACCGTAGTGGAGAGGATGCCACTGAACCTGGGCGGGCGTCTGGCGAACTGGAACGTGTTGCCGAGGCGAATCGTCGTAATGAGCCACCGCGAGGGGCTGGAGAGCACTAACTAAGCCTCCAGCCCCCGCGACAGTGGCACCAAGGTGGTGCATGCCATCTCCTTTTATACCCGTATATCCAGGGCGGAGAGTGGCATGCAAATTCTACTCGCCAATTCTCATTGGCCTTTTCTATTTTAAGCAAAGGTGATTGGGGCTCTCAAGATCTAACCCCTAGTGTCACTACATCGACACAACATCAAGTGAGTGACAGACAGGGAAGTGCTGGTACTCTGTTGACTAAATTATAGAAGTGCAGGTACTGCGTACAGCTGCGTACCGCCCCACTTCAAGCACTGGGTAAAAGTTACTGTTTAAGTTAAATTTACTCACATTAATAAATATGCTATGAAGTAGATTTTACTTCATTTTATGAAGTAAATTAAGATTTACTTAGAAAACTGTGTGCAAAAACTTGCAAAATAAAAATTCAGTTATTTTGTTCAGTAATTATTGGCAACACGTTTCATCCATCCTAATTATTCCTTTTTTGTTTTTCATTTATTAATAAGAATTACAGAACATGAATTGCTAATTTTCTTATATTTTGAGGAAAATTTTATTTTTTGTTGTTGCTGTTATTTTTGTTTTAGTTATTTAGTGGAGTGAATTAACTCCTGATGATGTTTCTCTGTCTGTCATTAACTCGTGACTCAAATATTTTGAATCCGTTGAAAAGATTAGTTCAGATTTGTTAATTTTGGCATAATTCATTCAGTGACCATTTTGTAAATCACATTTTTACACCAGTACGTGGCAACAAATGAATGTCTTTTATGTGTTTTGAGAGAATCATTAAACCATTGGAGAAGTTATTCATGACCAAAACGAGTCTAATTACACTTTGTGTGTCTACAAATCTATACTAAGAGAGCAGAGTATATAAGGATCATAAGCATTTTCCCCACAAATAACAACTGCATATTTATCATTTTGTGAACTGCTGTACATGACTATCAAGCTATACACAAAAGACAACATTATTAGCCTAAAAATAATTATGAGTTTTAATTATGTCCTGATGTTATTGGAATGTCGTCAGTCACTTTTACTCATAATTCCTCCAGTCTCTTTCTCTCCTTGTTAAACAAGATTACTGAACTAAATGAACAACATTCCTTCTCCTCTTCTTCAGTCAGTCAATAGACGCTAATCCTTGCTTATTCACAAATCATCTAGTTCTGATTTAAATGAACAACTGGTTCAGTGAAGGGCCATATTCATTCAGTGGGTCGAAACAATGATATGATCGCTGTCACAGCCCACACTCGAATGCTGTTGGCTCACGCTATAGTCAGTATTTATAGGCATGAAAAGTCACCATCCATGTCTCGCACATAATTGCAGTGCTGCCGTTGTTTAAAGAGCTCACAATGGGTAATCACACATTTGTGCTGTTTGCAAAGTCACAGACTTTTAGAGGGGCTAATATGAAATTTAGGGGGGCTGAAGTCCTCCTAAATAGGGTCTAGCAACACCTTTGCTAGTACCTCTACACAGTCATCAATTAATTATTTACTCACTTGTTTGAAGATATATTACTTACAATTTACTTGTTATTTCTTACAAATTTTACTTGATATTACTTACAATTGTAGCTTGCAGATTACCGATACCCATAGTAAAGTAGAGACTACTTTAAGGCCATTTTGCTTGAAATCATATTATATAATAATAGAGAACTGCAGTAACATCAGGAGGTGGAGTTTTATTTTAAGCTACTTTATTTGCTCAAGTAAAATGTACAGAAAATATTTACAATAATGGCATAAAACAAGCAAATAATAAAGTAAAAACAATCTAATATAATTTTTACATTTAGTGCTCTGGAGTTAGTCGTTAGTCTCATGGAGCTATAAGGAAGGGGGAGACTGGAGAGAATTGTCACACTTTTTACTGTTTTACCCCAGTGAATATTTCTCAAAGTCAATTTCTGTATTGACACATACTTTAAAGTCTTGGCATCAAAAGTCTATTAAACATTTCCACCAGTTCATTTAGTGCATGTTGACCTTTTGTGACAACATTCCCCAATAGCAGCATTTTGTTGCATGGTAACATGTCATTAAATAGAATGTTCAGCTAAATTTAAACAATTATGAAACACAAAGCAATGCATGAAACAGCTAAAAATGAAAAAGTAAATACAAAATATTAAAGCATTGTTTTGGCCATCAGAAATTGTAATTAATACACTGTATAATTGTATAAAATAGGCCTTCAAATGTTGGGTGTAATTCAAATACAACGTAATTAGTTATATAATCTAATAACTTTAACTATTAATTTGCATTTAATTACTTTCACGAATTAAAGTGTAACATTTTAAATGATTGTAATCAGATTACAGTTACTGAATAAAGTAATTATTTTTATGTAGGCTACATTACTTATTACACATACTGTATTTCTAAAATACTATTGGTAACACTTTACAATAAGGTTCCATTTGTTAACAATTTGTTAACTAAAGTTAATATGAATTTACAATAAACAATACTTTTACAACATTTATTCTACTTAATTTCAAAATACAAAGTTGTGTATGTTAACATTAGTTATTAAACCATGAACACACAATCAACAATTGTATTTTTATAAACTAACATTAACCAAGATTAAAAAATTATGTACAAATATATTGTTCATTGCTACTTCAAGATACCTAATGCATTAACTAATGTTAACAAAGGAAACCTTAATGTAAAGTGTTACTACAATATTATGTAGGCCATATAATACATTTAAACTATGAATTAATGTTCATATGTATGTCTGTTTGTGTTTCTGAGACAGCTGAAGGGTGAGACAATGAACTATAGACATGATAGAAATATAGACATTTAGAATTTGTTGTACACAAAACAAAAGCTTTCCTATGAAGTGTTTTAGAAAGAAAACTAAAAGTAAAGTAATGATTAGTGTCATTGCTTTTTGATGAAGTAATCAGTAAAGTAACCTGATTACAATTTTAGAGAAGTAAACTTATTAGTAATTTGTAGTGGATTACTTATTTTGAGAAACTTTTACCCAACACTGGTGACAACTTGCCACCAAACAGCACACCCTTAAAATCTACCATCATTATGTTGTTGACTCTTGCCTTAGTGTATGCCATTAATTGTTTTAACTTAATTACTTCTCATTACTATTACCAACATATTATGATGCTGGAATTTAAGTTTAGAGGACAGAATTCACTTCAGTTATTCAAATAAGACATATTTGAACTAAATCAATTTACAAAACCACTGCTAGAGAAAACATGCATTTGTGTAATTTGCTGTTTGACTCAAAACCTTGTAGTTACTGAGACAGCCCATGACAACTTCAGCATGCAAACAATAGCCCATCTTCTCTATGTAAAATCTCACATTACACATTCACATTTAAAGGAATAGTTCACCTAAAAATGAAATTTCTCTCATCTTGTGCTCACCCTCATGCCACCCCAGAGGTGTATGACTTTTTGATTCTGCTGAACGCAAACGAAAACTTAAAAAATAATAATATCTGAGCTATGTTGGTCTATTTAATGCACGTGAATGATGGCCAGATGCTCAAACGATGCTTATTGATGCTCAAAAACACACAAAAAGGCAGCACAAAAGTAATCCATACGACTCCAGCATTTAAATCAATTTCTTCAGAGGCGATAGGACAGGTGTGGGTGAGAAACAGATTAATATTTTAGTCCTTTTTTACTATAAATCTCCACTTTCAATTTCACATTCTTCTTCTTTTGTTTTTGGTGATTCACATTCTTTGCGCACATCGCCACCTACAGGGCAGGGAGTAGAATTTATAGTAAAAAGTACTTAAATATTGAACTGTTTCTCACCCACATCTTTTATATCGCTTCTGAAGACATGGATTTACCCACCGGAGTCTTATGGATTACTTTTATGCTGCCTTTATGTGCTTTTTGGAGCTTCAAAGTTCTGGCTACCATTCACTTGCATTGAATGGACCTACAGAGTTGAGACTTTTTTTTTTTTTTTTTTTTCTAAAAATCTTAATTTATGTTCTGCAGGAGAACAAAAGTCATACACATCTGGGATGGCATGAGGGCGAGTAAATGATGAAAGTATTTTTGGGAGAACGATTCCTTTAATGTACACATCGTCTTACAAAATAATAATAATAAAAAAAAAAATCAGCGTTGCTCTTTTTCTAGATGATCTAATCCAGATGAAACCCAGCAATAGTTATCAGCAGTGGCATTTTTCTTAATGGCTTTTTTTGAGCGTTTCCATCGGTAGATGACAAAGACTGACGTGAGCACAATGAGCATAAGCAATAAAATAACTGAACCCAAGACACACAGCAAAATCCAAGAACTGCCGAGGAAACTTTCTGAACGTTTACTAGAGTCTGTTTTAGTATTTGTCTCGTTGCGTAAAAGGGGATTGATTGCTGAGGGTCCATGGGCGTCAGCTAACTGATTCAGTTCTGTTATGAGTGCCTCTTCGTGGTTTTGGGATGTTGGACTAGGCCTGTTGTGTGGTTTCTCTGTTGGATCCGGGACGCAGCTTATGCCATTTTCAGCTAAAGTGAAGTTTTGCCTGCACGAACACCTATAACTTCCCAAAGTATTAAAGCAGATGTCTTCGCACGGCTTATTGAGACATTCATCTATATCTATACATGTCCCACTATCGTCCAATGATGAACTGTAACCTGCGTGACAGTAACATGAGAATGAACCCTGTGAATTGAGACAGCCCTGGTCACATCTGAATTCGGTGCATTCGTCCACGTCTTCGCATTTCCCAGCTAAAAGCCTGAAACCTGGTTTACACACACAAAAGTAGCTTCCCGGATTGTTGCGACACTTGTGTTCGCCGCAGATGCTTTGACTGCATTCGTCGATATCAACGCAGCTGATGTTGTCTCGTGCCAGCTGAAATCCATCCGGACATGCGCACGAAAACCCAGTGGCTGTCGATACGCACTTCGATTCGCACGGTGAATTTTCGCAGTTGTTTCTGAGAGCGCAACTAACTCTATCATCCGTCAGATAATAACCCTCCCGACATTCACAACGCACACCTGCCGCATTAGTCTCTAAACAAAGATGATCGCAACCACCGTTTTTATGTTTGCAACTTCTTTTATCCCGTGCGCAAAAGCGCTCTGAATTTGTCCAGTCAAAAGGACCATTTTTGTTGTCACACAAAGAGATAAAAGTTCCATCACCCTCTGACCCATTGCACTGTATTTCAGCCCATGTTCCATGTGGTAGCATTGACAACCCGTCATTCTGATTGAGGGGTTTTGTTAAAAATGGAAGATTATAACTGACATCACCTGGTTCGTCCAACGCAATGGGTTTGCACATGCCTTTGGAAAGAAATGTACACATATAAAAGGCGCTGTCTCGGCACGTGCCATCTGTCCATTTCAGATCATCCAGTAACGACACCGACACGCACCGCTTTTCCGTGCACGTACTCGAAGGGTTCTTTTTCCAGTTGGAATATTTGGAAACTCTTGGCTCCGACGTCCATTTGTAGCCATGCAACTCCTCATTGAAATTAGTACAGTTTCCTTTGACCAATTCAAGTCCTATCCAAAGTTTAGAGTGGCGTACGGAGCGTTCTCCTGATGCTAAAAGAGCTGATTTCACGATCTCTAATTCATTGTGATTCCTCATAGTGACCAAATTACCGCCATTATCGATACAGTTCTTATGAGCTTCTTCAAAACGTTCCTCCTCCAAATGCAATGTAAGGCAAGCCTCAGCCGTGCACGTTGTGGTCACCCGATTGGTCCCGCCAGAGACAAAAGTGAACAGCATCAGAATTAGTACGCGCATCATCCCGTCACTATCATCAATATAAAAACTGCCTATCGTTCGTAAATTTTCAGTTCATCTCTGAGAATAGAGAAGAAATTGTTCGTATGACGTCCAAATGCCAAAGCAGTGTGATGAGTCGTTAGGCTTGCTCAAACTGATGCATCCTGTTTGGTTGATAACCTACAACGGAAATAATTGTAAGCAGCAGGCTTCATTGTCTCTTCTCAGAGCGTGTTCCTGTAGGCAGCAAAAACAATTGCCCTGGCTGCTTATTGTTTTGACTAGTTTCCCAGATCTGACAGCCTATGGCGGCTCTAAAACGCCACAGCACTCCAAATGTAGCCTTTGAGCTTAGGATTGATATTAACCTGGGTCAAACTGAGGGTCTAATTTAAATAATATTTTATAGAGAGTTTTTATTTGTCATGAGGATAACATCAGTATCTTAAGAATAATCCTTCTTGGAATATATCATCCACCCTTGCCATGACTAATACAACTGTTTGTTCACCTCATTTAAAAATATCAAAGTTTCACAATACTGCCATCTATGCAGTTTTCCATGAAGAATCATACAGTACTGTGTGCTCTAAGGTTGGCAATTTAACCATGAGGGATAAAGGGTTATAAAACGAGTGACCAGTCTAACCATTTAAAGGGGATGCATGCTGAATAAAGATTAGGCAAACATAATCGGATTACTGGGTCATTGGGAAAGATGAGCAAATGAAGTATTTGAGGGTCGTTGTACTATGGTCCACAAAATCCTTCAGAAATGCATTATAAGTGTATTTGGAATCATTAGTTCACACATATTTCTATTTTTAATGGATTATTTTACTAATATGGTATGATTACTGTATTTTTTGCTTTTGGCTCCATATGCGAAGATTGCCTACATAAAAATTCTCATAATTAACTTTAACCACATTATACCAATATATACTTAAGATAAGTGTGATATAATAAAGACAACATGTTGTTTCTAAAAGTATTTTTTTTATTATTGTTATTGTAGTAAATATTATTTTGTAAAGGAATTGCTCACCCCAAAATGAAAATTTTCTCATCATTAACTCACCCTCATGACATCCCAGAGGTGTACGACTTTTCTTTCATCTGCAGAAAACAAATGAAGATTTTTAGAAGAACATTTCAGCTCTGTAGGTCCTCACAATACATGCGAATGGCGGCTAGAACGTTGATGCACCAAAAAGCACATAAATGCAGCATAAAAGTAATCTCTATGACTCAAGTGGTTTAATCCATGTCTTCAGAAGTGATATGATAGGTGTGGGTGAGAAACAGATCAATAATTAAGTCCTTTTTTTTACTATAAATTTTCCTCCCTGCCCAGTAGGTGGCGTTATGCATGAAGAATGCAAATCGCCTAAAACGAAAGAAGAATGTGAAAGTGTCCATTTATAGTAAAAAAAGGACTTAAATATTCATCTGTTTCTCACCCACACCTATTGCTTCTGAACGCATGGATTTAACCACTGGAGTCGTATGGATTACTTTTATGCTGCCTTTATATGCTTTTTGAGCTCCAAAGTTCTGGCTACCATTCACTTGCATTGAATGGACCTACAAAGCTGAGATAATTTTCTAAAAATCTTCATTTGTGTTCTGCAGAAGATAGAAAGTCATACGCATCTGGGATGGCATGAGGGTGAGTAAATAATAAGATAATTTTCATTTTTGGGTGAACTATCCCTTTAAGTGTATTAAGACATCCTTTTCCCCTGTGTCGGCTCTTAAATTATAGTAGATGTATAAACCTTAAAAGAAACATTTCAATTCAATTAAAATGTATTTGTAAAGCACTTATCACAATAAATATTGTGCCAAAGCAGTTTTACAGAGAATATTGCCATACAGCCCTCAGTGTGCAAGTCTAAAGCAGTGATGAGAACAATCTATGGCTGTCAATAGATTAAAATATTTTTGATTCATATCATGATTTTCATAAAGGCTTTAGAAAGCATAATGAAACAGTAAAAAAATAAAATAAAATCATATTTGGTAAGTGGTAACTTTTGTAGATTTTTTTTAAAGTACAGTTTTTCCCCTCTTACATTTTTCCCTCAATCCACCCCAGGTTAAATAACATTGAAAACAGACTGCAGATTATACCTGGCCATGCTAAATATCCTCTTGAAAGAATCTGTAGAATTAAATATATATATATATATATATTTATACTTTTCCCCCATTTCCTCTTGGTAGTTCCATTATTTTCTATATTTTGCCCGGAAACACCCGTTCAACATGGCTATGTCTTGCCATTGTGTCTATTGCCTGCCTGCTACCGATAAATACAGCAATGAATCACATCCTGTGTTTGTGTTGAGTGGGCCAGCGCCTCTATTTCAATGGCAGGAAATGACCTAAGACACCCTTTTGGTAGGTCCTCTTAGACCTAATGTTAAAACATTAGACGTTGCTTATTTTTTCTTAGTCATCAGGAATTGTGCTCCTTTCTACTATTTTGCATTATACAGGAGATTGTAAGATACAAATAAGAGACAAGAAACACATTTTCTTCCTTACATTGATTAAAGTTTGCATATAAGTGGTTAAACATTGCTTATCGTAAAATAAGTATGATGATCTTCTATTATACAGAGGACATATACAAAATTTTATAAAATAAATACAATAAGAGAATTTTACTGCATAAATTAAAGTTGAATGGCCATGCATGCTCTTCGTGAGTCATTTCAATGAAGCCTGTTTTATGGTCATAATATTTTAACACTGTTTACATTAGGACGTGTTCCTGAAATGATTATGCTATATCTATTTTATTGCATAAATCAACCCATTGTTCATTTGTAGACAAATGTCTTTAGGTGTATATCCAACATCTTTCCTCTACCTTTTCTAACAATTCTACATACCACACTGATATCTGATATAAGATAGCAATGACCTTTCTCAAAGAAACACAAGCCTTTGTGATTGTTATAATGACAATTATAACAATTCTAACCACTGTGCATATGGTAATTATTATGTATTTCATTGATCTACAGTATTCTGTCATGAAGATGCCATGAGTTTACAGGTGACAATAGGAATGTAATATCATGATGGTGACCTCTGGTGCAGAATGAGTGATATTAACCTATACATCTACTGACTGGATATGGAGTACCATGGAGAGCATTGTGAGCTTGAGAATATTTTAGTGAAATCACATATTTTAGCCATTGTTGTAGCAAGAAATTGATGTTAGAATTCTTCAGAAATACACAACACTGTTACGTTTATGCATTATGCAGAAGACATGCATTGTTCTTTCATTTCGCAAAAGTAATTCTTTAAGGTAGCATTCTCTGTGAATGTAGTTTACAGATAAGATTCTCATTGTGGTTATAAAAACAAAAAGGTATAATGTTGTCCACCTCCACTTAATTATTATTATTATTATTTTTTTAACAAATAAGTAAATATTTAATCAGTGTTTTTTATTTTATAAGTGAAAACGCTATAGATCCGAAGTACTGCATTCTGCATGTGCTGCTCATACTTAAATGGTTTAAATGTTTCTAGGTGTTTATATGCAGATATTTAAATGCATTACCTTAGCTATTTGTACACTGAAAAAATGTTTCTTTGGATCAAAGTAAAACAAATTGCGTCAACTTGTTACAACGAATTACTTTAATTTTTCTCAACTTAAAAAAAGTTGACACTGGATAGAATTAATTATCCATTAGTCATCCAAAGCAAAACGTGTCTATGAACCAAATAAAGTTTTCAAGTTTAATTAAATCTCAAATTATACTAGTCTAAATGTTTTCTCTTTGTATGAACTTTTTAAAAATTATTTTATTTTTTTTTACTTCTTTTCAAACCAAATATCCAAACAAATACAATTTAAAAAATCAATATAATATCAAGACATTTCTTCACTTTGATTTTATCAAAAGCGTTAGACAAAAATTTTTCAACATTTATTTTGTCGGAATACAACATTTTTACAATGTGTATATTACCAGACAAAGCATCCTTAACAAATACACATTTTATAATAATGAAAATGCCTTTCCACCATTTTTACAATTTTTACGTATAAAATAAGGCAACAAAGAATAACACATACACATTGTATAACAATGAAAAAAGCTTTCCATGTTGGCATAACAACTGAGGTTCAATAGAAAAATACACAATATTTCCATGAACAGTTAATTAGAAATGACTTTACAAAACCAAGCATTTAAAAAAATAAAACATCACATCACAAAGGCCAATAAAATTTCTGATGCTACTGTTAAAACAAGTTTGGGTCAAAAACTGCTTTAAAAGTGGCATTATACAACCAAATATATGTAATAAAACATTTGTCAAATTAGCCAGTGGAAAAACAAAACAATGAAAATGGATTTCCACCTTCAAGGAATAGTTCACACAAAAATGAAAATTCTCTCGACATTTACTCAAAGGACACACATTTATATACACACACACACACACACACACACACACTCACTATATGGCCAACAGTTTGTGGACACCCCCTTCTAATTAACGAATTTGGTTACTCCGTTAAATCCAGTAAAGAAAAATCTTAATGTTTCTTTATGTAATGGCTTGGGCTTTGTGTGCTTCCAAATTTGTGGCAACTGTTTGGGGATAGCCCTTTTCTGTTCCAGCATGACAATGCCCCTGTGAACAAAGTGAGGTCCATAAAGAAATGGTTTACTGTGTCTGGCGTGGAAGAAATTGACTGGCCTGCACAAAGCCCAGACCTGAACCCCACTGATCACATTTTGGGGTGAACTGGAACAGCAATGTATTAAATTAAAAATATTGAAAATAAACTTTTGGTTGAAAACTGCTTTTAAAGTGATATTCTACAACCAAATACATTGAAAATAAAGCATCTGTCAAATTTGCCAAAGTAAAAAAAAAAAAAAACAAAAGCAAAAAAAAAAAAAAAACCAATGAAAATTGCTTCACCTTCAACAGAAAATTGTAGCTGGGTCAAATGAGAGGAATTCACTCCTGCAGCTTCGAAGAGAGGTTCTGCACCCTTCGGCTCATCCACCTATTCTCTATATCCATGATTTTTTTTGAAAGGCCTCAAAGGAAGTCCTTCAGGATATTTTAAATTCAGTGCATAAATGAGTACAAACATCATGCTACAGGCACATGCAACCGAGGACAACTCATTTAGTACCTCCACGCCGTCAATGACTATGCCAATGTCCAATGGAGAGCTGAGAGCATCACTTTCACGTAGCACAAAAATGGCCATGGTGGTCTTTTCAAATTCTCTCCCCGCTTCCTCCCTCTGGCCAGCCTAAATACGTACAAGAACAGAGAGTGATTGAGGGAGTGTGGAAGAAAAAAAAAAAACACCTGAGTATGCCCAGAGCTGCCAGGATCCCACAAGGTTAAAGGATTAGTCCATGCAAAAATGAAAATTCTCTCATAATTTACTCACCCTCATTCCATCCCAGATGTGGATGATTTCATTGTTCATCTGAACACAAATTAAGATTTTTACAAGAAGTTTTCAGATGTGGAGGGGCACAGAATGTAGACAGCAACCAACACTTTCAAGGTCCAAAAGTCACATTTAGGCAGGATAATAGTAATCTATATTGATGCAGTTGCACAATGAAGGTCTTCTGAAGAGAAACGCTGTGTACATGTAAGAAACAAATCCATAATTAAGACGTTTTTAACGATAAACCATTGCTTCCGGTTAAAACGCAAGTCTTCTGTTATGTCTTATGCGTCCTGTTGTGATATGAAAGGTTGCGTATCATTGAGCGGAAACATACGTGTGTTCGAGTATGTGCGTGCAATCATGTCTGTGTCAGTCATACGCAATCTTTCATATCACAACAGGATGCATGAAGACACATCAGAAGACTTGCGTTTTGATGGATTATAGTTAAAAACGTCTTTAATATGGATTTGTTTCTTACAAACACAAAGCGTTTAGCTTCAGAAGACCTTCATTTAGTGACTGCATCGATATGAATTGCCATTATCCTGCCTAAATGTGACTTTTACACCTTGAAATTGTTGGTTGCCTATATTGCTATTCTATGTCCCTCCACATCTGAAAACTTCTAAAAATCTTCATTTGTATTCAGATCAACAACAAAAGCCATCCACGTCTGGGATAGAATGAGGGCGAGTAAATTATGAGAGAATTTTCATTTTTGGGGGGATTATTCCTTTAAGGGTGTATGAGAACCTCTGTGAAGTTGTCAACCCACAAAATTAAATCAACATAAATATACAATTTGTTTGTGCTGCAAAAACAAACATCTGTGTTGGTTGTTACTTGATTTGCACTGGTTTCTGTCATTCTAACAATCACTAACTCTGTAAATTCTGTTTTTTAGATACTTTAGAGGAGCAGTGAGATAACTTCCCACACCATCATCTAAATCAGTGTTTCTCTACTCCAGTCCCTGGGCCCCCCTCCCAGAACATGTTAGATGCCTCCCTATTTAACACACTAACAAGCTGATGAGTTGAATCAGGTGTTTATATTAGTGAGACATCTAAAACATTCTGAGAAGGGGGGCCCGAGGACTGGAGTTGAGAAACACTGCTCTAAATTACTGTTAACCAGTGACTTTTTAAAATCAAGCACAAACAAACGTCAGTGGTTTGGAGCAATTTTTCCAAAAAGTGGAAAGTGACATCAAACATCTACAAAAATAGTGTAATATCTCAGAAACCAAACAGGCACAAATGTTTGCTTTTGTGGCACAAATCAGCAAAAACGAATTGTATATTTTCCTTGATAATTTAGTTATATGGAGTGCCAATGTCACAGAGGTTGAGTGAAAACTAAATTGATTAGCACAAACAATTCTATTCACATGCATCTAATACCTGATCCAACTTTAATAGTGTCCATAGTTAAGTTATTAGTGTCCTAATAACCTGGAGAAGCTGAGAGCTCTGTCTGTCCAAAGAGGCCAAAAATCTCGCTTGTAAAGTCATGATTCACAAAATTCTGCATTTATCTGTAAGAAAGAGAAACAGACAATAAACTTTGGAAAGAAGCTAATATTACTTTAAGAAAAGTATTTTTAAAAATACACAGAGCATTAAACAACAAAAAGTATAGTTAGGGCTTGTGAAAATTTATTTTAAGACATTTTCAAAAACACTAAATACTAAAATCCATAATTTAAATTATGATAACTTCATGATCAATCACTCAAATTTATTTTTTTTTACAATGAAATAACTGCTTTTACCTCTTCTTCTTGAAACAGTGCTGGCCATCGTTCTTGTAGTTCCTGAACACTAGGTTGTTTTTCCACAACTTCTTGTCTACGCAAAGCAAACGTCTTTGCCATTTTTTCTCTGATAGTCCCTGCACTGTTTCTTTTCTTCACTTCCTTTAAAAGTGACAGGGGCTCAGTTTCAAGGTTCTCTGATGTCTCTCCAGCAGGAAGAGATGGCATATGGTTGGCCTTGCCATGTTTAGGTCGTTTCACATTTTTGGCAAGAAAAGCATCATCTGAAGCTTTGGTTTTTGGGGAATTGACCAAATACTCAGGGCATCCAAGGCCTTTCAAATGTGTGCGGAGGTTTCCCATCTTCATTTGAAGTCTCTGCGTCCACCCGTAGCAACCATTGGAAGATCCTTTTTCTGCCAAGCAAGGATGTTTCTGTCAGGAATACACCAGGCTCCCCAGTCATCAAATCACAGCGCTCTAACTCACCAGAGTATTAACTCACCCGCACCTGCAGCCAATTCAAATACCAATCAGCACCACTATAAGAAGCACACACAAACACTCACTCTTTGTCTGCTCACCGACGAGTTCACAGACTCTAACCCCTGTTCCAGCGATCTTCCTAAGATTACCTACCTGTGCTCTAAGCGATCTCCTGTGGAATACTAACCCTTTCTCCAATGATCTCCTGTGGATTACTCACCATTCTCCAGCGAACTCCTGTGAAATACTCATCTGTGCCCCAATGATCTCCTGTGGATTACACACCCATTCTCCAACGATCTCCTGTGGATTATACACCCATTCTCCAGCGAACTCCTGTGAAATACTCATCTGTGCCCCAGTGATCTCCTGTGAAATACTTATCCTCTCTCCAATGATCTCCTGTGGGTTACTTACCAAAGCTCCGGTGCTCACCTGTGATACACTCACCTGTGGATTCACCTTCACCAAGTGAACACCTCCCTTGACATCAGCTCACCTCTGTGTATCTGGCTTAGTCTTTGCATTCACCCTCCATCCCCACCAAGAACGGTACTTCACCAGTCTGCCTTCACTTGTGAACAATTTGTAAATAAACACCCCTGCTCGCGTTCAAAACTCCATCTTGTGTCTGTGGTTACATAACAGATGACCAGACCTAAAACACAGCCATGAACCCAGCAGGAAGCACATCACCAGACCCCATTCAAGATCTTGTCAATGCCAGTGCACTCTCCAACCCCACTCCATCTACATCACCTCCGGTTCCCAATCCTCCACCTGTGTTTACTGCCAGTCCTGTGGTCAATCCAGCTCATTGCTGGATTGGAGGACTGCCAAAGATTCTTACTCAAATGTTCTCTGGCATTGGAAATGCAGTCGCATCGTTACTCCACCGACATATCCAAGGTCTCATCATCTCCTTACTCACTGGAAGAACTCTTCAATGGGCACAAACCCTCTGGCAGCAGGTTAGCCCCATCTTACACACCCTTGATGGCTTCATGGCTCACTTCCAAGAGGTGTTCGGTCACCCAGGTGGTAACTCGACTGTAAGTGAACAATTAAATAAATTACGTCAGGGCAAAAGCTCAACTGATTATTTCCTCAGATTCCGAACTCTAACTGCTGCCAGTGGGTGGAATGAACCGGCCTTTATTACCACATATCAGCAGGGACTAGATCCATCTATACGGCTACATCTCACATCAGTGGATGATTCCACTGGATTGGAGAAATGTATTCAACATTCCATTCGAGCCTCCCGTCGTATGAAGTCTTGTCTCTACAAAATGTCCACACGGCAGCCTCCATCACACAGCCGGCCTTTCACCTACCTGAACTCACAAGAATCCAGCCCAGAACCCATGCAGGTGGACACATCCCGTTTAACTCCAGAGGTTATGTCTATATTGGGGTGGCGGGGGACATGTCATAACAGCATGCCCCATTCGACCTCCTCGTCCAACGGTGAGTTTTGTCTCCAATTCAAATGTTTGTTACATCTGTAACACTTAATGCTGGTACAATTTCTGTTACAGTTTCCGCCCTACTCGACTCCGCTTCAGCTGGCAACTTCATCTCCAGGACGCTCTGCCGGCAACTCAACTTAGTAAAGATGGTCAACGACTCAGCATACTGGATCCACTCCATAACTGGTAAACCTCTTCTCCGGGGACCAGTATGACACTGCGTGGGACCTCTCAGAGTACAAGTGGGTTTGTTACATGTGGAGGATATCACGTTGCTGGTTCTTGAGAGTTCAACATCTGATATCATCTTGGGGTGCCCATGGCTAATTCAACATTCACCAGTTATCTCATGGTCTTCTGGAAACATCCTGAAATGGGGTACCAAGTGTTTCTCAAACTGTTTTCCCTCTTTACCCATTGTAAAACGTGTCACTCACTACAGGAAGCCCTACCCATTGCCTTAACCACAGCCACTATTGAAAGCCCAGTAAACCTCACCTCCAATGACATCCCCTCATGCTATTCCCAGTTTCAGGATGTCTTCTGCCCCCAACATGCCACTCAACTCCTGCCGCATCGACAATGGGACTGTGCGATTGACCTGTTTCCTGGTGAACCAGTGCCTTAAGGAAAGATTTACCCACTGTCACTCCCCGAGCAGAAGACCATGGAAGAATACATGGAGGAGGCACTTAAACAGGACTACATCAGACCATCAACTTCCTCTGCTGCTTCCAGCTTTTTTCGTGGCTAAGAAAGATGGTGGTTTGAGACCTTGTATTGATTACCGCGCTTTCAACAAGGTGACCGTCAAGTTCCGGTACCCCCTTCCTCTCGTCCCAGCCGCCCTGGAGCAATTGCGTGGAGCCACTATTTTCACCAAGCTGGACCAACGCAGTGCGTATAACCTCATTCGTATTTGGGAGGGTGATAAATGGAAGACAGCTTTTATCACCACAACAGGCCACTACGAGTACTAGGTGATGCCGTATGGCCTGGTAAACGCCCCCTCCGTCTTTCAGGGGTTCATGAATGAGGTGTTCCTGGAGTACCTCCATCAATTCATACTAGTTCACATCGATTATATCCTGGTTTACTCCCGGCGCAAAACAGAACATTGTAAGCATGTCACACTTGTGTTGGAAAAGCTGAGGAAGTTCCACCTGTATCTAAAAGTGCTCATTCCATCAGGTCTCCATGCAATTCCTCAGATATAACATCAGCTCTGAAGGCATCCAGATGGACGAGGGGAAGGTGGAAGCTGTGAGATCCTGGCCCACTCCAAGCACCATAAGAGCTCCAATGTTTTCTTAGCTTTGCCAATTTCTGTTGTCGCTTCATCCAGAACTACAGTTCTATCACCTTACCACTAACATCCCTCCTTAAGGCCAAGCCGAAATACCTCTCATGGTCATTCGAAGCCAATCAAGCTTTTAACGGGTTGAAACAAGCATTTACATCTGGTCCACTTCTAGTCCACCCAGACCCAAATAAACCTTTTATGGTGGAAGCAGATGCTTCAACCTCTGGAGTGGGCGCTGTCCTTTCACAGCAGCAGGGGAAACCACCTCGCTACCATCCATGCTCCTTCTCCAAGAAAATTTCCCCAGCGGAGCAGAATTATATCGGGAACTTCTGGCCATCAAGCTTGCCCTGGAGGAATGGCGTCACTGGCTGGAAGGAGCCTGTCATCCCTTCCTGGTTCTCACCGATCACCGTAACCTGGAGTACCTATGAGAGGCGTGACTATTAAACCCCCATCAAGCCCGATGGGCTCTATTCGTCCAGGGATGAAAAATGTCAAGGCTGATGCCCACTCTCGCATACACTCTACCGAAGACTGTCAGGAGACTCCTGAACTCATCCTACCTCAAAAGATCTTCATAAATCCCATTCAATGGTCCCTGAACGATAGGATTGCAGAAGCCGCCACCACAGAAGCTGCTTCACCGGGCTGCCCGGATAACCACCTCTATGTCCCATCTGCCCTACGTAATGAACTTTTTGACTCTGTCAACTCTTCCCTAGGCACTGGTTACCCGGGGACCAATCGAACCCTCTCGCTGCTCTAATGTCTGGAGCTGGGGGTAATGTCACAAATACACCAGGCTCCCCAGTCATCCAATCACAGCGCTCGAACTCACCAGAGTACTAATCACACGCACCTGCAGCCAATTCAAGATACCAGTCAGCACCACTATAAGAAGCACACACAAACACTCACTCTTTGTCTGGTCACCAATGTGTTCACAGACTCTAACCCCTGTTCCAGCGATCTTCCTTAAATTACCTACCTGTGCTCTAAGCGATTTCCTGAGGAATACTAACCCTTTCTCCAATGATCTCCCGTGGATTACTCACCCAATCTCCAGCGAACTCCTCATCTGTGCCCCAACGATCTCCTGTGAAATACTTATCCTCTCTCTAACGATCTCCTGTGGTATACTTACCCGTTCTCCGACGTCCTCCTGTGGGTTACTTACCAAAGCTCTGGTGCTCACCTGTGATACATTCACCTGAGGATTCAACTTCACCAAGTGAACACCTCCCTTGACATCAGCTCACCTCTGTGTATCTGGCTTAGTTTTACCATTCACCCTCCATCTCCACCAAGAATGGTACTTCACCAGTCTGCCTTCAACTTGTGCACAATTTGTAAATAAACACCCCTGCTCGGGTTCAAAACTCCATCTTGTGTCTGTGGTTACATAACAGTTTCTTGATTAGTGCCTCTGAAACTTCACAAAAGTCTGCACTGCTGGGGTAAGCTTTATACTTGTAGATCTCATCACATATCTTCTCCAGAATGTCAGATTTCATCTTTGGGGTGACATTCAGCCTTGTGCCATTAGCCTTAAAAAGTGCATTTCTTCTCTCTAATTGGAATTCAGTGTCACAAGAAAAGCAAGGAATATTAAATTCCTTTGGCCACTGTGCTGCCCAATGTGATGGAAGTAATCTTTGAACAATGATGTGTGTTTGTATTCACAAAGTATGCATTTATAAGTTGTCAATGCATCTTTTTGAAGGGGACGTTGGGGATGGCTCCTTGACAAATCTCTCTTCAGAGAACTCCAGGTTTTAAATGAACAAGGACAGTCTGAATAAGTAATGATCAAGCTTATAATGCTCGAGAAGCTCAGATCACCTTTGAGTTACTTGACTAAGGGTGTGTTCACACTTGGCAGGTTTGGTTCGATTAAAACGAACTCTGGTGTGATTGCTCTGTTATTGCAGATCATTTGAACAAGTGTGAACGCTGCCATCCGAACCTTGGTGCGCACCAAACAAGCGGACCGAGACTGCCTGAATAGTGGCTCTCGGTCCGCTTCCAAACGAACTCTGGTGCGGTTCGATTGATATATGAACGCAACATGGACCTAAGATGTCTAAACGGACCAAAAACAGGAAGTAATTTGCCTAATACTGACATCAAGCATACCTGGTTCTTCTCATCATAGGATCTATGTTGCCCATTACAGTTCGGTACAGGCGTCGGAACCGCCGTCAGCTGTCCTTACAGCATATCTTCATTTGTGTGTGCAACGGAGGAATTCCTGGCATTGTTTTGACTCCTTTACACATTTTATTAGCTCTTCGTTTGTTCTCAGCTGGTAAAAAAACCACCATATATACATATATAAATATCGAGCGCATTTAGCCCAGCAGCCAGCATTGTTTTGGATGTTTGGAAAGTTCATAAAAGCTGTCCAATCAGGTTGTGACTTATTCCTGATGCCTTTTGTGTTGTATCGTTAGGTTCGGTGTTAAAAATGCCAGTGTGAATGCTAAGCGAACCAGGACTAAATGTATCATTTTCTTTTTTGGTCTGGACCAAGAGGACCAAGAGAACCGAACTACAAGTGTGAACACACACTAAAAGAAGAGGCACCTCCCTCTTGAAAGGGCATGAAAGGAAAAAACAAAAAAGTTGATACATTACAGAATAGACCCTACACAGCAATCATCAAAAGATGCAAATTACTTAAATTTATCTTATGATTGGATTATTCCAAAACTGTACAGAAAAGTTATTCAGCAGTATCCTTATCCTACAAAAGACAAAGAGAATTATAAAAACTGGCTTATATAAAGGTTAACATAATGATAATAAAAAAATCATTCTTTGGCAAATTTGTAAATATTTACATTTGATTGATATATGAGGTAAAAAAAAAACAACAATTATTATTGGTAAATAATACAAACGGTTAAAAAAAGTACACCACATCAATTAAAATGATCATGATAATTTTTTTTTCATTCAATATTTCTCAAAATGCATTAAACAGAGTGAATGCAAAACCATATTTGCAGTAATGGAATAATACAACTTACCTCACATTTTAATTGATTAATAATTAATCCTTCAATTTAATGGTATGACATGTAAAAATGAATTTAACCACTGCTGCAATCCTGTAAGGTATTCTAATCTACGTGTTTAAATTCAATACAAGTGTAATTCTACTATTTAAATGACTAATCACTGTTGTTTTGAGTTCTCTGACAAGTTTCTACTGATCTATAATATACTGTAATAACACTTCAACGCAGATCATCGGAATTTAAACCATGCAAGTGCAATTTGTCTACACATTTGTCTGAAAAAATCTAAAACAACAAGTGCCAAGAAAATTCACCTGCTGTAAATGTTGTGATGAGCATATCATAATATCAAGATTTTAAGTGCCCGGGTTTGAACTTTAAGCCATCCCGTCACTAGACAGAAGTGATCTGATGCAAATGTGCGCTGAGAGGCGATCACGCAAACAGCTCTTTCTAATGATGCAAAGGTCTAACGACCTGCTCAGTAACAAAAATATATACAGTATATACTACATCTCAATATCACTAAATTCATCTAACATTAAGCAGTTTATTTGTATTCTTATTTTATTTCCACTCAGTTTGACTTCAACATGAGGAGGGAAACTTGACTCTGAAAAACACCAAAAAGAAAAATGCCCAGGGTCCCTGCTCATCTGCATGAACGTGCCTTAGGCATGCTGCATGAAGGCATGAGGACTGCAGATGTGGCCAGGGCAATAAATTGCAATGTCTGTACTGTGAGATGCCTAAGACAGTGCTACAGGGAGACAGGAAGGACAGCTGATCATCCTTGCAGTGGCAGACCATGTGCAACAACACCTGCACAGGATGGGTACATCTGAATATCACACCAGCGTGACATGTACAGTATGGCAACAACAACTGCCTGAGTTACACCAGGAATGCACAATCCCTCCATCAGTGCTCAGACTGTCTGCAATAGGCTGAGAGAGGCTGGACTGAGGGCTTGTAGGCCTGTACTACTTAATGCAGGTCCTTATCAGAAATCACCGTCAACAACGTCACTTATGGGCACAAACCCACCTTCGCTGGACCAGACAGAACTAGCAAAAAGTGCTCTTCACTGACGAGTCATGTTTTTTTCTCACCAGGGGTGATGGTCGGAAGGAATGAGCATTACACCGAGGCCTGTACTCTGAAGCGGGATCGATTTGGAGGTGGAGGGTCCGTATAGTCTGGGGCAATGTGTCACCGCATCATCGGACTGAGCTTGCTCTCATTGCAGGCAATCTCAACGCTCCCTCATGTGGTACCCTTCCTGCAGGCTCATCCTGATATGACCATCCAGCATGACAGTGCCACCAGCCATGCTGCTCATTCTGTGCATGATTTCCTGCAAGACAGGAATGTCAGTGTTCTGCCATGGCCAGCGAAGAGCCCGGATCTCAATCCCATTGAGCACATCTAGGACCTGTTGGATCGGAGGGAGAGGGCTAGGACCATTCCCCCCAGAAATGTCTGGAAACTTGCAAGTGCCTTGGTGGAAGAGTGGGGTAACATCTCACAGCAGGAACTGGCAAATCTGGTGCAGTCCATGAGGAGGAGATGCACTGCAGTATTTATGCAGCTGGTGGCCACACCAGATACTCCCCTATTTGTTCAGGGACACATTATTCCATTTATGGACTAGAAATGGAATTACTAGTTGGAAACTATTCCAACAAGATCTCCAGTATTGCGCTGCCAAGTTCTCAAAGTTGCTGGAGTAACATAGAAGCTAGCGAAGACAGACACGTTTTTATTATTTGTTTATTTTTAAACTGTGAATTAGTAAGTGCAATAAATGCATGCAGAACAGATGTGTTTTCAGCTGGTTCTTATATGTTGAGATAGTTTCATCAGATTGTATGGAGGTTGGAAGCTCATTCCACCACAGAGGAACAGAGAAAGTGAATGATGTGAAATAGACTCTGTGCCTCTTTGCGATGGGACCGCCATGTGCCACTTGTTCACTGACTGCAGAGAGCAATTTGGGACATAGATCTTAAGGAGTGAATTGAAGTAAGAGGGTGCTGTTCCATTGGCTGTCATAAAGGCAAGAATCAAAGCCTTGAATTTGATGTGGGCAGCTACTGGTAACCAGTGGAGTGAAATCAAAAGTGGGGTGACGTGAGCCCTCTTTGGCTGATTGAAGACCAGACACGCTGCTGTGTTCAGAACCATCTACAGAGGCTTGATCATGCTAGATGGCAGACCGGCCAACAGGGCATTACAGAAGTCCAGTCTTAAAATGACCAGAACTTGGACCAGTAGCTGTGCAGCATAATCAGTATGGAGAATTCGAATAGTGAGGTTGTGGTCAACAGAGGGGTTGGTTACATGATCATTAATAGTATCAAAGTCACTTTAAAAAAAATTATAAAACAATTAAACCAATATTGTGGGTGAAAAACAGAAAAGTAGCTCACGTTATGTTGTGCTATAAGTGTCATCCACACAAATTTACAAAGAATGCACAAATTCCTTAAAAATTCTATTTTGTTTCATAAAAGTTTTTATGAATCATTAATCATGATTATTATATAAAATACATACCCTACTTGGAAATCACTCCTTTAATGTTACAGTATGCAACATAATATTTACTTTGTACATTGTTAAAAAAAATAAATCTTGTACTGTTTTATATTTCTTTATTTCCTACATGATTTAACTATAACTGCAACAACCTCCAGGAAGCACAAGACACTAATCTTGTTACCTAATCTTTTTTTTTAAAAAGAGCTTGACTGGACTTGACTTGATTTATTTGCATATTGTGGTGCAAAGAAACACCTATTTGAACGAGTGTCAAGCATTTTAGAAATGTGAGAACAAGTGCTTTTTGTCAATCAATATCACCCACTTTTACCTGAGGCTATGTTGAACCTTTGTTTTGTTGAAAATATCCAAATGTGCATGCAGTTGTGCAGCAGTTCACATTTCAAAATGATCATGATAAAAGCACAGTAAAACGCTTGTAAAACAGGATGAACTAGTTACTGTATTTATTGGTGGCCTTAAGTACACCAATTTGAGTGCTAATATCAAATGTCAAAAAAAAAAAAAAATTTAATCTTACTGTTTGATTAGTTTAAAGGTAACCTAAAGGTGCTGTAAGCTTTTTTTTTTTTTTCATGGAAAATTATGCAAAAAATGTTCCTACTCCCTTAAAGATATTAATGAAATAAATGTCCTGAGATATCTCTCCGGTCTCTGTGACAGCTGTAGACTTTGTTAACAGCAAACAAAAATGTGTCCACTTGTCACCTGTCAATCATTTTGCTTGTTCTCATAGTGTTGCATTTGAAATGGATCATTGAGGCTATGATTCATAATGTTTGTCAGTTGAAGGCGCTATTGTGCCACTGTTAAATTTGACAGTCAAAGGAACACAAAAAGCTGTTATTTTTCTCGGTTTTGGTCTCAAAATTATCTTTGGTGGGTGGGGTTTTGGGTGGAGGGGGTGTGGCTAATTCAAAGTATGGTGGGCATGCTGAAGTGTGATTTGCCCAGGGCGCCATACAAGCTAGAACCGTTACTGCTCCGGTGGCTATATTGAAAAAAGCTGGAAATGGATGTGAGGTAAAATTTATGGACAATTACGGTAATGTAATAACTCTGTATTATTATTGTAATTTCCTTTTCCAGAAACAGAAACCCAGACAGATTTAAAAATGCCTCCCCCATTGGCCCCATATGGCAAGTGCCTCAAAATCATGAATGAACGCAACACAAAGGCAGGCAAGGGCTCTGTAGAAGATCCTTTCATGGACCAAGACTATGACTCTTTACTAGATATGTGTCTCAAGAAGAGAAAGAGATTTGTTGATTATTGCTTCCCACCAGATCCTCGTTCCATTGGCAAAGGGTGGCTGACTCCGGCAGACATGAGCCGAGTAGAGTGGAAAAGGCCAACGGTATGTAATTGCTACTGCATTCATTATCTGCTCGAGACCTCATCTTAAAGGGATAGTTCACCCAAAAATGAAAATTCTCTCATTATTTTACTTCACTTCACTTCACTTTTATTGTCACACAACCACATACACAAGTGCAATAGTGGGTGAAAGTCTTGGGTGCAGTTCCGAGCAACATAGCAGTCATGACAGTGATGAGACATAGATGAGACATATACCAATTTACAATAAACAGATTTACACATCACAATTTACAAATCTAATATACACATAATTACACACAACACAATATACAAATAATAATATACAATATACAGTATACAATACACACAATATAGAATATTGTATAGTAAACAATACACACAATATAGAATACACATACACAATATAGAATACACAGTATACAATAAAAAAAAGTATATATAGTATATATAAAATATACAGTAGGTTGTATTGTACTGGATTGACATTCAGGCTGTCGGTTGATAGTCAGTTGCCAGTGTGTTGTTAAGAGAGAATATAATTTAAGACAGTCCAGTGTGAGATAATAAGATTAATAATGTGCAGTGCTGATATATATTGATCGTGAGAGATCAGGAGTTCAGAAGTCAGATTGCTTGGAGGAAGAAGCTGTCATGAAGTCGGCTGGTGCGGGTCCTGATGCTGTGATACCGCCTGCCTGATGGTAGCAGTGAGAGCAGCCCATGGCTTGGGTGGCTGGAGTCTCTGATGATCCTCTGAGCTTTTTTCAGAAACCGCCTGGTATATATGTCCTGGAGGGAGGGAAGCTCACCTCTGATGATGTGTCTGGCAGTTCGCACCACCCTTTGCAGGGCTTTGCGGTTGTGGGTGGTGCTATTGCCGTACCAGGCAGCGATGCAGCCAGTCAGGATGCTCACTTCAGTGCTGGTGTAGAACCGTGTGAGGATGTGGCGGTTCATTCCAAACTTCCTCAGCCGTCTCATGAAGAAGAGGCGCTGATGAGCCTTCTTCACAACGGCCTCAGTGTGGACGGACCATGTGAGTTCCTCAGTGATGTGGACACCGAGGAACTTGAAGCTGCTGACTCTCTCCACCAGTGCTCCATTGATGGTGATGGGACTGTGTTCTCTGTCTTTTCTCCTGAAGTCCACCACAAGCTCCTTTGTCTTGCTGACGTTGAGGGAGAGGTTGTGCTCCTGACACCAGCATGTCAGAGTGAGCACCTCCTCTCTGTAGGCCGTTTCTTCATTGTCAGTGATCAGACCTACCACCGTCGTATCATCAGCAAACTTGATGGCATTGGAGCTATGTGTTGCCACACAGTCATGTGTGTACAGGAAATACAGGAGTGGGCTGAGAACACAGCCCTGTGGGTCTCCAAATCAAATCAATCAAATCAAATCACTTTATTGTCACACAGCCATATACACAAGTGCAATGGTGTGTGAAATTCTTGGGTGCAGTTCTGATCAACATAGCAGTCGTGACAGTGATGAGACAGTACCAATTTACAATAACATCAAATTAACGCAACACAATTTAAACATCTGATATACACATAATTACACTCAACAATATACAAATAATAACATACACTGTACAGTATACAATACGTACTATATAGATACACATTATTCAATAAAAAAAATATATATATATAAAAAGTATATATAGTATATATAGAATGTACAGTATTGTACTGTATTGACATTCAGCTGTTGGTTGATAGTCAGTTGTTAAGAGAGAATATAATATAATAATAATATAATTTATGACAGACCGGTGTGAGATATAAGAGTAAGGGTAATAAAGTGCAGTGCTGATGTATTTGATCGTGGGAGATCAAGAGTTCAGAAGTCTGATTGCTTGGGGGAAGAAGCTATCATGGAGTCGGCTGGTGCGGGTCCTGATGCTGCGATACCGCCTACCTGATGGTAGCAGTGAGAACAGCCCATGGCTCGGGTGGCTGGAGTCTCTGATGATCCTCCGAGCTTTTTTCACACACCGCCTTGTATATATTTCCTGGAGGGAGGGAAGTTCACCTCCGATGATGTGCCTGGCAGTTCGCACCACCCTTTGCAGTGCTTTGCGGTTGTGGGCGGTGCTATTGCCGTACCAGGCGGAGATGCAGCCAGTCAGGATGCTCTCTACAGTGCAGGTGTAGAACCGTGTGAGGATGTGGCGGTTCATTCCAAACTTCCTCAGCCGTCTCAGGAAGAAGAGGTGCTGATGAAATTTGGAATGAACCGCCAGTGTTGAGGGTCAGTGATGAGGAGATGTTGCTGCCCATTCTAACCACCTGGCATCTGCTTGACAGGAAGTCCAGGATCCAGCCGCACTGCGAGCTGTTTAAGCCCAGAGCCCGGAGTTTCACATAAAGTTTGTAGGGCACTATGGTTTTGAATGCTGAGCTGTAGTCTACAAGCAGCATTCTCACATAAGTGTTCCTTTTTTCCAGGTGGGAGAGAGCAGTGTGTACTGTATTGTAGATGCAATGGCATCACCAGTGGAATGGTTGTTGCGGTAAGCAAACTGCAATGGATCCAGTGATGGAGGCAGCACAGAGCAGATGTAATCTCTGATTAGCTCTCTCCACGAGGGCAGTGTTATTTCCCTCGAAACGAGCATAAAAAGTATTTAGCTCATCCAGGAGAGAGGCAGCGGTGTTCATGGCAGAGTTTTTATTCCCTTTAAAGCCCGTGATGATATTAATTCCCTGCCACATGCTTCTAGAGTTGGTGGCGTTAAACTGTCCTTCAATCATGTTCCTGTACTGCCGTTTGGCTGCTCTGATAGTTTTGCAGAGTGCATAACTGGCTTGTTTATGCTCCTCCGCATTCCCAGAATTAAAAACGGAGGTCCACGCATCAAGTGCAGCGCGAACATCGCTATTTATCCATGGCTTCTGGTTGGGGTAGATCCGTATTGTTTTGGTCAGAACAACATCCTCTACGCACTTTCTGATGAAACACATCACGCTATCAGCGTACACCTTGATGTCGTCATCAGAGGCGGACCGGAACATCTCCCAGTCCACATGATCAAAACAGTCTTGTAGCGTAGAATCTGATTGGTCTGACCAGCACTGGATCGTTCTGAGGGTGGGTGCTTCCTGTTTCAGTTTCTGCCTGTAAGCAGGCAGAAGCAGAATGGAAGAGTGGTCTGATTTTCCAAATGGTGGGCGGGGGAGGGATTTGTAGCCATCCCGGTGGAAGGGAGAGTAGCAATGGTCCAAAACCCGGTCCCCTCATGTGTTGAAACTGATGTGTTGGTGGTATTTTGGTGCAATTGTTTTAAAATTGGCTTTGTTAAAGTCCCCAGTCACAATGAACGCGGCCCCAGGGTGCGCAGTTTCCTGCTTGCTTATAATCCCATACAGTTCCTTTAGTACCCGGTCTGTGTCGGCTTGTGGGGGGATGTACACAGCTGTGATAATGACCACTGTGAATTCCCTCGGTAGTCAGAATGGTTGACACAGAAGCATGAGTATATGACTTTCTTTCTTCACCAGAACACATTTGAAGAAAAGTAGAAAAATAATGCAAGTGAATGGAGATTTCTCTTTTGAAGCTCCAAAAATCACAGCCAGCCAGCATAAAGGTCATCTATACGACTCCAGCGGTTAAATTGATAACTTCTAAAGTGACGTGATCGCTTTTATGTACTTTTTAAAACATTCTTCCATTAAATCATGTTTCCGGAGAGCAGTGGTATGCACGCGTGACGTAATCACATTGGCATTTGAAACACACTAGAACTGACACAAGTGCGTCACAGCCGGAAGAGCAGTGCTGCTTACAAGTGAGAAAGAGGAACGCTGCACAGTAGCTTGGTTGGTTTTGGTTTAGATCTGTTTCTTTTCTCACAATGGTGCATTTGTGTGCTTAACCTGGATGTCTCAACTGAGTGGAGAACATGAGATTACATCTGTATCTGTGGCAATGCGAATATGTCACTCGAGAGGCTGCTTGGACTCCACCTTCTCAGGAAGCATTGGATTATAGTTAAAAAGTACTTAAATATTTATCTTTTTTTTCACACCAAAAGTCGTATCAGTGAAGTTTATGCTGACTGTCTGTGACTTTTGGAGCTTCAAAAGAGTAATCTCCATTCACATGCATTGTAAGGACCTACTGAGCTAAGATATTTTTCTATTTTTCTTCAAATGTGTTCTGGTGAAGAAAGTCATACACACCTGGGATATCATGAGGGTGAGTATATAATTAGAGAATTTTCATTTTTGGGTGAATTATCCCTTTAAACATGTTCATGGCAAAACTGCGGGAACTGAAGAAGTGATGTTTATTTGTTTTTAATACTGAGAGAGTGCTATTTAAAGAAAATTGACTGTGACAAAACTGCATGAAATAATTTCATGCATTGTTGAAAATGACCTGTAGTCAAGTGTTCCAGCATAACCTAACCCTATTTAGGTTAGTCAGTGCTATTCTGAAAAAGAAAACACCACTGCAAATAGAAATTGGATGCTCTTGTTAAAGGTCTCTATTGCAACCCTTCCCAGAAATACCAGCTCTCCAAAATGATTCTGAGCCCAGTTACAAGAAGACCCTTAAAGGAATATTCCACGTTCAATACAAGTTAAGCTCAGTCGACAGCATTTGTGGCATAATGTTGATTACCACAAAAATTAATTTAGACTCATCCCTCCTTTTCTTTAAAAAAGCAAGAATCGAGGTTACAGTGAGGCACTTACAATGGAAGTGAATGGGGCCAATCCGAAAACGTAAAAATACTCACTGTTTCAAAAGCAACAAGACGTAAACAATATGCGTGTTAACATGATTTTAGTGTGATAAAATCATTTACTAACCTTTTCTGTGTAAAGTTATAGCTAATTTTAAAACTTTGTTGCCATGACAATGTAATGTCAACAAACCCTAAAATGACTGTAAAAATGACAATTTAAACAACTTTACAGCTCAAATAATGCATGAATTTAACAGAAGAATTAATTTAAGTGCTTTAATAAAATTATTAGCTTCACATTTCTGCTTTTAAACTTCTAAAAACTGGCCACATTCACTTCCATTGTAAGTGCCTCACTGTAATCTTACATTTTTTTATTTTATTTTTTTGTAAAGAAAACATGTTCTGGTCATGTGTCGGTCTGCTGGAGAGGGAGAGCGGTAAGGCTCGTCACCTGGGTCGTAATTGTCTCTAACACCTGTCTCTCATTATAGTGATGGTGGAGGGAGACCTGAAAAGGCATGCCAGAGCGTCAGAGAGAGGAGAGAGTGATCAGCGAGTCCAACCCCTGAGAGAGTTCAGTTATTTATATGTACACTTGATTGATGGTTACGTCAAATGCGTTCAAGCTGATTATTAAAAGGACTGACCTTGAACCTGCTTCATTGTCTCCTGACTCAAACAATTAAAAGGCTTTACAGACAGAATGAACAGAAAATAAATATTTATAAAATTGTTACTCATTTGTCCAACTCTGGACAACACATACGTTGTTGGGTTTATTGCACACAACTTCATCACCATTTCATTATGTTGATATTCTAAAAGCCAAATGTATCAAATCAGTTTATATTCAAAAAGATATTTCTACAATACAAAGAGTTTCTTCTGCTTTGATTTCCGCAAAGACATGTCAGCATACCTCAAATTGACCAGCACGTGCCGGTTGCACCCAGATCACTTACAGCACCTTTACAAGGAACAATTAAATGAATTTTTAACCATACCATATGTCTCTTGTTTTCTGTGTTTCCATACAATCAGCATCCAACTGAAAAAGAGTTAACAAATGGCATAGTTCTGGGCCATGCTTACTCTGTGACAGGGATTTACCAGGTAAGGCTGCACATGATCAAATCTCAGTTCACAGTGCCATCAGGTCTTAATAGCCCTGATGGCACTGATGTCTAGAAGACAACTGACTTCAAACACACCCTCTTTTTAATCTAACTCAAGCTATTTATTTATTGCAGAGGATATGTGACTGCTCTACTAATAGTAGCGAGAAAGTCATTGACTACTTTTGTAGCCATGTATTCTTTGGACAAAATGTGAGCCAATTCAGGGATGGGGATTTTGTGCAATTTTTATATGTGCATATATGTGTATATCTCCATTTTCTCTCAAAGATAACATTTTACTCTACAGATGGTTAGGTTTAGGGTTGGGGTTTGGGGCTAAAGTTTATAAAATATGCATTCCTGTTGACTGTAATACATATTTTACATCTAAAAACAACTTACTTTACAACTCGCTTTTGGCGCCCTTCTGTGGACATTTCACCTGGTAACTGGAAGTCACACATACCCTATACGGTCAACAACACTTCCAGCTTCAGCCACTAGGACCAGTGGTTCAAATTTCAGTTCAAGCACAGGCGAAGTGTAGCTAAAGAACTTTCAACCAACTATTGCCGAATTCACAGTGAGATCAGTCTGGTTCTGTCAAGGGTCAGGATAAAACTCAAGTGCAGACAGCATCAGACAGTCAGGAGAACTTTAAGCAATAAGGTGTGAGAGATTATGCTACTGTATATTGTGAATATAGTCATGGCTGAAGGGTGTTGAAGCAGAAATAAATGCCAAAACAGGCGAGGAACATCTTCGAATTGTGGGGCAGTCACACTACACTTCAGGCTCCATTCACTCCCATTCAAATGCATCCAAACGTGGGAGGCCGGAAATGCAAGCTCATGTGAAGAAAATATGTGTGTTCTACTTGAACTGCATCTCGATTTTCTGGTTGCAGTTGGGAGAGGAGTTGAAAAGAGAGCTGTCAAACCAGACACTTTGCACCCATGAAACACTTGTATCCGTTGTCACGTTGTTAGTCTGGCCAATCGTGACTGAGCTGTGTCCTCATTCAGAGCTTGTGGAACTCCTCTGAAGCAACTGGATCACTCTAGCAGCACTTTGAAGGCATACGTCACAGTAACGCAGCGGTGGCGCCGTTTCAAGTTGGACAAAATTTCTAACCGACATGGAGTGATTTAAGTCCAGCGCTGATCGGACTGCGCAGTGCTGCATGAAGTCATACACACATATTTTGTATGACGTTACGTACCAAAGTTCAAGCTTGGTGAACTCTGAACTGTGAATTCATATGACAAGAGGACTCGTGACCAGTGGAAGATCGAAACATCACACCCTGACCTCTTGGTTCAATACAAAGAATACATATTTTAAAGCTGTGTGTTTTATTGTTGCAGGAAAGTGAGTAGACAGTATATATATATATTTTTTTTAGATAATATTATTTGTTATTTGTGATGTATTATTTACCTACACCAGAAAACCTCCCGTGTAACATCATGTCCTGGTTCGTTGCATTGTCTGGAAAAAATGTTCAAAGCCAAGTACGACTGTTTGCTGTGATATCATGGTGACGTATACCAAAGTACGGGAAACAATTTGATGATGACGACAAACATATTGACTTAATCATGACATATTGTTCTTTTCTAAAATTTGTTGTTTTTTTTTAACACTGATATATAGTAGGCTATATATACCATAAAATATATATTAGGGCTGTCGATTTAACGCAGTAATTTAATGCGATTAATTATATAAAAAAAGAACATGTTAAAAAAATTAACGCAATTAATCATGCCCACTGATGCGTAAATTCCATAATAAAAGTACGTATTTCCTACCATACGAGCTGTTGAAACTTGAAGTACATCTGTTTTTTAAGAGCCGTGTCAACAGGTGGCAGTTTGCCTCAACAAACCTCACAAGCGGCGCAGCCACAGTATTAGAACCGCTCACTGAGGAAGCACAACAGAATTTTGAGGCAGGATTTTCAAAGTTTCCACTGCTTTTAACTTGACACAGCGTGCTAAAAATGCGCCATTTATATCGCTGAATACAAGTGAGATTCCTCCATCTGAGGCACGCACATGTACATAGAGCGGCAATTAAAATTTGCACAAACGGAATGCATCCTGTGAGAACTGGACTCACTGACAAACTCAGTGCAAAACAAATTGCTGTCAACTGTAGGCTTGTTCAATGATATGAGAATAAAACAAACAATATATTGTGTTCTTAAGCCACATTTGTATTGTCTAATTAATGAATGCTTTATTAATCTGCCACAATAATGCTTTTTATTTCAAACTGAATTTTAATCTGTATCATACATTTACTATAGGCCCTACGAATTATATTTATAATTATTTGAATTAGTAAGCAATATTTATATTCATTTTCTTTATTTGGGGCCATTCACAGCAAATAATAGTGTATGTGATTAACTGCGATTAATTAATCGGCATGTCATTTAATTAATTCTATTAAAAATCGATTTTTATCTGTCTATCGATTGATAGCCCTAATACTGATATACTGTATACTGGTTAGTTTTATTTATATATGAGATATATATATATATATATATATATATATATATATATATATATATATATATATATATATTTCTCATATATACTTGTGTATGAGAATAATGAAAAATTTGTATATATATATATATATATATATATATATATATATATATATATATATATGGAATAATTGACGACAGACCGTTGAATTATTGAAAAATAATGCACACCCCGAGGTAGTAATGCAGCCACGACACACTCGGGTGTGCATTATTTTTCAATAATTCAACGGGCCGGAGTCAATTATTCAGTTTACACTACGGTTTCCACACATTAATACATCATTCAGAGTTTTATCTCAAGACATTTTCTGATTTTCATCCCTAAAATGGTCTTGTGAGAGGAACTACTTTCTTTCACCATGGATTCATCGTCTTGCTCTGATACAGCCTGAGACTTCGTTGCTAGTTCGAAAATGTCACTTTAGCATCGTCTCTTTACAACCAGCAACGGAGGTGCTTGAGCTGCTTTCCAGCACTTACCAACGCACAAGGTACAGTTGAAGTCAGAAATCAAATCAAATCAAATCAAATCAAATCACTTTTATTGTCACACAACCATATACACAAGTGCAATAGTGTGTGAAATTCTTGGGTGCAGTTCCGAGCAACATAGTAGTCATGACAGTGATGAGACATCTACCAATTTACAATAAAAATCTGATTTACACAACACAATTTAAAATCTAATATACACATAATTACACATAACACAGTTTACAAATAATAACATACAATGTACAGTATACAATACACACAATATAGAATACACATTATACAATAAAAATAGTATATATAGTATATATAAAATGTACAGTAGGTTGTATTGTACTGTATTGACATTCAGGCTGTCGGTTGATAGTAAGTTGCCAGTGTGTTGTTAAGAGAGAATATAATTTATGACAGTACGGTGTGAGATATAAAAGTAATAAAGTGCAGTGCCGATGTATTTCGATCGTGGAAGATCAAGAGTTCAAAAGTCTGATTGCTTGGAGGAAGAAGCTATCATGTAGTCAGCTGGTGCGGGTCCTGATGCTGCGATACTGCCTGCCTGATGGTAGCAGTGAGAACAGCGCATGGCCCAGGTGGCTGGAGTCTCTGATGATCCTCCGAGCTTTTTTCACACACTGCCTGATATATATGTCCTGGAGGGAGGGAATCTCACCTCCGATGATGTGTCTGGCAGTTCACACCACCCTTTGCAGGGCTTTGCGGTTGTGGGCGGTGCTATTGCCGTACAAGGCGGAGATGCAGCCAGTCAGGATGCTCTCTACAGTGCTGGTGTAGAACCGTGTGAGGATGTGGCGGTTCATTCCAAACTTCCTCAGCCATCTCAGGAAGAAGAGGTGCTGATGAGCCTTCTTCACAATGGCCTCAGTGTGGACGGACCATGTGAGTTCCTCAGTGATGTGGACACCCAGGTACTTGAAGCTGCTGACTCTCTCCACTGGCGCTCCATTGATGGTGATGGGACTGTGTTCTCTATCTCTTCTCCTGAAGTCCACCACAAGCTCCTTTGTCTTGCTGACATAGAGGGATAGGTTGTGCTCCTGACACCAGTGTGTCAGAGTGTGCACCTCCTCTCTGTAGGCTGTTTCATCATTGTCAGTGATTAGACCTACCACTGTCATATCATCAGCAAATTTAATGATGGCATTGGAGCTGTGTGTTGCCACACAGTCATGTGTGTACAGGGAATACAGGAGTGGGCTGAGAACACAGCCCTGCGGGGCTCCAGTGTTGAGGGTCAGTGATGAGGAGATGCTGCTGCCCATTCTAACCATCTGGCGTCTGCTTGACAGGAAGTCCAGGATCCAGCTGCACAGTGAGCTGTTTAAGCCAAGAGCCCAGGGTTTCTCATCAAGCTTGGAGGGCACTTCAGGTGTTGAATGCTGAGCTGTAGTCTTCAAACAAACTGTTCTTTTTTTCCAGGTGGGAGGGAGCAGTGTGTATTGTAGATGCAATGGCATCATCAGTGGAGTGGTTGTTGCGGTAAGCAAAGTGCAATGGGTCTAGTGATGGAGGCAGCACAGAGCAGATGTAATCTCTGATTAGTCTCTCAAAGCATTTGCTGATGATGGGGGTCAGAGCAACAGGACGCCAGTCATTTAAGCAAGTGATTTTGGATTGCTTTGGTACAGGCACAATGGTGGACATTTTAAAGCATGTGGGGACTACAGACAAAGAGAGGGAAAGGTTGAAAATGTCCATAAAAACACCAGCCAGTTGGTTCGCGCACACTCTGATGACGCGGCCCGGAATGCCGTCTGGACCCGTGGCTTTGCGGATATTCACACATCAGAAGGATCGGGTTACATCCGCTACAGAGACGAAGAGTGAACTAACCTCTGTAGCTTCGGCCACAAGAGCTCTCTCCGCGAGGGTGGTGTTATTTCCCTCGAAACAAGCATACAAATATTTAGCTCATCCGGGAGAGAGGCAGCGGTGTTCACGGCAGAATTTTTATTCCCTTTAAAGCCCGTGATGATGTTAATTCCCTGCCACATGCTTCTAGAGTTGATGATGTTAAACTGTCCTTCAATCTTGTTCCTGTACTGACGTTTTGCTGTTCTGATTTGTTCTGATGTTTCGGAGGGCATAACCGGCTTGTTTATGCTGCTCCGCGTTCCCGGAATTAAAAGTAGAGGTCCACGTGCCGCGCGAACATTGCTATTAATCCAAGGTTTCTGGTTCGGGTAGATCCGTATTGTTTTACTCGGAACAATGTCCTCTACACACTTTCTGATGAAACACGTTACGCTATCAGCGTAAAGCTCGATGTCGTCATCAGAGGCGGACCGGAACATCTCCCAGTCCACGTGATCAAAACAGTCTTGTAGCATAGAATCTGATTGGTCCGACCAGCACTGGATCATTCTGAGGGTGGGTGCTTCCTGTTTCAGATTCTGCCTGTAAGTGGAGAACCCCGGGGTTCAATGGCTGAGTCTGGAATCTCCGCAGACATCCAAGTTTCTGTAAGGCAGATAATGCAGCAGTCCCTCGTCTCTCGTTTAAAAGAGATCCGCGCTCTCAGCTCGCAGAGCTTGGTTGTCCAGAGACTGAACATTTGCCAGTAGAATACTGGGTAGCAGGGGTCTATTTGCACAACACCTTACTCTGATGAGAACGCCGGCTCTGTTTCCCCTTTTCCTTTTGCGTTTCCGCGGCCGGGCAGCCCAGACAAAGGGCTCTGCTGGTGTTTTTGTAAACAGCGGGTCGGCATTGAGTAATTTGAAGTCCGGTTTACGGTGTGTAATTTGCAGAAGCAATGTCTAAAAGTGTTTGTCTGTCGTAGACAATAAGGCAGACAATATCCAAGACAAAAAACATAAGAATTGTAAAAAAAAAATAAAAAAACACTACAATGTTGTGTCAGAGCTTGCAACGCAGCAGCCATACTCTGCGCCATCTTGAGTCCAAGCATGTACAATGTACATACACTTAGGTTCCAATATTAACTCCACAGATTTAATATTAGCAAACTATAGTTTTGGCAAGTCGTTTAAGACATCTACTTTGTGCATGACATGAGTACATTTTCCAACAATTGTTTACAGACAGATTGTTTCACTTTTAACTGACTATATCACAATTCCAGTGGGTCAGAAGTTTACATACACTAAGTTAACTGTGCCTATAAGCAGCTTGAAAAATTCCAGAACATGATGTCAAGCCTTTAGACAATTAGCTTACTAGGAGGTGTACTGAATTGGATGGGTACCTGTGGATGTATTTTAAAGCCTACCTTCAAATTCAATGCCTTTTTGCTTGACATCATGGGAAAATCAGAATAAATCAGTCAAGACCTTAGAAAAAAAATTATGGACCCCCACAAGTCTGGTTCATCCTTAGGAGCAATTTCCAAATGCCTGAAGGTACAACGTTCATCTGTACAAACAATAGTACGGAAGTATAAACACCATGGGACCATGCAGCCATCATACCGCTCAGGAAGGAGACAAATTCTGTCTCCTAGAGATGAACATAGTTTGGTGCGAAAAGTGCAAATCAATCCTGGAACAACAGCAAAGGAAATTGTGAAGATGCTGGAGGAAACAGGACAAGTATCTATATCCACAGTAAAACGAGTCCTATTTTGACATAACCTGAAAGGCTGCTCAGCAAGGAAGAAGCCACTGCTCCAAAACCACCATAAAAAAGACTACAGTTTGCAAATGCACATGGGTACAGAGATATAATTTTTTGGAGAAATGTCCTCTGGTCAAATGAAACAAAAATTGAACTGTTTGGCCATAATGACCATCGTTATGTTTGGAGGAAATAGGGTGAGGCTTGCAAGCCGAAGAACACCATCCCAACCTTGAATCATGGGGGTGTCAGCATCATGTTGTGGGGGTGCTTTGCTGCAGGAGGGACTGGTGCACTTCACAAAATAGATGGCATCATGAGGAAGGAAACTTATGTGGATATATTGAAGCAACATCTCAAGACATCAGCCAGGGAGTTAAAGCTCAGTCGCAAATGGTCTTCCAAATGGACAATGACTCCAAGCATACCTCCAAAGTTGTGGCAAAATGGCTTAAGGACAACAAAGTCAAGATATTGGAGTGGCCATCACAAAGCCCTGACCTCAATCCAAATGAACATTTGTGGGCAGAACTAAAAAAGCATGTGCGAGCAAGGAGGACTACAAACCTGATTCAGTTACACCAGTTATGTCTGGAGGAATGGGCCAAAATTCCAGCAACTTATTTTGAGAGGCTTGTGGAAGGCTACCCAAAACGTTTGACCCAAGTTAAACAATTTAAAGGCAATACTACCAAATACTAACAAAGTGTATGTAGACTTCTGACCCACTAGAACTGTGATGAAATAAATAAAAGCTGAAATAAATAAGTCTACTCTACTATTATTCTGACATTTCACATTCTTAAAATAAAGTAGTGTTCCTAACTGACCTAAGACAGGGAAAGTTTTCTATGATTAAATGTCAGGAATTGTATATATATATATATATATATAGAGAGAGAGAGAGAGAGAGAGAGAGAGAGAGAGAGAGAGAGAGAGAGTGATGACACTTATAATAAAGAAACATTTGATATGTTTATTCCAATTGAGAATTATTGAGAACACATTGTGTGTATCCTATTCTTCATGGTAATCCATAAAACCAGTAAAGCTGTGAGCTAGAAAGAGCTTAACCTTTACAGTAAACAGAAAATAAATGTCACTAAAGACAAAATATATGTCAAGGATATCCGTCTAATGAATGTACTGTATGAACACACAAACACCTTCGGTGTGATGGCATGTAGTAGGGGTGCTAAGTCTTGCTCCTAGAGTTCATACTTCCTGAGTTTAGTTGCAGCCCTGCTCCCAACACTCCTTGTAATTTCTTGTAATTGTAGAGACTTTCTGTACAAACCCCCAGTTTTGCCTGAAGATCAATGAGATTGACAAGCATTATGACAAAGGCAACAACAATGTACTGGTTTGCCTGATACAAATACCTGACAAGAGAAACAGACGCCTAGCTGCACTCCATGCAATCGGCTTTGATGAGTTTGAGGTAAGTATTACCACAAAAAGCACTTATGCCATGAATGAAAATGCCTGCATTGCACACTATACATGTATGACTGTAAGAGATCCATCCAGACATACTCCTTAAAAACTGCCTAGATAGTAAAAAGAAAGCATAGAAACAATGTTAAATCAACACTGATGCATCAACGTTAATGACATTGAATTACTATTACAATCTGATGTTGATTCTACATCACTTTTGCACCCTCAATTAATGTTGAAACAATATTGAAATTTCAAAAACAAAAAACAAAAAATAAAAACAATGGTAAGACATTGAATCAATGTTAGAATCTTTTGTTGATTCTACTTCAAATTTGTTGAAAAGTTAATTTTCAGTGTTAATGTGTTAATGCGCACTGCAATCTGATGTTGATCCTACATTACTTTTGCACCCTGCGTTAATGTTGAACAACATAGACCCTTCGCTAAGCTCCCCCTTGTTTACCATTGCTCACTCTGACAAGCTTTGCAGAACTTCATAAAGGAATGAATGGGAGATTGCTGTGAATGATGCACATTTTTGCTAAATATACTCATAAACTGAATTGATAATATTCTCACTTGGGCTGGAACGATGAGTGACATTTTAAAGCATATTTATTTGATGTATTTATTGTCAAATAAATTAGTAAATTACACAGTAATTTGATTGAAAACTGTGAATAAGAATTCAGGCAAACGAATATCACAGTCATTCAATAGAGAATAATTTCATTTGATAGAGATTACACACCTGAAAACATTAGTGTAAGTAAACAGAACTGAACAGAATCTGCTCATAACATCTTATAACACACTCACTATGATGCTGTGAACTTTTTATTTACTATCACCTTGACTATGATCTGAACCAATTAATTAATGTTAAGTAATTAGCTTTCCCTATCTGTCACTCACTCGACATTGTGTCGATGTAGTGACACTAGGGGTCACACTTGGGAGACAGAGACACCTCTGGTCTTTGATAAAAGGCCAATGAAAATTGGCGAGTGGTATTTGCATGCCACTCCCCCGGTCATACGGGTATAAAAGGAGCTAGAATGCAACCACTTATTCAGATTTTCTCTTCGGAGTCAAACGGTCATGCTCACTGAGCTGAATTCTCACGACTTTTCATTCACCTCTGCTGGATCTGACGGCGCATTTCAGTGGCTTCTCCCTCCTCTGCACTGGTGCACTGCAGAGAATGCCCCTGGGTGCTTCGGCAGAAATAAACAAAAGAGTATATTTAATAAATAAAATAAATAAAAGAGTATATTTATATAAAAGAGTGGCACACACGGAACGTCTTTTTAAAGATGCCTTTCCTTTGTGTGTTATTCCTGGTTGCGCTCATTATCTCACGCCTTCTGACGGTCACAATCACTGTCTTTCATGTCTGGGCACTGCTCACGCGGAGACAGCGTTCGTGGATGGGTCATGTACTCATTGCGAGAACATGTCCATGGCAATGATGCGGTCGCAGCTTACCTTCGTAAGAAAGCAAGCCACCCCAGAAGCTCCCCGCCTCGGTCCTTCTACCCACAGGTATGAGGCAAACGCGGCTAGCACTGGGGCGATTTAGGGACCCCAATGGGACCGCCTTCGCCGGGTATCCCCCCGCAGACCTCCCATTCCCCAGCACGCTCTTCTGCCCCGATCGGGCTTCCGGATGAGTCCGGCGGCTCGTCTCACAGCGAGTTCGACCTCTTATTCGGAGCCCGCGAATGTGATGAGCTCTCGAGTGCAGCATCCAGTTGGATGCGGAAGCCTCAGCTGGGCTCCTCCCTTCGGGTGAGGTCGCCCAGTCACAGGCTGAGATGACGACATGCTTTCCCGGGCAGCCGCGAGCGTTGGGAATAGAGTGGAACCCTCCGCTGTCCCCTGAACCCTCGCGGCTCAATGATTGAGCTGACAAGGTCGTGGGAGGCACTTTTTACTGCCCGGTCCTGATCTTTCAGCTTCCCCGCCCGCACTACCCTCGATGGTGGGGTGGCCAAGGGCTATTCGGCAATCCCCCCGGTGGATAAAGGCACTCGCGGTGCACCTATGCCCGCAGAGCACCGCCACCTGGTGCGGGTACCCAAAGCACCCGTCCAAGGACTGTACATTTACTTCGTCTCTGACGGCCAAGGCCTACGGAGCCGCTGGACAAGCCGCCTCTGCCCTGCACGCCATGGCTCTCCTGCAAGTCCGCCAAGGCGCTAAAGGAACTGCACGAGGGTAGTTCCGCCCCGGGATTGATGCAGGAGCTGCGCTCAGCGACTGACCTTGCTCTCTGGGCGACGAAGGTCACAGCGCGGTCTCTCGGGCGGGCGCTGTCCACTTTGGTGGTCTAGGAGTGCCACCTTTGGCTCAACCTGGTCGAGATGGGAGAGGCCGACAAGGCACGGTTCCATGCTGCCACCATTTCCCAAGTTGGCCTGTCCGGCAACAAAGAGGACTTTACCCAGCAGTTCTCAGTGGTGAAGCAGCAGACGGAGGTTATCCGGCACATCCTGCCCCGGCGTGGCTCAACATCCCACATCCTGTCTGCTCGTCACCAAGGGCATCCCCCTGCGGTGACTGCACTGGCTCTGCCACAACCTGCCCCTGCGGCCCGGCCCCGGCGTGGAGCCCAACGCAGGAAGCAGGTGGCTACCAAGAGCCCGCGGAAGGCTTCGAAGCACCCCTGAGATGAGTGACCCAGGGACGACGAAACCCGCTGCTCTGGAGCTGGTAAGCAGACCACTCCATCCCCCGGTCGAGGGCCGGGAGGAGAATCTTTTGTTACCTTTGCATTTAATTGCGATGCATGCCCAAGTGGCTGCAGTACCCAAGAGTTCAGCAAGAGCGGTTTCCTTGTTCCCTGGGTCACGTATCCGGTGTGCACAGCCGTCATCACGACCACCGTCCACCACTCTATTTGGCAGGTTTGGCGCTACAGCGGCGGTCTCCCCGCCCCATAGCGCCCAGCTGTGGCACAATTCTGCCCCGATGTGACAGTCTTCATGGGTCACGAGGACAGGCCTCTTCCTCCCCCATCCCAGGCTGTTCTGGGGGTGGTCACAAGGAGCCAGGTAAGTACTTTGATGTCCCTGAACTCAGCACAGCCATGACACGGTGTGGCACCTCAGGCTCCGCCCCGCCATGAGGCCCCACCCACCGGTATGTCTGATAAGATTGTCCCACCGGCCGAGATGAAGAAGGGGTTTTACAGCCCCTACTTCATTGTACAGAAAAAAGTTTGAAGGCATTCAGACAGAAAACAGCAGTTCCACTGAAACTCTTTCAGAGGCTCCTGGGGCATATGGCATGCTCAGTGGTGGCCACCCAGCACGGGTTGATGCATATGAGCCCACTTCAGCACTGGCTTCAGATTCAAGTCCTGAGATGGGCATGGCGCCGTGGGACACATCGCATGGTCATCATGCCGGTCTGTCGCTGCCTCTTCAGCCCTTGGACCGACCTCACGTTTCTATGGGCAGGCGTTCCCCTAGAGCAGGTCTCCAGGTGCGTCGTGGTCATGACAGACACCTCCAAAATGGGCTGGGGCACTGTTTGCAATGGGCATGCAGCCGCCAGCTTATGGATGGGCCCGCGGCTGCGTTGGCACATCAACTGCTTCGAGCTGCTGGAAATTCTGCTCGCCCTGTGGAGGTTCCAGCTGTTGATCCAGGGCAAGCACGTGTTAGTTTGGACAGACAACACAGCAACGGTAGCATATGTCAACTGCCAAGGCGGTCTGTGCTCTCGTTGTATGTCACAACTCGCCCGCCGTCTCCTCCTCTGGAGTCAGCAGCACCACAAGTCGCTGCGAGCCACTCACATCCCAGGCGACCTCAACACTGCAGCGGACATGCTGTCACGGCAGGTTACCCTCAGAGGAGAGTGGAGACTCCACCCTCAGGTGGTCCAGCTGATCTGGAGTCAATTCGGACAGGCACAGGTATTCCTGTTCGCCTCCCAAGAATCCTCCCACTGCCCGCTCTGGTACGCCCTGACCGAGGCACCTCTCGGCATAGACGTGCTGGCACACAGCTGGCCCCCTGGCCTTCACAAATATGCATTTCCCCCAGTCAGCCTACTTGCACAGACTCTATGCAAGGTCAGGGAGGATGAGGAGCAGGTCATCTTGGTAGCACCCTACTGGCCCACCCAGATGTGGTTCTCTGACCTCACGCTCCTCACGACAGCCCCCCCAGCACATTCCCCTGAGTAAGGACTTTCTTTCTCAGGGATGGGGCACCATCTGGCCCCCAAGACCAGACCTCTGGAATCTCCATGTCTGGCCCCTGGATGGGACGCAAAAGACCTAATTGGTCTACCACCCGCGGTGGTAGACACAATCACTCAGGCCAGGGACCCCTCTACGAGGCACCTGTATGCCTTTAAGTGGCGTCTGTTCGCTAAGTGGTGTTCTTCCCACACAGGAAGACCCACAGAGATGCGCAGTTGGATCGGTGCTTTCCTTCCTGCAGGAGAGGTTGGAAGGGCAACTGTCCCCTTCCACCTTGAAGGTGTACATTGCTTCTATAGCAGCACACCACGACACAGTGGACGGTAAGTCCTTAGGGAAGCATGGCCTGATCATCAGGTTCCTGAGAGGTGCCAGGAGGCTGAACCCCTCCAGATCGCACCTCGTTCCCTCATGGGACCTCTCGGTAGTTCTTCAGGGTCTACAGAGAGCCCCCTTTGAGCTTTTGCAGTCAGCTGAGCTTAAGGCACTCTCCTTGAAGACTACTCTCCTGACTGCACTCACTTCCATCAAGAGGGTAGGAGACCTGCAAGTGTTCTCTGTCAGCGAAACGTGCCTGGAGTTCGGTCTGGGCTATTCTCATGTGATCTTGATACCCCGACCGGGCTATGTGCCCAAGATTCCCACGACCCCTTTTAGGGACCAGGTGGTGAACCTGTGAGCACTGCCCCAGGAGGAGGCAGACCCAGCCCTGTCGTTGCTGTGCCCGGTGCACACTTTACCCATCTATTTGGATCGCACGCAGAGCTTTAGGATCTCTGAGCAGCTCTTTGTCTGCTTTGGTGCACAGCAGAAAGAAAGCACTGTCTCCAAGCAGAGGATTGCCCACTGGCTCATTGATGCCATAGCTATGGTATATCAGGCCCAGGACGTGCTGCCCCCGGTAGAGCTACGAGCCCATTCTACCAGGGGTGAAGTGGCCTCCTGGGCCCTGGCCAGGGGTGCCTCTCTAACAGACATTTGCAGAGCAGCAGGCTGGGCAACATCCAACACCTTGCAAGGTTCTACAACCTACGGGTGGAACCAGTTTCGTCCCGGGTAGTTGCACGCAATACAAGTGGATAAGCCCGGGATAGCCGGCCAGGTGTATCACTTGCACATAGCACCTTTCACCTCCTCTGAGCTGAAAACGTGCGCCATTAATTCCCAGTAGTGTTCACAAACTATGTTCCCTGGTTGACTTCCTCCGAGCCCTGTGGCAGTCGAGTATTCGGAGAGACTCGCTGCCGGCCCAGTACATGTGCTAAGAGCCCTGTTCTGGGGTAGGTGCTCCGCATGTGGTGGTTCCCTGTAAGGTAACCCCATGCGGTGTATATCTTCCACTAATTTGTTTTCCTGTTGGCAAACTGCGTCTTCCTTGGGCAGAGCCCCCTCTGCCACAGTTAGCATGTTTGTAGTAACTCCTCCCCCGTTGGGTAGGATCTACCATGAGACTTCTCCACATGATCGGCAAGACCATGTGACGTATTTTCCACTTAAATATCGCCCCCCCTCTCTCTGGGCGAGGTGTGGTCTCCGCGGTGTCCTCCCCTTGGCCTGGTCGGCCCAGTCAGATAATCCCCTTTTTTTTTAGGGAGTGAAAAAAAGAAGGGGAAAACAGGCCACGACTGGGCTAGCCTGTCTTTATCTTTTGGGTAGTCGACTTGTCCCATTCGACACTCATAACTATGTTGGGGAGGTTACGTGTTGGCCTGGTGCGCTGGCTAAGAGGCACACAGTTGTCTGCCCATCACACACCGCCAGTTCACATAACACAGTTCAGCCAGTTGCGGCATTTTGTATAGGGACCCCTATTGTCACTACATTGACACAACATCGAGTGAGTGACAGACAGGGAACATCATGGTTACTTGCGTAACCTCCGTTCCCTGATGGAGGGAACAAGACGTTGTGTCCCTCCTGCCACAACGCTGAACTACCCACTGAAATGGCCGGGACCTTGTCTCGGCTCCTCAGCATAAAACCTGAATGAGTGGTTGCATACCAGCTCCTTTTATACCCGTATGTCTGGGGGAGTGGCATGCAGATACCACTTGCCAATTTTCATTGGCCTTTTATCAAAGACCAGAGGTGTATCAGGCTCCCAAGAGTGACCCCTAGTGTCACTACATTGACACAATGTCTCTTTCCCTCCATCAGGGAATGGAGGTTAAGCAAGTAACCATGATGTTAATTTACCTTGGAGGAAATGTAGGTGTCCTTGCTGATGTTATACATGTTCATTTGGGAATGAGGTCTGACACAGTTTAATCCATAGCATGCTCTTGAGATGAAGAAAAAACTGCATGTATCCTCTAGGTCAGTGGTTCTTAGACTTGTGTTAGTCCCCCCATGTGTATGGTACATCCCTTGGGGGCCCCTGGGGATAGGCGCCCAACCTGAGAAATGCATGACGTAAAATAATCTCTAATTTACAATTATAATCACAAAACATATAATTTAAAAATGAATTACTGTATTCAACATGGAACGTCAGTTTAACATTATTATAAATGTGCACAGCTTGTACTTGTGAGAAGACAAGGTAATATTGTCTTTCCTTGCAGAGCTTGTCTGGGTGTTTTTTTATTTGTTATAAATCTGGGTGTTATTTTTATTTGTTATGCTGACCAATAACACTAAGTCATCAAAATACCATATTATTACCATCACTTTACCATACTGTTTATTTTTTTAAGACATTGTGAGAAACCTCTGCTAGTGAGGTCATGTGAATACTTTAAATCTAGTGATGCATTGTATCCCATATTTACATTCAAGCTACACAAGATGAATGCAGAATGCTGTTCCCAAACTCAATAAAATCACATGCTTTGGTACTGTTCATTAAAAAAAATTCTCACAGGGGACAGGGGAGCATGCCCCCGGACCCCTCTACAAAATAAGGGAACACTATTTGACTAGATGGATCCTACAAAAAATAATGCACATCATTTCTGTTTTCTTAAGACACAATGCAGTTATTTCTATGCATTCACAGCTTAGTTATACAGTATATACTGTATATATATATATATATATATATATATATATATATATATATATATATTCCATCAATACAATGCATCTCTAGATTTAAAGTATTCACATGACCTCACTAGCAGAGGTTCCTCACAATAGCTTAAAAAATAAACAGTATGATACATTATACACACACACACACACACACACACACACATAGTATTCATTATGATAATCTAAATGTAATCCTGCATGCTCACGTTTTTTTTTTTTTTTTTTTTTTTTTTTTTAATATTTTGGAGTAGTGATGCCACCCTGCTATATTGCTTAACAGATTATTCGTTAAAACTTAAAATCCATTTAAATGAATGCTCATGAACTACTAATCTGTTAAGAATTCAACAATGCTTGTAAATGACTAATGAAAGTATAAAGTGTTATCAATATATTTTCAAACGTATTTGTCCCCATCCTGATTTCTTCTGTTTTTTTTGTATATCCCATACTAAATTGTTTCAAAAATTCAAACAAAATCTAACATAAAACAATGGCAATCTGAGTAAACACAAAATACAGTTTTTAAATGATAATGTTATTTATTGAAGCAAAAATCTTATCCAATACCAACTGGGCCTGTGTGAAAAAGTATTTGCCCTCTTTGTTACTAAATCCCCAAATCTATGGAACTGCATTCATAATGGGGTTCAGCTAGACTAGACACACCCAGGCCTGATTAATGCCAGCCCTGTTCAATCAAATCAACACCTAAATAGAACTTTTTCAGCAGCATGAAGTTGGTTAAAAGGTCTCACCATGTAGCACACTTTGCCAAGTCGAAAGAAATTCAAGAAATGATGAGGAAAATGTGATTGAAATACATCAGTCTGGGAAGGGTTACAAAGCTTTTTCAAAAGCTCTGGAAACTCCAAAGAACCAGAGTTAAAGAGATTCTCTCAAAATGGAAAAAACTTGGCACAGTAGTGAACCTTCCCAGAAGTGGCCGACCTTCCAAAATGGACTGATGAGTCGAAAGTGGAACTGTTTGGAAGACAGGGGTCTCGTTACATCTGGTGTAAATCAAACACAGAATTCCACAAAAAGAACATCATACCTATGGTCAAGCATGGTGGTGGTAGTGCGATGGTGTGGGGATGCTTTGCTGCTTCAGGGCCAGGGCAACTTGCAATAATTGAGGGAAACATGAATTCTGCTCTCTACCTGAAAATCCTAAAGGAGAACGTCCGGTAATCAATCAGTGAGTTGAAGCTCAAGCACAACTGGATTATGCAGCAAGACAATGATCCAAAGCATAGGAGTATGTCCACCTCTGAATGGCTCAAAAGAAGTAAAATTAATGTTTTGGAATGGCCTAGTCAAAGTCCTGACTTGAACCCGATTGAGATGCTGTGGCAGGACCTTAAACGGGCAGTTCACGCTCGAAAACCCTCCAATGTGGCTGAACTAAAGCAGTTCTGCAAAGAAAAGTGGGACAAAGTTCCACCACAGTTAAATCCAGTTATCAGGAGCGTATGGTTGCAATTGTTGCTGCTAAAGGTGGCACAACCAGCAATTACGTTTAAGGGGGAAGTTAGTTTGTCACATGGGTGATATAGGTGCTTCAATAATATATATATATATATATATATATATTTGAAAAGTGTATTTTGTGTTTACTCAGGTTGCCTTTGTTTTATGTTATATCTTGTTTGATATACCTTTGCCCAAGCCCAGGGGAATGCCATGATTCTGGTAGGATAAGCTTTAAGGCAGACTGGACAAGCTCTGCCTTGCGAATCGTAAGCGAGTGCAATAGCCTCAACCATTCAGTTGGACAGTGTATGCTTGGAGATGACCCTTGGGGTGGCCTCTGAAGCAAACAAAAAACTTTTCAGACAGCTTAAATTGATTTGTATGGCCAATGTAAGAGGGCAGTGCCCTCACCGGACAAAGCCTCTCAGCCTCATCCAACCCAAATGGAGGAAAGAAAGCTTGCAGGGTGACAAACTGAGCCCCGAAAGAAGTGACCAATACCCACTCACTCAAGCACATAATCTTGTCTAGGCTTTGGGACTAACCTTGACAAGCCTAGTATGAACACTATGAGTCATTCGCCGAGAGGGTCTGTGGGTCCACTAAACATTTCACTGAAGCCAATGCGGGCAACAGCACAAAGTCTTAAGTAGTGGTCGACCGATATATCTCAGAGGCCAATAAATCGGCTGATATTCAGACTTTTTAATTATCAGCACTGGCCGATACATTTTCCCATTTGTTCAATTTGTTTCTTGAGGGTGCAGAGAATCGCCTGCTGCATGTGAAGCGACTGAGACATGTAAACGACCAGTCACGGTTCGTTTTGTTGTTACGTGCCATCATGTTACTACAATAATAGACCGATGTGCAACACAGTGTCATTTAACTGTCCAAATACCAGAACCGCGACAGACGTGTTTGAGCTCATAATGTTAAAGTGGTCACCTGTTTCATTCTCCCTCTCTCTCTTCAACAGTTGAACTTGTAAGTTTTAACTGTCTTGTCTAATGATAAAAAGGCAAATATCAATAAAACTAATATCATATATGTTTGCAAATATGTGCATATCTTGTTTAAACAGATAAACAAACCTCACAAAACTTGAGCAAATCCAGCATCCTGTGGAGCGCTCATTTATCTACCGCTAAAGCATGTATTCTATCAGAATCTTCTCAGCAGTTACCTGTAACTTTTAACTTTCTTTTCTAATGATAAAAGGCAAATATCAATATATATCTGCAATATATGCAGATATCTCATTTAAACAGATGTAATTCACGAACCTCACAAAAATCCAGTGTTTTCTTAACGTTGAGCGCTCATCTAATATCTTCCTCTGAAGCACGTATTCTATCAGCCAGAATCAAAACTTCAGGATTAGGATAAAAAGTTCCTCTGATTCACAAATCATGACGGTTAGTCTGTGACAATCCAAGCAGGTGATCCAGGCCATTTAAATTGTCAGGAGATTGCTGCTCACGCTGGATCTGCACGAGCGCGTGAGTGCAACTTCAAAGTAAAAGTGCTTCATTTGTGCTATAAGTAAATGTCTTATTCACTATGCACTGTATGTACAATTGGATTGAGTTATTCAGGATTCAGTATTTTTTTAGAAAATGTGATTGCGAAAGAGGACATGCCATGCGTGGTTGCTGGACTACTGTGTGTACTGTTATTTTCTTCTTCCTAATGTATTAACAATTTCTTTGTGCAAATAAATTACTAAAATTTGATGACTACACAGAAATCAGAAGAAACTGCTATCTACCATTTAAAATACAATGTAATTGTTTTTTTAGACAAAAATGACTTTTTTTTACAAAGTTAAAGTTTTTAGCAATTTTATGTTTATTATTTACTATATTAAATTGTGTGATATATTGGCATTGTATAGGCTTATCGGCCACCCTGTTCTCTGGGCATCGGCCATTAAAAAACCCCTATCAGTCAATCACGTCTTAAGCGAATGTATACATAAGCTCACTGCATCTTACGAATCAAACAAGCACCCATAAGTTCTTCCACCATGGGCGCCAAGTACCGTACAGGTACAGTTGCGGGGCGAGAGGGCCTAAGCCGTCTAGCTTTCCTCGAGAACTTACTGACCAAATAGGTCATGTCCTGACCAATATCGGTGACATAAACTTAAAATGTAAATAGAGACAGTCCTGCATTCAAATGATCTTGTAAAAAAATAAGTATTGTTAGCACCGGGCAGCGCCTATTGTCCTCGGCATGGGATGAACACCATGTATTGAAAAAGTGCCACTTAAGAGTGTTGAGCAGTCTCGTGGAGGGGACTCTAGCCTGTAATATGGTGTCTAGCACTGACTGCGACAACCCCAGGGTGTGCAATGAGCAATGTTCAAGGGAAAGACATGGGGATGCCAGATCGTGCCTCAAACATGTGAAAGCAGATCTTTCCTCAATGGAATCCTCTACAAAGGAGCATCCAGCAGCTCGATCAGCTCCGGAAACCAAAGGCTGTTGGGCCAATTCGGTGCAACCAACAGTAAGGTTTCCCTGTCTTCCCAAAACTTACAAAGCACCTGATGTAGCAAGCAGTCAGGAGGGTATGCATATTTGCATTCCACCAGCCATTTGTGAGCAAGGGCATCAATACAAATCTGAGCACAACCCAGGGCCTGCTGAAACGATTTCAGCTGCAAGGCTCTCCCTAGCTTGAAACTCATCAAGCATCGGAGAATAGACTGAGTGTGTCCATCGGTCAGACGCGCCAGCATGGTCACCAAGTCGAGTTTAATTCCCAAGAAGAAAACGTTTTTACTGGGCAAAAACACTACATCCAATTGACTTTGAGGCCAAATGCAACAGGTCCCTGTGTGTGCATGCTTGTCCCTCTGACTGTGCTAAAAGCAACTAGTTGTTGAGGTAGTTCAAAACACAGATGCCAAAGATGCCGAAAGGCAGGACTTTGATCTGGGATGCAGTCCCCTCAAAGGCAAATCTCAAGAATAGACTCTGATGAGGGGCTAATTGCACATGAAATCGGCTTTCATGTCGATTGACACAAACCAGTCCAGAGGACGAACATGAGACAAAATCTGTCTCTGAGTAACCATCTTGAATGGAGACTTTGTGAGTGTCCGGTTCAAGTGTTTCAAATCATCCTCAAATTTTCCGTGCTCCATATCCTATCCTTGTGAGCCCCTCTCGTGTGTTCCCTCTGGGGCTGCAGGAGGAGTATAGTGGGAGGAAAGGGGAGTGGCTCCGGTTTTCAGAACAAAAGCAAGCCGAGGGCAAAGAATTTTGAGTTTTATGTGCTCAGTCAACACAGTCAGTCTCAACGAGCACCATTTACATAAAACAGCACTCTTGCCCATCAAAAAGAGGGATATTATGCTCATAAGTTGGAAAACATTTGTAAAACTGCATCTTGAAAAAGACGTTGTTAAGCAAACGGCAGACAACAATATCATAATACAAAAGTGTTTCAAACGCTGACGTAATAAAGGATACGCTGTTCATTGGTGCACAAGCAGAGAGGCAGAAATAACCCACTCACTGTTAAGGTGTGCAGTTTTAATAAAGAAGTGAAGATTTGGGCGTCCAGAGTAAGAAAGATGTCATTGCGACCCTGAAGAGAAAAATTTGGATGAAATGGTGCTGTGCTCTGGTTTATATGCCTGCGATGATGCATGCATCGGGGCGGAGCGTAAAGCGCCATCGGCCAATAGATTATCGTGATTCTAAAGGGCTTCAGAGATCCTCAATCCTTGGAGGAGTTTCCAATAGCACTAGGTAACTGATACAGTGTCCAAGTGACTGACATTATGGGAAAGAAGTCTTGTTCTATATAGGGAATACTATTCTGAGTTTTTTAAGTTGGTTTGACATCTTTAGGTCAAACTGTCAAAGAGTTTAAACTTCAAAAGTTTAAACTCCAAAAAAGAAGGCTTGTGCTATGTAGGTAATAATATTCTGACTGTTTTAAAGTTGGTTTGACATCTTTAGGTCAAATGGTAAAAGAGTTTAAACTCCAAAAGTTTAAACTCCAAAAAAAGAAGGCATGTGCTCTGTAAGGAATGAGAAAAATAAAATATACATCCTCCAAATAGAGTCTTGTGTTATAAAAGGGATATTTTTCTGAGTATTTTAAAATTGGTGTGATGTCATAACTTCAAATGTTTAAATTGTTTAATACATTTACAGAGCTAATAAAATTGGTATGAATGGTTTTGAGATTTAATCCTTATGGTAATCTAAGGACATCTTTTTATGTATATCTCAGTTGTTTTGGCTTCTTGATGTGAACAATGCAGTGAGTTAAATGGGTTTTATTCCAAATATCAAATGAATGTCAAACATAAAACTAACTTTACCACAGCCGTCATCACAAACGTGCACATGATGGAGAACACAACGCAGGTCGCTCTATTGTGCACCAGAGTGAACGATACTTGCACCTCTGAGCGTCGAATGCCATAATTCAGAAGTTGTACATGTCCAGTAGAAGGCAGCTATATCTGATGCTCACAACCGAACTTTTTTGAGGACACAGCTGGCTGCACGCTCACTCACGCATGTATATAAAATGCACCTCACCTCTTCTGTGTCCCACAACTTTCCCCTGCCACTCATGGTTCACGTGTGTTTTTGTGTTGGGCATAAGTTATTTATTGAAAACAATTTAATCTATAGTGCACGGGGTTCCTACTGCTTAAAGCAAGTTAGATTTAAGACTTTTTAAGACTTTTTAATGCCACTCGGAATGACATTTAAGACCAACTTTACAATAACCAAAATGTAATTAAAAAACAATTGTTTAGGGACAATTTTGTAGCATCCAGAAATGATGGATTTGGCCAAAGCACAACGCCAGAGACATCCGGCAACCAACACATGCGTAACTCGCTAACAGACAATGCATGTAACTCACTGACTCCCTTAGTGGAAGCAATGGCCAACAGCAAGGCAATTTTCAAAGATACCCACTTAAGGTCAGCCATCTGCAAAGGTTTGAACGGCGGCAAACAGAGAAAGTCAAGCACAAGTGGTAAATCCCACACAGGAAAATGGGGGTTGCGGGCTGGCCTTAAACGTCTTGCACCCTTTCAAAAACTACAAACAAGATTATAGGAACCAAGAGTAGAACCATTAAATGGTACATGATACACAGAAAGGGCTGCGACATATACCTTTAATGTGGAAGCTGCCTTGCCTTTGCAAGAGATGTTGCAAAAAACTAAAAACTCTTGGAATCTCACAGTGTGTAGGATCCAACCCACGATCCCTGCACCATGAAGACAAAAATTCCAATGCGCAGTGCAGAGCTGACATGTGGATGTAGCCCTAGCACTAACAATATTATGAAGAACAGCAGGTTCTCAATCAGTTAGAAGAGGGTTGGACCCAGTGCCCAAACCCAAAGCTGCAGACGGGTTGGACCCGGGTGCCAAACACCACCGTCCATCTGCAATAGCAGATCCTTCCAGAGCGGAAGCTGCCACGGTCTGCCCACCAGTAGTCTCAGAAGTATGGGAAACCAAGGCCTGGCTGGCCATCGGGGTGCTACAAGAAGCAGTCTGTGGTTGCACAGGGAGATCCTGTGTAATGTCTCCCACAACAGTGGAATAGGAGGAAATGCATAAAGTAGGCAGTTCGGCCACTGGTGAGACAGTGCATCCTGCCCTAATGGGATGGATGTCACTGTCCTCACAAACCACAAGTGACAATGGATAGTCTTCTCTAATGCAAAAAGATCCACTTCTGCTTCGCCAAACTGAAGCCATATGCTCGGCATCACATCTGGGTAAAGCCTCCATTCTCCCAGATACCTTGAGAGAGCATCTGCTATCTGATTTCTCAACCCCGGGAGGTGAACCGCTCTCAGTAACTACTGTATGTAAGGGAAGTCGGCAAGTCAGATCCGTAACTTCGGGATAAGGATTGGCTCTCAGGGCTGGGCCGGTCAGGCCAGGGTGCGAAGCGGGGCTTGGCCCGCACCGCGGCTGGGGGAGCAGCCGTCCCGGGACGCCTCCGCCTTGCCTCCTGTCTGAAGCCCCTTCCCCTGGAGGCTGGGCGAGTCACGGGGGGTCGCGCGGATTGGGGTGTCCATCACGCCGCGACTAGGGCGGGTACGGCAGGCGGTGTGCGCATCGGTGTACGGCGGTGACTCTGGACGTGCGCCGGGCCCTTTTCGCGGATCTCCCCGGCTACGGCCCGTGCCAGGTCCCCTGTCTGCGTCCGCGTGTCCTCCGGAGTGCGTGATGCGCCGGCGGGCGGTCCCTCCGGTGCGGTGCCTCCGCCGGCACCTAGCAGCTGACTTAGAACTGGTGCGGACCAGGGGAATCCGACTGTTTAATTAAAACAAAGCATCGCGAAGGCCCGCGGCAGGTGTTGACACGATGTGATTTCTGCCCAGTGCTCTGAATGTCAAAGTGAAGAAATTCAATGCAGCGCGGGTAAACGGCAGGAGTAACTATGACTTTCTAAATTGCATATTTAGTTTGCATAGTTCAGTTAGTTTAGTTAGTTGCTGGTTACAGACAAGAGAAAAGATAATGAAAAACCTGGCCCCTCTGGAAGCCAGGTATACAGCAGAAGTGTAGCTCTGGCAAGGGCTGGTACGAGTACTCAAAGGACGACTCCAAGGACATCATTTACCTGCAAGGACTGTGACTCATCTTTCCCTTCTCTGAGGAGCCTAGGAATGCACAGATACCATCGTCATCCCGAGGAACTGAATGAGTAGAGGATACATCTACTTACGACAAAGAGGAAAATGTAGTCGACACTGGAGGATGAACATCTAATCAAAGTGGCTAATGAGGAATGGAGAGAGTCAATGCTGAGGAAGGAACATCTGAGGAAACTACATCTAATCCTCCCTCACCGCTCCACAGAGGCCATTAAGAAACGACTGCAAACCCTGAAATGGACACCCCCCCTGCTGGAAGAACAACACCGACAGTCACCCCTCTCGGAAGTAACCCCAATAAGCCCTCCGCTGGAAGTTTCGACATCTCCTGAGAAGAGTGAGAAACGAGGTGCGAGGGGAAAGATCTGGGACGCAAAGGAAGATAAAGACCTTCTGGAGTATGCCGACAAGACGTGGGAAGATGGAATGCTTAAAAAAGACCTGGCACGCAGCCTGTCCGAAAGGATGAAAGGAAGATCAGTAGAGGCGATTAAGAAAAGACTGCAAACGCTCGGCTGGAAACCTCTAGATACAACTGAGGGAATAAGGCAGGAACATCAAGCTCATATAATAACACCGCCCACGATAAGTCAGGTAACGGCTACCTCAGACCAAGAACGGGAGTCGGTGTGGAGAGGGAGAATGTTAAATAAGGCTTTGGAAATGTTGGAGGATCCAGAGATGGGGAGTGATATGTTGAAGGAAATAACTAATGAATTGTTGGAAGGGCGAATCAACATTGCTCAGGGAGCTGCTAAACTGAACGAACATGTACAACACCTCTTTCCCATAAAGTGGAAGCCACATAAACCAAAGAAAATACAGGACCAATTAATAACGTCTAATAAGAGAATCCGCCGTGCGAGATACGCTTACATCCAGAGGCTCTATAGACTGAAAAAGAAAGATGCAGCCCATACGATCTTGCAAGGCCATTGGAGAGAGGCATACAGAGGTTTGAACAGGACAATAGACGGATTGGAGGAGTACTGGGCGGAGGTATATAAAGCAACAACAACAAGCACCAAATGCAATAAAACACTGGCAACGGGGGATGTTAAATGGGAATTGATTGACCCAATTGAAGCAGTGGAGGTCACAGAGGCTCTCCGAACTATGGGTCGGTCAGCACCAGGTATGGATAAACTTACATTATTACAACTACTAAGATGGCACCAGCCCTCGGTGGCAGGTCTACTTAATCTTTTCTTGGTAACGGATGCTCTGCCTACGACACTATCTAGTGCAAGAGTTACTTTCATACCGAAAGTAGAACACTCATTAACCCCAGGGGATTACAGACCAATTGCCATTTCATCCGTGCTGGCCCGGGCCCTCCACAAAATCCTGGCAAAACGAATGCGGGAGCACCTTACATTCTCTCCTCTCCAGTACGCATTCCTTCAGAAGGATGGATGTCTGGAAGCGTCAGCCCTACTCCATGCTATTATTAGATGTATTCATGAGGAAACCCGCCCGATGACTGCACTCTTCCTGGACCTAGCCAAGGCTTTTGATATGGTAGCACGCGCTGCGATATTACAATCGGCAGAAGGAGCTGGAATGCCACCTCCCCTTTTGAAATATCTCTCTCACCTATACAGCCACTCTGAAGTTCATCTAGGAGAACTGAAGACAACTTGTGGAAGAGGGGTGAGGCAAGGGGACCCTATCTCCCCAATCCTCTTTATTCTGACAATGGGAGACATTGTCCAGCAAGTAACACCGCAGATTGGGTTAGAGATGGGGGAACAGACAGTGGCAGCCATAGCCTATGCCAATGACCTAATTCTGCTGGCTGAACATCCGCAGCAGCTACAAGAAAAACTTGATTGCCTTGGAGAGGCACTGGAAAATGCAGGACTATCACTTAATATTAAAAAATCAGCTGCAATGACAATCATTAAGGATGGACGATGGAAGCACATGGTACTGCTTCCATACTCCTACAGCACAAAAGACGGGGTAGTACCACCACTCAATATAGCAGACAAACAAAAGTATCTGGGGATAGAGTTTGGATGGAAGGGGAAGATCACACCCAAGCAAACTCTTGACCTGGAGAGGATGTTGACAGAAGTGACTGCAGTGCCGCTAAAACCATACCAGCAGCTGGAAATCTTAAAAACATTCCTGGTTCCTAAATTGACCCACGAGTTAGTAATTGGATGTGCCCACAGGAATACACTTGCAAAGATGGACGGGATGATTAGGAGAGAAGTGAGGAAATGGCTCCGCTTACCTACGGATACACCCCTCGCCTTTCTATATGCCCCATTAAATACTGGTGCATTGGGAATCCCACATCTTGGATCAACAATTCCACTCCTACAGAAGGCAAGATTCCAGAAATTACTATCCAACAATAACATCTTCGAAAAAGCTCTGACTGGACAGCCCTCGTTCAAGACGATATTACGCAGAGTAAACATCCCCTGCAAGATAGGACAGGAAGTTGTATGTAATACCAAGGAGGCGAAGGAGGAATGGGTACAACTGTTAAAGGCATCCGTGGATGGAAGAGACTTGTTGATGGCAGAGGTAGATAAGGCCTGCTTCAACTGCTTGGAAAGACCTGACAACGTCTTTCCACGGCTCCATCTACGGGGAATCCAACTTCGCGGAGGTTTATTACATACTAAAGCATGGGCAGCAAGAGGAAGAGGGAAGGATTCAGATGAGACAAGATGTCGGGGAGCATGTCATGAGAAGGAAACTTTGAATCATATCCTACAAATCTGCGATGTCACACATGATGCACGTTGTGCCAGGCACAATAGGGTAGTGAAGTTGATCTCAAAGTTACTAAAAGACAAAACCGATATGACATGGATAGAACCGGTCATACCCACCAGGACCAGTTTTATCAAACCAGACATCATGGTCGTCAAAGATAGTCATATCACAATAATGGATGTGTCAATAGTTGCAGGATACAGGATGGAGGAGAGCTATAGCTTAAAGACCTCGAAGTATGGCTCTCCTGACAACACCGTGGCGATTATAGAATGGATAGCTACAAAAACCCCAATAACACACTGGCCAATCATCATCTCTAGTAGAGGATTGATTTATGGACCATTAGGGAGAGCTCTGAGATCATTGAAACTGTCCAGCTGTGATTTGTCTGATATCAGCCTTCTATCCATCCTGGGATCGCTAAAATGCTATGATCATTATAAGAGAGGAAACTAAAAGATCTTATAGAGGAAAGTACCATGCAGTATGACCTGCCTAGCAGTGATAACCTTGCCAGAGCACACAGTTAGCGCCGGAAAGGGGCGCCTCAAGCACCTAGTGGATATTTCTGCAAGATGGCTTGATAACTTACTGTAAATAGCCAAATGCCTCGTCATCTAATTAGTGACGCACATGAATGGATGAACGAGATTCCCACTGTCCCTACTTACTATCTAGCGAAACCACAGCCAAGGGAATGGGCTTGGCGGAATCAGCGGGGAAAGAAGACCCTGTTGAGCTTGACTCTAGTCTGGCACTGTGAAGAGACATGAGGGGTGTAGAATAAGTGGGAGGCCTCGGGGTCCGCCCCGGGCTCCGCCAATGAAATACCACTACTCTTATTGTTTCCTCACTTACCCGGTTAGGCAGGGAGGCGAGCCCCCGGCGGGCTCTTGATTTTGGCATTAAGAGCACCAGGGCCACTTGCGGTACGGGCTCGACTTGACCTGGGGACAGTGGCAGGTGGGGAGTTTGACTGGGGCGGTGACGGATGGATGGATGGTGTATACTCACGTGAGTGACAATGCTGGTCCGGATCTGCATGAAGTTGGGTGCCCCCGGCAATTCCAGGCACTTCCATGCGCTCCTGAAGTGGGTGAGAAGCCCAGTGCACAAGCCCCCATTCGGGGCACAGAAGCAGTAAAGGGACTCACCGCCCCGGAGCTCTAGGAGTTCAGACAGCCATTTGTACTCTTTGGGGTCGAAAGCCACATTGGCTCTTCTGAAGAAGGCCGCCGTCTTGTGGTGCCTGACCGCCACCACCCTCTAGCCGTTGTCCAGCTCGCTGGCCCCCCGGAACTCCTCCATGGTCATGTTCGCTATGACGCACCGGCGGTGACCGGAGCTGACGACGAAGTAACCCGCTATCATCCCCTGAGCGATGTGGAGGTTGTTGGGGCTGGGCGACTCACGCAGTCGCTCCAGGAGAGTGGGCACCCTGTCCCGAGCTCGCCGCCAGTAGCGCCTCAAGGTGGCCATGTCAATCACCCGCCTGGAACTGGCGGCCCGCGCGTCGCACCTGTGGACCACCAGCTCCGCTCTCAGATTGGCCATCTGCCTTTTGCATGCACGCCGGAGCTGCCTCACGGCGGCATCAGTGAAGTACTCCCCCTTGTCGGTGTTGTCCTTAATGAAGGCGCAGAAGAGGCGAAGGTCGAGCAGGTAGTGCCAGGCCGTGGTGACCGCGAGGCCCCTCTCTCTGCTAAGGCCTGTGCCCACCCTCGCACCTTGTCCGGCAGCGAAAGGTCTGTGACGAACCTCGCTTGGCTTTCTGGGTGGCGTTGTCACGGCACTTGGAGGACGGCCTGGCCCCCAGACAGGACAGCTTGAACGCCCAGATCAGGCGAGCGATGTCGGCGAGGTGGTCCGGGCCACGCGTCACGCTGGCGGCGTTTTGCCGCATCAGAGCCCCGGTGCTTACGAGCTTCAGGCGAGGTCTCTTTTGCTGGAGCGTCCAGAGTTCAGATAGCGTCTGTGCCCGGTAAGCCACGGCGAGGTGAGCCCTCTTCTCCTCGGCGTTACAGCGGTGGACGCGCAGCAGGTGCCTGTCCAGGCGCACTATGCCCTTCGTCCCGCAGGCCTCCACCGGGCAGTCGAAAGCTTTTCCCTGCTTGCTTCCCCAGATTAAAGCGGCCAGGAGGGAGAGCTCGTCACGGTCGGTCACCCTGTGGTTTGCCGTAAGGTGGGTCTCAACGTGGCCTCCGCAGTCTTTCTGGCAGAGCACGCACTCAAAGCTGGACATGGCGAGCGTCGAAAGGGGGGCGAATACTTTCTCTCCACATGACCGGCGAGCAGGCATTCAAAGACCGGGCTGCCGCAGTGGTGTCCGGGCTGCCGCAGTGATGTCCGGGCTTCCGCAGCGATGTCCGGCGAAGGGTCGAGCTGTCCCGGCTTCAGTACGAGCGTCAAAAGGAGGGGGGGGGGGTGAATACTTTCTCTCCAGATGGCGAGTCCACCGAGGTAAGTATCCTGCTGTCGATCCTCCTTCCCGGGTTGCAGATTCTACTGACGAGCAGGTGTTCAAACGCTGGAAGTCCAGCGAAGTGTGGCGCTAGCCCGGCGACTGCACGACTTATATAGGCCACTGCTGACACACCCTTTCACCAGCTCGGCCAATCGGCTAATCAGCCCGCTCTCGCATGCGCCTGTGCATAATTAGCGGTAGTTTTTGCCCAATCAGGGCCTTGAGCCGGCGCTCGCGCTCTTGCGTAATGAGCGCTAATTTTTTGTACCAATCGGGGCCTTATAATAATAATATAATTTATGACAGTCCGGTGTAAGATATAAGAGTAAGAGTAATAAAGTGCAGTGCTGATGTATTTTGATCGTGGGAGATCAAGAGTTCAAAAGTCTGATTGCTTGGGGGAAGAAGCTATCATGAAGTCGGCTGGTGCGGGTCCTGATGCTGCGATACCGTCTGCCTGACGGCAGCAGTGAGAACAGCCCATGGCTCGGATGGCTGGAGTCTCTGATGATCCTCCGAGTGTACAGTATAAAAATCATTATGTCTATGGAGGGTCCTCATAATGATAGCTGCAACAACATGTGTGTGTGTGTGTGTGTGTTTGTGTCATCAATCCATGCACTATTTCAGCCAATGCTGTGACAAAGTTAATAAATGGCTTTTATTGACATTATTTTAGTTTTGTTTTTTTTGTTTTTTCATCTAGGTACTTTAATTCGATCAGATACAATTCATAGAGGGGGAAGGTGTTATACAGTATGTTACAATGTGCCCCTCACCTGTTACAACATGCCCCTCATATGGGGCTCGTTGTAACATTTCACTTTTCTTCTATCCAGATAGATGGGTGGAAAGTACACAGTTTTCATGAAACAAGACATCATATTTGTACCAAACGTGTGTAGAATTATTGTGAAAAAAGAAAAATACTTTGAACCCCAAGTGCATTTACACAAAAGAAAACCAAAAGTGATAGTTTGTACCCTGCTGTCCCCTACACATCTATTCCAAAACTGTACATAAAAAGATTGGAAAACAGTGCTTCACTGATTAAACACATACATGATTTTTTGCTGTCACACTTAAGCAAAACATTCACGATCCTGGATTAATGTTTTAGCTTTTAAATTTAGAATTACCTTGCCCTTAACTCATCTTTAGAATTAAGTAAAATGTATTAATTAATGAAAGATTGTGAATTTGTTTAATTAAAGAACAACATGAAAGGATTCATGAAAGAAATGTATAGGTTTTTGCAAAGCAATTTTACATTATCTTTATTAATATGAAAAGTGAGTGATAATGAAAAAACGAGAATAATTTTTATTCACATATAATATTATTTATATTTTTACACCACTTTCATAAAAATAAAAATAAAATTATAGGAGAATTTTCACTTTTTTGACAGAAATATGCTCTAAGTCTTTTTTCCTTTCTTGTATGACTTCTAAACAGTTTATGCTGTATCTTGCAAAATGAACTCTAAACCCAATCCCAAATATAAACCAATTTCAAAAGTAATAATAATAGTACATCCCACCTAACAGGGGATACATTTACTTTAGAGAAAGAACCGCCAATGGTTGCAAATAAACAAAGAATATACCAATTTCTTTAGAAAAAGAAGCCATTTCCCAAGAAACACCTTATAGATGTTGCATTAGCAAAGCATGAATGGGTGAAGAAAAAGTGTTAAAGTGCAGAAGATATTGACTCCCATTTGTGTGTTAGACAGGTATAAAAGGATCGTCTCATTCTCTTCAGGGAATGTCTCTATTCTACTCACTGTCTCCAATATGTCTGTTGGAAAGAGAAGAACTTTGTATCACAGAAGCTAATAGACAAACCCCAGAAAATTAATTGCTATAGATTCACAAAATGTTCTTTAAATAGACAATATTTTTTAATACTGCACATACTGTACAATGCTTAGGACTCCATCTCAACTTACTCAAAATGGGGCTCATGCTTAGAGAAAATAGAAAGGATGAACGACGCAGTTTCATTTGTTGTTAATATGCATGGTACAATCAGGTATTCTCCTGGCTCCAGCCTGAACAATTTCATCACCTCTCTCATTGCATCAGATGTCTCATGCACAGGCTTTCTGCCACTGAAGAACTCTGCTAAGAACTTCCCACTTTGAACGTCCATCTAAAAGAGAATAAATTATTGTGGCTTTACTGTATTATACTGTCGTTACTGTATTAATTTACTTTAGTGAATTAAAAATGATAATATTTCACACAGAACCTAAGGACCATAGTTTAAAAATCAAATATTTATGAGTTAATTTTCACTTGCATCTGATGGTATCTGTTAAAACACACACACACACACACACACATGCAAAGGATTGATAAAACTGCATGAAAGGTATATAAAACAAAACTAATTAAATTACTTTTGCCACTATATCTTCAGTTGCTAAAAATATATAAAATGTGTAGAATCACACACTCAAACATGCAAAGGTGCATATGTCAATACTGACCCCAAAAACATAGAAGCCAATAGTATAGTCTTTTTTGGCATGTCTGTGTCTCATCTCATGGTTCTGCATGAGGGACACCAGGATGTTGTCAGCACCCTCCTCATTACACTCATCAATTCTCACCCGAAATTGAGGGTTTTTCCAGAATCTCTCTGCAACACAAACACAATACTCAGTGAGTATTATTATTATTAGTCAGATTTTCTTTACTTCATTGCAAGAATTTGTCTCAGCTCGGGTTGTTTTTAGCGACTTATACCGAAGTGAAGATTATGTTCTCTCTTATAAGTGACAACATGTTAGGACATCGTTGGAAATGAGCAGTTCCAACGATGTGCATGTCCAGATTCCCGCATTGTGACAGGCCAAGGGCAATAACGCTTCACCTAAAAAGATGGATACAGGATGGACACCGCACTTATCCTTATCTCTCTCCTTCTGGGAGGAAGCACCGCTCTCGCCTGTCGGGTGAGCTCCCATGTGGAACATTGCTCCGGCCCGGGAGCGAAGAGGCCCAAAAAGTGCATTTTTCTATACAGTGAACCGACAAGTGAGGAGCTTCGTCGACGTTACTGTTATGGAACTCATGGATCCATTTTGCGGGAGAAGAGACGCAAATTGCCATCTCTGTCTCTATTCGATGGACATTGCATTCCTCACTCCATTTAAGCTGTGTTAGTTCTGCACTCACTGATTTTGCAGTCCTTCCAAGTGGTTTTCGTTAAGGAGTTAAGATTTGAGTTTACAGTTGGCCATGCTCTTACTTTGCCTCGTGCGAGTCTGCTGTTTAATACACATTGGACACTCGAGGGTCAGTGTGTATGGAAGGCCAATTAGGTCATAATTCACCTTTTAAAAAAAATCAATATCAGACTTAGCCATGTCTCCCCAAGTGGCTCACACTGGGAGATGAGCATTAAGTGTTCAAAACGTAAGTCTTGCCTATGCCCCTATGGCCAAGTGCCTTGGGGCATGCATACAATATGCAATATCATATTGTCACTAGCACCATGCGTTGTTCCCCATTATACCTGCAGGGGATGTTATATTTAACTCTGTCTTCCACCATACTCATGCTGGGGAGCGAGCTTTAATTATCCACTACTTTCTTGCCTCTGCCCCCACAACTGAGAGTTTTGGGGTATGCGTACACTATACTGTGTACAAATTCACATTGTCATAAGCACTGCACATTATGCCCAATTACACATGCAGGGACCATAATATTTTTTACTCTGTTTCCACCCGTAACTCATGCAAAGGCAGCAGAAAAGTTTCTAGGTGTGGAGCTGGACTTGCTGGCGATGCTGACGCGCCTATCTCCAGTTCGAGTTCAGTCATTACACCAGTGTCTAGCGATGTTCAGAGTGGGGTGTGTTCTCCCAGCGAGAACATTTCACAGGCTGTTCTGGTTTATGATCGCAGCATCCGCTATCATTTCCCAAGGCCTTTTCAGTGTTGGATGAAATCCATTAAGGGACTTCACCTGCTAAGGCATGCATATTGTCTGTTCAAGGTGATGCTTAGAGGAGGGGGGTTGTACCTTGTTGTGGTTGGCACATTGCACACTTCTATGGCACAGGACTATGTACCGTCTTTCCGAGCCATACATGTCAGATCCAGAGTATGGACATAACATTCTCAGACTGTAGAGAAGATCTGGAAGAGGTTTGGAAGAGAGGACCTGTTGGCTTCGAGGAAAATGTCACACTGTCCCCTATGGTTTTCGCTCTCGTCCCTGGCACCGTTGGGCATCAAAGTGTTGGCACATCAGTGGCCAACAGAGCACATGTATGCATTTACACAATCAATCTGCTGCATAAAGTTCTGCAGAGGGTTCGGGAGGATTAAGTTCCTGTAAGAAGCGCCAGATTGGCCCTCTCACACATGGTTCTCAAACCTGGTCTCTTTCTTGGTCGAGTTTCCTTGGGAGATTCAGAACAGACCTGTTGTCTCAAGCACGGGGCAGCATTTGGCCCCCTGGCCAGACTTATGGAAGTTATGGGTTTGGCTCCTCAATGAAGCATTCTTCTGAAGGATGGCTTATCCCCGCTGTGGTTGATACCATTCTGAATGCTAGCGCCCCATCAATAGGAAGGCTGTACACGTTTAAGTAGAAAAACACATTTTTTGCTTCCTGGTGTTTGGCACACAGTGAGGAGCCCATTCACTGCCCTACAGGCTTAGTGCTGGAGTTTTAACAAGGGTGTTTTGGGGCCAGGGTTTCCCCGGCAATGCATAAAATTTGTGACGCCACTCTAGTGACTGAACATGCACATGTGAATGGGACTTAGATTGGTAGACATTCTTTTGTCTCTCGTTTTATACGTGGAGTGCGCTGGCTTAGACCTTTTGCCCTGTCCACATCCCTTCATGGGATTTATCTATGGTGTTAGAGGCTCTCTCGGGTACCCCGTTTAAGCCCTTTGCATCAGTGTCTGATGAGTTTCTAACTCTTAAAACTGCCCTGCTATTGGCATTGGAATCACTTGAGAGGGTTAGTGATTTGCATACCCTGCTGATCAATCCATTGTGTATGCATTTCAGGCCAGGGTTATCGAAGGTTGTATTGAGATCCCGTTTGGGACTTTTACCCAAGGTTGTCTCTACATTGTTTTGCTCACAGGTTATTACTTTGCAGTCTTTCTTTCCTTCCCCATTTAAGTAGGATGAGAGTGAAAGGTTCCATATACTATGCCCTGTTAGGGCTTTGGGAATTTAACCACACTAGCTAGTGGCATAAGTCAGAACAGCTGTTGCATGCTTTGGTGCTCACAACAGATGTTTTCCGGTCTCTTTAATGCAATTTTGAGTGCTTGAGGCGCCCGGTTTGCCTTCGCCTTTAGGCATTCAGGTTCATTCTACAAGGACCATGACATCCTCTTGAGTTTTGGCCAGAGGTGCGTCCTTGGAGGACATTTACACTGGCGGCCAAAAGTTTGGAATAATGTACAGATTTTGCTGTTTTGGAAGGAAATTGGTACTTTAATTCACCAAATTGATATTCAGCTGATCACAAAGTATAGTCAGGACATTACTGATGTGAAAAACAGCATCATCACTATTTTAAAAAAGTAATTTTTTATCAAATCTAGACAGGCCCCATTTCTAGCAGCCATCACTCCAACATCTTATCCCTGAATAGTCATGCTAAATTGCTGATTTGGTACTAGAAAATCACTTGCCATTATATCAAACATGGTTGAAAGCTATTTGGTTCATTAAATGAAGCTTAACATTGGCTTTGTGTTTGTTTTTGAGTTGCCACAGTATGCAATAGACTGGTATGTCTTAAGGTCAATATTAGTTCAAAAATGGCAAAAAAGAAACAGCTTTCTCTAGAAGCTCATCAGTCAGTCATTGTTTTGAAGAATGGAGGCTATACAATGCTTGAAATTGACAAAAAACTGAAGATTTCATACAAAGGTGTACACTACAGTCTTCAAAGACAAAGGACAACTGGCTCTAACAAGAGATGTGGAAGGCCAGATGTACAACTAAACAAGAGGATAAGTACATCAGAGTCTCTAGTTTGAGAAATAGACCCCTCACATGTCCTCAGCTGACAGCTTCATTGAATTCTACCCGCTCAACACCAGTTTCATGTACAACAGTAAAGAGAAGACTCGGGGGTGCAGCCCTTATGGAAAGAATTAAAAAGAAAAAGACACTTTTGAAACAGAAAAACAAAAAGAAAGGTTAGAGTGGGCAAAGAAACACAGACATTGGACAACAAATAGAGTTTTATGGATCTTAACCCAAAAAGAGAAGGGTCACACATATGTGTTTCTGCAACAGCCAGTTACATTACGAACTGCCAGATTAAAATTGGCTTTCGGCTGACACAAGCTGCACTGGTCAAGCGCCTGTAATTTATATTAAATCAAACAGTTACTCATACAGTCTTTTGAAGCACAGGATCAGTTTATTTTACACACATACTGTACATCCAACTCATCACCAAAGTACCACAATAAAAAGTTTACGGCTCATTAACACATCAAACGCGATCTTCCTCCGATGCATGCTGCCATGTTTGTTTAGTAGCGGTTGTCATTCGTCACACAAACAGCTACTCAAAAAGTCATTTCAAGCACATTATATGTTTATTTTGTTACAAACAGCCAAATTGTCACCGAAGTACCACGATAACAGTTCACAGCTTGTATATGCACAGCCATCACATCTAAATGCGATCTTCCCATGCACTCAGCCACGTCTACTCATTAGGTGCAGATGCGGGTTTACATTCACACAAACAGCAACACAAGCAGTCTTGTCATGCATATAATATACTTGTTTTCTGAAACAAACAGCCAAATGATCACAAAAGCACCACGATAACAGATTAAAACTTGTATACTCACAGTGAACACATACTGAGCGTGATTATCCAATGCACACAGCCACGTCTGTTTACATTAGCATTTCTCTCTCTCCCTCTCTCTCTCTTTCTCACACACACACACATACACACAAAAAATGTCTGAGATGTCAAACAGTGCACAGGCAAACCACAGGGGGCACTGCGGGGGTATTAGACCCTACTCATGAAAAGGTTAAGCACCATCAGCCAATGAATTGTCGTGATTGCATAAGGGCTCCAGACCACCTGACCACTGATGTGTTCCTGTCATTATGCAGTGTCTCGTTCCTAGTCAGGGAATCAGGATTACGTACGTAATCGAGAATTCCACTGATTTAACATAAGCGAAATTTTATTGAAATTGCTAGAATTGCAGCAGAAGTAGATTTATGTACTGTAGCTGTAAGGGAGTTACCTTAAAGGTGTACAATGTCAAGCTATTATTGCAAATTACAACAAACACTTAGCAATGATTTTGTAAATAAAAACAGCATTTTTTCTTGTGGGGCCAGTGAAAATGTTGATGGGTCAAGTAAAAATCTGAACTACTGAACCAACCAATTTGTGAATCATGCAGAAAATGGGGAACAGACTAACAATCTGGCAGGGGGCAATGCCCACTCTAGCGCCCCATAGCCGCAACCCTGGTTCACTGTAACTGATTTAAATTTATAGGCTTGCACTGTGTGCACTGTGAATACACATGCTGTTCATGTCACCACCTCCAGCTGTAGTCCCAGAAACCCATCTGCCAAAATGATGTTGTGAGGTCCATTGAGATCCAGATGAAATGTCTAGAAAATCAGGAGAGAGATAGCAGATATCCAGATCTTCAAAGCTTTTGGTGAAATCTTCCATTGCCATCCTGCAGTGAAAAATGTGTTTTGAGTAATTAAGAGTCGAAATGTGATTTATGCTTTGAATGTGTAACAGATGGCTAGACAACAAACATGGTAAACTTTACAATAAAATTCCCTGAAACAAAGATACAGTGAACCCTAGTAGTCACAAAAAGAAACAGAATGCACTATACTGAATTTCTACAAATTACATTGTAATGTAATCTAGTACACGCTCACCAGAACTCTCCATTATCAAACACTTGAAGGCACTTTTTGTGGTCCTCCATACTGACTGTTTCCCACAAAGGTGATCTGAAAGGATAACACTATTTATACACACAATATATGAGGTTTGAAGAGCCATACAATTATAAAAGAGGCCCTGGACTATTGTGCAGCAAATGCAAACAAAAGATTTTAGTGCCTTTGGTATATGAAGTGATTAATTATGTGTAAAAGGAAGAAATGCAGCCTATGCACAAAAACAACTCTTACTTGTCACTCCAGTCTCCATTCCACTCTCCATGTCCCCACGGGTTTAACAGTCTCACCAGATGAACTTGATTTTCTTCACTCTTTACCTGTTAAATACAACCAGGAATCACATTATTACAATGAAAAGCCACTAATAGAGTATAAGGAACTTATTTAGAGGTAGTTTTATAATTAATAATTGGAAGGAAGGGAGGCAGGCAGGCAGGCATAGATAGATAGATATATAGATCTGCACTGTCTTACTTGATAAACCCCTGTCACACTGTAAGCATGACCTCCAACTATGCCATTGGATGACACATCTTCACGTGTTTTCTGAAGGTATATAAAGGTCACAGTACAAAAAAGTCAGTAATATTTCTAATGTTAACATTATATAGCAGTACACACCAGGTGTTTAAGTAGTGAAATAAATAATTTAATTGATTATAAAACTCTCAGTCCAATACTTTTTTAAAGCTGCATTTTCCTGATTTCTTTTTTTTTTAAGACATAAAACTACGTCAGTAATATTTGTCTAGTGAATAACATACTGTATGCAGTTTTTATCAATGTTTTTACCCTGATCATTTATATTCAAATACTCTCAATCTTTTGAAACACATTGTGATGAGGAGGAGGGCGGAGTGGGCCGTGACTATGCACGCCCGGCCCCCAATCGGGCTAATCAGTCGAGGAGAGGGATAAATGCAGCGGGACGTGGCAGTTCGGGAGAGAGAGAGCCACATGCAGCTGCAGTGTGCATTTGTGTTTATGTTTTGTCTTTATGTTTTAATTTCTCATTAAAAATTATTTTGATGGTTCATCTGGTTCCCGCCTCCTCTTTTCCATTTTAACCTTGTTACATTGGTGCCAAAACCCGGGAAGGGGGAGGGATGCACTGTCGTGGAGTCCTCGCCACTACCAGCCAACCCAGGAGCAGCCGTGGCCGTCCGCCCAGGGATGGAGATGTCACTGCCAGCTGCTGAGGATTTGAGGCACACTGCCATTTTCCCCCCATAGAAAAAAAGAATAGAGAAAAAAAAGAAAGAAAGAAAAAGGGAGGGGGGAGGAGCATGACCATCTGCCCGGGGCCGGAGGATCCACTACCGCCCACCGGGGGAGGAGCGAGCCGTCGTCTGCCAGAGGTTGGGGAGTAGCTGAGGGTCGGGCGACAGCATATCTGGGCGCCGGCGAAGCAGGTATTTCCTCTCTCTCCTCTCTCTCTCTCGCTGTCGCTCTGCTTTGCCCTTTCCCTCTCCTCTTTTTTTCCCTCCCCTCATCCCCCTCCCCAGCCCTAGAGAGGTGGGGAAAAGCCTGCTGGTAGGAAGGGATGTACGTCATGCCAGGGGTTCCCCGGCCTGAGGCAAAGGAGGGAGGAGTGTGACGAGGTGGAGGGCTTGATTACGCATGCCCGGCCCCCAATCGGGCTAATTAGCCGAGTAGAGGGATAAATGCAGCGGGACACGTTAGTTCAGGAGAGAGAGAGCCACATGCAGCAGCAGAGTGTGCGTTTGTGTTTAGGTTTTGTCTTTATGTTTTAATTTCTCATTAAACATTATTTTGATGGTTTGTGCAGTTCCCGCCTCCTCCATTCCATTTTAACCTTGTTACACACATCTTTAAAGCCTAAGCAAATATACAGTATTCTTGACAGAACTTTATGCCAAAAATAATTCAATAAAAAAATATTCAATTCAGTGAATTCTTACCACAGCATAAGAGCCACAGACCATAAGGTTTTTGAGTTGGCTGCATTACTCATAATGTTCCATAAATAACGAGGAGCTTTACTTAGTTCATAATACAAGTGCGCCCCACCAGTGAAGTCCATCACAGCCTCAGAAATGGCTCCACCATTTAGGTCGCCATAAGAGCCACAGACCCTGTAAAAGCACTTTATTCTCAGGCAGTTTTTGCAGCAGTGTAAATGGTATAATTTTGTATAAAGGTGGATAAATGTAACCTACTTTGCATAAGCTTTCTCCAGTAAAGCAGGCCAAAACTCATTAGAAGTTTTTGAACACACAAAAATTAGTTGGCCATCAATTGTTGGAAGTTGGTCATCAATGACAACATCAATCCATTTCCCAAACCTCCAAAACAGATCACACACACAGAGATAAAGATAATGATTCAAGGCCTTAACAGGGAAATATGATTTCCTAATCTTCAAGAAATTATATTTTGTGAAAAAGATACATTGAAATATTTGTAGGGCTTTACTGGTTGTGATCAGTGTTACTATCAGAAATAATTAATAATTATTTCTTTAGTTATTAATTAATATTGAAATTAATTAATTGAATCTAACTCATTAAAACCTCATATGGGGCTCCAGTAAATGTAGTGCGCTACGTTTGGTTATTAGCAATAATTAATAATTATCAAAGATAATTAGTAATTATTAAAATCAATAGAAAATTGATGAGAATCAATGTTAGCTTTTTTAATCCTTTAAATCAACAATTATCAAAGATAATCATTAATTGTTAACATCGATGAAACATTAATTAAAATTAACACTAGCTTATTGATCATTCAAATTCAACAATCATCAAAGATAATTATCAATTATCAAAAATCAATAGAATATTAATAAGGATTAACATTGACGGGGCACCACCCTGGAATCAGGGACTAATAACCAGATAGTATAACAGTCTCAATATTAGATTGTTTTCTTAGGAAAATCGACATCCGAAGAATATCGATTTTCGGGGAAAAAAACAATGAATGAAGGCTTGAATCCGAGCACTGACATCCCATCTGCATGACACAGGTGTATGCAAAACAAACCAAAACACTTCTCTTTGTAATATAACAAAGTTTATTTATGCAGTAATATCAATTAATAATTAATACAATGCAGTAAATAAACTTCCGACTTACAACTACAAACTAAACAGTGATATGATTAGATATGGAAATCAAAATAATCCTATAACACATGAGGGTGTGTGTGTGAGAGTGATTGTATGTGTGTGTGTGGTTAAAACGAGAGAGAGAGAGAGAGAGAATAAAGTGACGGCCCTAAAGCCGATTTCGCGATCGTGGGAGAGAAAGCAGCTGTTAGTTTATCGCTCAGAGACGCGGTGAACGGCTTGTAAAACAGTCCCGCGTTCTTTCAAACTCAGTTTACCGGTCTCACCCACGATGGCGAAATTGCACAACAGTCCAATTTGGTTGGACCACAATACAGCAAAACAAATTTGTGATAATTAATACCCTGAGTATTAATAATGAGCGGACATGGCGGTCCGTAAACTGTACAAGCAAAAACCTTGAAACACAAGAATAACACACTATAATATTCTATCTCTGCCCAGATGTAAACCTCTTACTTGAATCGCATGAGGACACAGGTAGAGTGTGTGTTCCTCCGTCTTTTAACTCCGACCCGGTTCCTTGAGGCTCGGGCGATGACGGGAGGCCGTTTCCTCGCTCTGTCGTCGGGCGTACGTCTGACTGCTTCTAGGCGGGCTGGCGGAGAAATCAGAAATGTCGACTTGATTGAAGATGGAAGAGAAATCTTTAATCTCTTCACTTCTGCAGGCAAACGGATGAAGATGCGGATTGCTCGGCGGTCTCCTTCGGATCCGTTAGAGTGTTCGGTTGAACACAGAGTACTCTCAACTTGTCCAGTGAGATGGAGATTGTATGGCCACAGTTTCAAGTCGGACATTACTTCCTTGTGCCACGAGGATGCACCTAAGAGCATCGATGAGCTACGTCTATACTAGGTGAACAAAGTTGCTGGAAGCAAATCCCGGAAGCATTTCAGAGGTATTTCTACTCCTGATGATGTCATTTTTTAGGGATGTTCTGTTGTGTGCCTCATCCAATAGGAGTTGAGAGTTCGATCCTTTAGTGAGCAAGGCTTCATGGGATTTGTAGTCTGTTTTGGACTCCCTTTGTTTGATTTTGGCACGATTTTTATCAGTATAATTTATGACCTGGTATGTGGGGGCTGAGTTAGGTTTTACGACTGTGTTAGGCCTGCCTTTGTCTTCTATCTGAATACATGAGGCCCAACATATTCTATAGGTATAGTAATGGATTTCCCTATGCAAAATGCTGCTTGGTGGGGATGGGGTGCGAGGACAGTGGGAAGTGTGTCATAGGTTGAAATGAGTGATGTCACTAATGAATAATGATGCACAAAATAGTCAGTTTGCACTATTTTAGGTCCAGTGCAAACGCTCCCCCTGACCGGGCTGAGCGTGCATAGCGGTCTTTGACAGAAGCAAGGGGACTGGACCCTGCTGTGCAGACCAACGTAATGTTACACTGCATTAGTGAGGTTACTCCGTGGACATGGCATGCCAGCAGTGGTAGGGCATGGGGAGTTTGGTGGCCCCACAGTGGAGTATTCTGATGCAATGTTACCATTACTAGCATGCCATGGATTTGCCTCGCCGTATATGTATTTCCCCCACACAACTGACTATTTTAAGTCCCTCTCCCGTTTGCCAGGTAGAGTTGTGTCCAAAGATTCACAGTCCAGCCAACATTGTGTTGTCCAAGGCACAATCAATGTTAGATGCATGCCCTGTTACCCTCTGGAGGGAGTGACTCATGTCTCTGGCCAGAACAACGTCATTCTCACCACTTTGTCATGATCAGAATGCCATTCAGATTCTGACCAGAGTGCACTGCACCTCAGCAGTCACCTATCTGAATTGCCAGGAGGAGTGAGCTCTCGGATGGTGCTGAATCTAGCACGACACATCTTCCTGTGGTTGCATTGATACCTGCCCTCTATTAGAGCAGTGCACATTCCAGGCTGCCTGAATTGTGGAGTTGACTTGCTCTTATATCAGGGGGTCGTGCCCAAAGTATGGTGACTACATCTCTGAAGCCGCAGTGAGAGGAGAGATTGCACACAGCCAATGGACCTTATTTGCAGAAGCACCATCTTTGATTTTTGGCAGGAATGACAACGAGGCTGTGAGGGATAAACGTACAGTCTCTTCAATGGGCTGTACTGCATTTTATAGTGTTTTTGTATCATTCCGCTGACAAAATATTGAAAAAATATCTTTCCAAGAACATTCAGTTGACAACAAAATCCAGACAATATGAGTTGTGAAAAATCAGATGTGATCAATGAGCATTATACATCTTTATACTGTGCCTTCCACTAAAGAGATGATAAGTTTATCCCTCACAATCTCGTTTTCATTGCCGTTAAAAATCAAACATTGTGCTTCTGGAGTGCTGGTGGCGTAGTGGAATAAAGCACATAACTGGTAATCAGAAGGTTGCTGGTTCAGTACCCACAGCCATCACCATTGTGTCCTTGAGCAAGGCACTTAAATCCAGGTTGCTCCAGGGGGATTGTCCCTGTAATAAATGCACTGTAAGTCACTTTGTATAAAAGCGTCTGCCAAATGCATAAATATAAATGTACTGTGAATTCGAATTCGAACCTTCAATTATTGATACCATTCTGCATTTTCAAGCTCCCTCTACGAGGCGCCGTTTATTTGCCTCATGCTGTGCTTCTCACAATGAGGACCAATTAGCTGTTAGGTGCAAAGTATTTTGTACTTTCTGTAGAAGCATCTGGATGCTGTTGCTGTTAGTGCTTGCTCCAGTGAAGCATATTGGAGACTTACAGGCCCTGTCTGAGAACAAAACAGTGTTTCGGGCACAGGTCGTTTTTGTATCCCTCTTCAGTCTCAGGTGATTGCCTTGCAGACCTTATGCCCTTCAACTTTTCGGCCAGATGTGGATGAGCATCTTCTTTGCCAGAGCCTTTAGAATTTATTTTGATTGTACGCATCATGTACGTAAGTCTGTTCAACTGTTTGTCTCTTTTGGTCAATGTACAAAAGGTCTAGCCATTTCTAAACAGAGAGTGACCCATTAGATCACTGAGCCAAGCTGAAACTCGGTTTCAGTGTTGTCATTTCCTTGGCTGGCTATGGGATCACTGTTTTTATTGGCAGCAAGCAGTATAATGGTGCTGTGGCATTCTGTTTCAACAGATACAGTCTGCAAGGAGGCTCCGCCCACTCATGTTACTCATACATTCCTATGAAGAAAACGAGGAGAAATATCCAATAGATTTGGCTATTTTAACAACGATGAAAAAGTATGGAAAACAATAAGCAGCGCTCCACTCTGACCATATCAAGTTTTCTCCTGTATTTTTATCTTGTTTTCTGGTGTTAACTCATCATCATTTGATATGATGCATTGCCAACTGTATCTATAGTGTCAGCTACTGACGCAGCATTGAGGTGACCATAATGAAATGGAATGTCTGGGTTTGTGCCGGCATGGTCCGGAATGCTGTTCCAGCACCTTTAATTCCAAAAAGAATAAAATGCTTATTTGTCAATCCATTCCATTTATTGTATTCTCTGATGCAGTTTTTGTTTGATTCATCTGACCCATTCCGTCTCTATTTAGCAAGTGTACTTGTTCAATAATATTTCAAGTTCATATTTACTAGTCATTTATGGATGCTGGTAGAGTCAGCATATGAGGGCAGCACGAGACAGCGCGCCCCAGTATGCAGACGTGCCTTCTGCTTCTGTATTGCACCGTGGTCCAGTCTCCGTTTCAAAGAAATCACAAAATATGGAATCAACTGCTCTCCCGTTTCTTAGATCCACTGATATGCAGTAGCGATTTTGCTTAATTTTGTTAAAAAGCTGTATACACGAAGGGGTTTTGAATCCACAATCATGTCGCATCCAAACGACATCAACATAGAAAGATCAATATATCATACCACTTGACCATCACAGTGTAAAATGTTTCACTGTTATTTGTATATGTACAGTAAATGTGTACTCCATTTTTTCATTTTGCAAATATAGCTACAGTGGGATTCACTAGTGAAAATGCTTCTTCATGCCAAAGTGAAGAATTTTAAACTCTTTCATAATTTAATGCAATGTTTACATTTCAAATTATATGATCAGAATAACAATATGAGCGAAAGGTAGTTGTGTAGAAGGTGTTTGTTTCTCCCATTAAGAACAATGTGCATCTACTTTTAAATTATAACTTAATTAGATTTAAGTTTAGCATGTTCTATATAAGATGACCTCTGACCTTAGGGCAAGAAGAAGGTAACTTGTCCCAGCTGTCATATGATTTTATAAAATGTATAAATTGACATTACCCGATTTAAGGGTTCTCCTCTTAAATCCAAATTTAACCCCTGTGTATGTACGATTACTGAAGCCCTTATAAAATCATGCCAGTTCATTGGCAGATGGCACTTAAGCTTCACCTTTTTAGGTGTACAGTCTGATATCAGACCAAACTGGGTTACCAAAGGTAGTGGCAGCTTTTCACATTTAAATTATTATTTATTGAAATAAAAGTAATGTTGACCTTAAAACCAAAAGAAAGTTACAGTATTTTACTCACACTGAAGTGAAATATTCCTGCATAATCTTTGCTGAATGACTGTCCGACTGGAATGACATTGACCAGAATGTCTTGTTCAAAGGTTAAAGCCCCAATTGAAGCCAAAAACCAGCAGTTGCCTGGGAACAAGCAAGAGCTTGCTTATTTTCATGTAGTTTTTATTAATCTGTACATTGTGTATATATTATTATATGTATATAATATACATATTATATACAGTATTATATATAAACAGGGCAAGGGCTATTTTCAGGATAAATAGAGGACCCAGACGCAGGTAACAGTTCAAATGATATTTAATGAATAATTGAGTGGTAAACACAGCAGGCAAAAATCTGCAAGAGAAGTCCAATGGCGAAGATGATGATGATGATGACGAAGCTTGGCAGGAAATGACTGCAGTGAGGTGGGATGGTGAAGGCAGAGAAGACCAAATGCAGAGAGTACTGAGAGAGATATTAGACTGGAGCACAGGAAAACAGGTAAATGTAAATCCAACTAAAAACAAGAAATAAACATGAGCATGAGAGAAAACAAAAAGCACAGCACACAAGAATGATTCGACAAACACAACTCACAGAAAGGGCTGCTTATAAAGGGGAAAGGAGATAGCGTGCAGGTGTCGCGTTAATCAGGCAGCGGCTGGTAATAAGCGATGCTGAGCAATGCCGCTGCTAAATTAATGCCACACCTGCAACAACAGACACACAAAACAAACCAGGGCTGAATCCTCCCATGAGATTACCCCCTCCCTACGTGCTTCCCCTGGCACACTCAGGGCCGGTGACCTGCCGTTGGTGGAACCTGTCAATGAGGGAATGATCAAGTATGTCCCGTGCAGGGACCCAACATCTCTCCTCCGGACTGTAAGCTTTCCAGTCCACCAAATACTGGAACCCATGCCCCCTCCGCCTGTAATCCAGAATACGCTTGACCGAATAAGCGGGTTCTCCATCTACAAGACGCGGCGGTGGAGGAACAGGAATGGGTGGATTTATCGGAGAGTAAAAAACAGTCTTAATTTTAGAGACATGGAAAGTGGGGTACTTTCCTGTACGCTGGAGGCAATTTTAGATGGACTGTTACCGGGTTAAGGATCTTGGTAACAGGGAATGGGACAATAAATTTGGAAGCAAGTTTATTGGAGATGGAATGCAAAGGAATATCTTTAGAAGAAAGCCACACTTTTTGACCTACTATGTAAATGGGAGGCTTAGACTGGTGGCAATCGGCTTGGGCCTTAGTGCGACGTCCCACCTGGATGAGAGTCTGCCTGGCTCTCTTCCAGGTGCAACGGCACCTCTTGATGAACGCATGGGCAGAGGGGACCGTGACCTCAGGTTCCAGTGCTGGAAATAGAGATGGATGGTAACCTAAACTAGTCTGAAATGGAGATAGGCCCATGGATGAAACTGGCAGAGTTGTGTGTGTACTCCACCCACACAAGTTGCTGACTCCATGAAGAGGGACTGTAGGAAGCCAAACACCGTAAAGTTCTCTCCAGGTCCTGATTCGCTCGCTCAGCCTGCCCATTGCTCTGAGGATGGAACCCAGAGGTAAGACTGATAGTAGCCCCCAGTAATCTACAAAACTCCTTCCAAAATTTGGAAACAAATTGGGGCCCTCTGTTGGAGACCATATCTGTCGGGAGACCATGAATTCGAAAGACGTGTTCAATGACAGCAGTTGCTGTCTCTCTAGCAGAAGGTAATTTGGGTAGAGGAATGAAATGTGCTGCCTTCGAGAACCGGTCCACTATGGTCAAGGCAACTGTAAATCCCTGGGAGAGAGGGAGGGCAGTAACAAAATCGAGGGCAATAAGCGACCAGGGTCTCGAAGGCACTGACAGTGGCTGAAGAAGTCCCTCTAGGGGAAAACTGGAAGTCTTAGAACAAGCACAGACTGAACAAGCAACCAACAACTGACGAACATCACGGGCCATGCATGACCACCAAAATCTCTGTCTGACCAGAGCCAAGGTGCACCCAAATCCAGGGTGACAGGCTACTTTGGAGGAATGACTCCAACAGATAACATCTGGACAGACTCCGGCACAAACAAATGGCCCGGTGGGGGTTTAAGCGGGGGCGTTACCCCTTGTAAGGCCGTGTGGACCTTGGACTCAATCTCCCAGGACACTGCCGCCACCACCAATTTGGTAGGGACGATAGGTTACGGAGAGATCGGTCGCTCGGAATGATCAAAAATATGAGACAAGGCATCCGTTTTGATGTTTTTGGAACTAGGACGATAAGAGATGGAAAAATTAAAGCGACCAAAAAAAAGAGCCCACCGGGCTTGCATGGAGTTCAGACGTTTGGCAGAGCGAATGTACTCAAGATTTTTATGATCGGTCCAGACAATAAAAGGTACCCCAGACACCTCTAACCAACGGCACCACTCCTCCAAGGCTAACTTGATAGCCTGCAACTCACGATTACCAGTGTCATAATTTTGTTCATCAGGGGACAAACAATGGGAGAAAAAGGCGCATGGATGCATCTTGTCATCGGAGGGACACCGTTGGGAGAGTACCGCACCTACCCCCATGTCTGACGCATCTACCTCCACAACAAACTGATGAGACAGGTCAGGGGTAACGAGAATAGAGGCCGAAACAAAGCGGCCCTTGAGTTTGGAGAAGGCCAGTTTGGCCTCCTTGGACCAGCAAAACTCAGTCTTGGTGGAGGTAAGGTCCGTCAGAGGCACAACTAGTTAGCTATAATTGTGAATAAAATGCCTGTAAAAATTGTCGAAACCCAAGAATCTCTGTCTGCAGGGCCTTGCGAGAATATGGGGTTGGCCAATCTACCACAGCCTTAATCTTAGCTGGGTCTACCTGAATCCCCTCCGGTGACAAGATGAATCCCAGAAAGGTTACCGATTGAGCGTGGAACTCGCACTTCTCGGCCTTGACAAAAAGCCCATTCTCTAGCAGCTGTTGGAGCACTCTTTTGACATGCTGAACATGTTCCTGGAGAGAATGAGAAAAAAACCTGAATGTCATCCAGGTAGACAAAAATGAACTGATCAATCATATCTCTCAGCATGTAATTGACTAATGCCTGGAAAACTGCAGGGGCATTGGCTAAGCCAAAAGCCATCACCAGATACTCAAAGTGCCCACTAGGGGTGTTAAAAGCAATCTTCCTCTCATCGCCCTCTCTGATGTGGACCAGCTGAAAAGCATTGCGAAGATCCAATTTCATGAAAAAGTTTGCACCCCGCAGACGCTCGAAGGCTGATGACATCAATGGTAAAGGGTAGGTGTTCTTAATGGTGATATCTTTCAGTCTCTGATAGTCAATACAGGGCCGAAGGGAACCATCCTTCTTTTTCACAAAAAAGAGCCCCACACCTGCTGGAGAAGAAGAGGGTTGAATGTTCTTGGCTGCCAGAGAATCAGAAATGAATTTCTCCATGGCCTCCCTTTCAGGAGCCAAAAGCGAGTATAAACCACCCTTGGGGGGAAACGTACCTGATTTAAGCTCAATAGCACAATCATAGGGATGATGAGGAGGGAGAGATGCAGCCCGAGACTTACTGAACACCCCTCTCAGGTCATGGTACTCCATGGGAACTCTGGAAACATCCACCGGTTCATCCTGCAACACTGAACAAAAACAGGGGAAGGTGCAGACAAAAGACAAGAAGCATGACAGAAAGTACTCCAAGCCAAAATTGTGTTGCCAGACCAGCAAATGTGAGGATTGTGTGTGGATAACCATGAATGTCCTAGGACGACTGGGGTGAGTGGAGAGTCAATGACGTAAAATGTGGTGAGTTCAGAATGATTACCGGAGACAATGAGGTTTAAGGCGGTGGTGCAGTGAGTTATTTCCATAAGTTGAGTGTTGCATAGAGTATTGAGCGGAATCTTGACATTGAGAGTAGATGTGGGGAGCTTGAGAGCCTTGAGCAGAGAAGCGTCAATGAGGTTGGCTTCAGCACCGGAGTCGACTAGGGCTTGAAAGGAGTGATGCAGAGAACCCCACTGCAGTCGTTTCAGGAGGAGAGTGGAAGATGAGGATTTCTGTTGGAATGAACTACCCACCAGTAACCTCTGAACTACTGGTGGGCTCTCTCTTTTACAAGACAGGAAAGAGCTTGATGACCTGGACATCCACAGTAGAGACACAGACCTTGTGCGCGTCTGCGGTTCCTCTCCTCCCGGGACAACCGAACTCTGCTCACCTGCATAGGTTCTCCCTCTGATGACTGGCTGACCGCAACCTGACTCAAAACTCCCCTGGGGAGTGAATGCTCATGAATTGCTGTGGATCCTAGTCATGAGCGACGCTGAAGACGTGCATCCAGTCGAATATCAAGATCAACCAGTCATCTAAAGTCTTGGGTAGATCCAGAGCATAGATCTCGTACTTGATGCGATCAGCCAACCCATGCAGGAATAAGTCCCACTGCACCTCCTTGTTCCAGCTGCAACTAGCAGCAAGCATCCGAAACTTGATGGAATACTCTGATATTGATAGCATTTCATGGTGAAGTTCGGCTAAAGCACGTGCTGCCTCTCTGCCATGCGCTGCATGGTCGAAGACCTTCCGGAGTTCATCAACGAATGACTGGAACGAGGCGCAACATGGATGTTTTTGTTCCCACACTGCCATCCCCCACAGACATGCCCAACCAGTCAGCAGCTAAATAACATAAGCCACCTTGGATTGCTCGGTGGAAAATGCAGATGGCTGCAAGGAAAAAGCCAGAGAGCACTGAGATATAAAAAGCTCTGCAAAAGTTAGTTTCACCCGACTAGGATGCTGGAGGGTTGATCCGAGGTTCAGATTGTGAAGCAGTGGGTGGTGCTGGCTCCGGTGGGTGTGGCAGTGGCGGTGTGGGTGCAGGGGACTCATCTTGAGATGACAGTCACTGGACGAGGGAGGAGAGCTCGGTGAATTGCCCTGCCAAAGCTTCGATTGCTCGCCTGGTGGATCTCGCAACCTCCTCTTGCTGAGCGAGACAGGAATCCTGACAAGTGAGGAACTGCTGAATTTCGGCGAGTCCTGCTGGGTCCACACCCGCAACAGCTCGAGCGAAGACACACAAAACAAACCAGGGCTGAATCCTCCCATGACAGCTATTTGTCACACAAGAAAGTTGTCACTCAAAAGGGCTATATCTCAGAAACTGTAAGGTTTTGTGTGTTTCCTCTAGCAGTGGTTTTGTATGTTGGTTTCGAACACCTAGATCAAAAAACCTTTTAAAGTAGAATAATTCTATGATGTTAAATGTTACAAATTTATAAAATGTATTAATTACAATATTATTTTGACAGAAGCAATATACTTATTAAAAATGAATTGTTGAGAAAAGTTTAAAAATCGATACAAGATTTAAATCTACAACTGTCTTAATACTTGTCTTCAGTGACTTAAGCCAATTTGAATTTGTTTGTTGATCAAATGCAAAATCTCCCATTCAGCCAATAAATTCTTGTCAAGGCAACTACTGATTTCTTGTTCATGATAATAATTTGTCATCATTTAATTCTTATACATATATTTGTATTACATGAAGTAAACTGTGCAACCTTTGCTTCTGACAGAACTGAACTTCTTGCAAACCAAAGGTATTATGTGCAACAGATTTAAAAAGACAAAAATTTACCACAACACTTACCACACAAACCTCAGTAAAGATGAATGATCTTAACATCCCAGCAAACATAGAACATTTACGTTAGTGTATGATTGTGGGTTTGTGTCACCTGATGTCTTGCAACCCTGAGCATGTTAAAAGATTACAGAGGCTTGTCAGGCCAATGCAAGATCATGGAAATATCAAAAATATAAAAAAGTTTTCGGGATAAATTAAACCATGAAGAGGGCTAGATCCGGCCTGCAGGAGTTATAGTGTATTACAATTTTTTATTAAATGTTTTTTTTTGTTTATATTGCTGTTGAAAGTCATTAAGCTTGTGTTCATGTAGTAAAGAGTGTGAAAAACCTTCCTTGATTATTTTTAGTTAGATTTGTATTGCGTTTTACTTCTTCCATTAAACAATTTGAATCCACGTTACAACAGTGGCTGTTTCATCAAAATGATACTTCCTCTGACAAAATAAATAAATAAATAAATAATAATGATATTTACTGTATATTAGTTGCAGTTTTATATATACATATATATTGAATGGCTAAAAAGTACTGAGATATGAGATCCATTCTGGTATGTAAAACCTACTTCTCAAAAAACAATCCTGTTTCACTAAGAAATATATAAAATGTGTTGCGAGTGGTATATAACTTTGACTTTAGCATCAAATATGCTGTTATTTTAATTGATTTGTGACTCTACAGTTGATTTGTTGACTTTTAAAGACAACTGGCCTCATATTTTATTGTAAAATTAGTGTCTACTGAGCAAAAGTTTATCTCCAGACTCCAAATTAATACAAACTTACCTAACTTGGACCCTTGTTTATAGTCAAACCTGGATATTCCATCTACAGTGAAACAGGGGTTTGACACCAAGTCCTAATAAGACAATGTATAATAAATGAATACATAGAATTCACTTTTAACCAAGTGTATGCAGTGGACATGTGGTTGAAACTGAACTGGACAGTTGTAATAATAGGAAGGATATAAATACAAATAGAGAGAAGGAGAGAAATAGGGTAAAGTTTACATACTGATGGCCTCTTCCACTGAACTTGATTGTAGTCCATTTCAGTATCTTCACCTAGAGTGCCAATAGAGCTTCTGTTTGGTGGGAACGATTCATCAATATACAGATTGTTTTTAGTGAGACACTGTTGATGCAGCTCCTGGTAGTCCTGTTCCAGGAAGTTCAAAGGATTGGTAACAGAACTCATTTTATCTTCATTTGCGTGATAACGGTGAACACCAGGGGGAGGCATTTTTTACTCTGAGTAGCCTTTTTCTGAAGACAAACATATACAAATTTGAGTCAACCAAGTGCTTAAGACATATGACTAAAATTATGCAATTTTTCACAAAGATTGAACAGTTGTTTCACAAAATTGATTGTATCAAAATATTAAATAAGTTAGCATCTACGTTAATTTTTATTTTCCACTTTCTTTTGTAAGATTAAAACCAATCCTTTCCATTCCCTCCCTTATGTAACACAATTACAGTACAAAGAAGTATAACTTCTATGCCAGTAAAATCAAACTAAAAAAATCATCATGTTGAAGATATTAAGTACTTTACCTGCAAGGATCTGATAAATGAACTGCTCAGTTAGTGTTAGTTTACTCTGTGTGTCTTGTTTTAAACTTTCTTGTCCTTGCCTTAGGATACATACGCACTTCTCTTTGTTGTTCAGTACACCCCACCCTCTAATTTGCTTATTTAGAAAGGTCATTTGTTCTATCCAAAATATGCAAATGATGGATTGCAAAAGATTATTATTTTTTTTAAATGTTACTTTTGTTTTGCTTTCACTCAGTGCACAATGGGCATAATAAACTGTGAGCTGTTACATAAATAACACCTAACATGACTGTGACACTGTCAGAGTTTGTGTGTGGAAATGAGGAGACAGGGAGCAGTGACACACTTCAGGTAGGCTTTAATTTCCTTTGCCTCTGTGCACAGCGTATGCACTCTTTCTGTGCTTTTACTCAGTCCAATAACACTCTCAAAATAACCATAAACTTCTTCACAACACTCAGTAGAATAAACATTCAATATCAACAGACGCCAATGCTGTACACTCGACTCGTTCTCTCTTTCCCTTCTCTGGTGTGCTCAGATGTTTTAAGGAGTCTCTCCGCTATCACTGTAATGAGAAACAGCTGTTAGAAATCATGTCAACCAACTTGATGAGCCACACCACTCCCTCTCTCCCGCAGACAGGCACAGGACCATGCGCCCATTATCACAATGTCAAAACTGATTAACATAAAGCACCCAGCTGAAACTGCTCAGCTTTTAATGGGTACTGGTCTTAAAGTCACCATGAAATAAAAATTGGCAATTCTTATTTTCTAATTGGATGTTGCTGTTTTTATTATAAACAATTTATCAGTGCACATTATACAAAAACATTTTTGTCCTCTTTTTTTTAAGAATTGTTTTGCTATTAAATTTTGTATTGATTCTTATGTAAAATGTGGAATAAACAGAATATATACACACAGAATCAACTTTCCCATTATATCCCCCTCCCCTCCTCAACCCCACCCTTTCCCTCAACAAATATCCCTGTGGTCAAAGCCTAAATTACACCATGCACACATACAAGCAAACAAACAATAGAAAATATTTGAGAACATAAAAAATATAAAATCAACAAACAAAGAGAAAATAAACAATTCCACAAAGAATAGAAATTACAATTACCACCAAAATTCTGTTTCTCTCCACATGGTCCTCACTGAGAGCCCTCCAGAAAGGCCAAATACCTGTCCCATTTCTTACCATATGTGTCTATTTTGCCAAGCTGTTTATACGACATCTTTTCAATTCCCGCCACCCTGCCCAATTTGGTGAACCATTCTTGAAATGAGGGAGCGCCAATTGACTTCCATCCTCTAAGAATTATCTGTCTACCAATTATTACAGTAGTTTGGACCCAGCTTTTTGTATATTTGTCACCTACTTTAATGACCGCCCCATCACCCAATATACATAGTCTGGGGCAAAATGAAATTTGAGTATCTAAAACCTCACAGATACTATTCTGGACTCTTAACTAGAATTCTTGAATCTTAGCACAGAACCACAGAGCATGGGCCATGTCTCCATCCTCAAACTAACATCGCCAGCAGGTAGGTGTGTATTTTAGACCAAGCCTAAACAATCTACGTGAAACCTTTGTCCATGCTGAAAGTGTGAAATAATGGGATGCATTTTTACTTCTCTAGGCAGTTTGATAGAAAAACTTTGCAATGGTGAGATTTGGGCAAGGACCCCTTGTTCAATTTAGTACCAGGGAGGGCTCTCTCAGGTGAAAGAGACCAATGGGCCAGGTGTCTGAGACTAAAAGCATAGTAAGAAAATGTCCTGGTTACTTGCGGAACTTCCGTTCCCTGATGGAGGGAACGAGATGTTGTATCAATGTAGTGACACTAGGGGTCACTCTTGGGAGCCCGAGACACCTCTGGTCTTTGATAAAAGGCCAATGAAAATTGGCGAGTGGTATTTGCATACCACTCCCCTGGACATACGGGTATAAAAGGAGCTGGTATGCAACCACTCATTCAGGTTTTGTGCTGAGGAGCCGAGACAAGGTCCTGGCCATTTCAGCGGGTAGTTCAGCATTGTGGCAGGAGGGACACAACGTCTCTTTCCCTCCATCAGGGAACGGAGGTTACGCAAGTGACCAGGACGTTCCCCATCTGTCACTCACTCAAAGTTGTGTCGATGTAGTGACACTAGGGGTCCCTATATGAAACACCGCAACTGGCTGAACTGTGTTACGTGAACTGGCGGTGTGTGACGGGCAGACCACTGTGTGCCTCATAGCCAGCGCACCAGGCCGACACGTAACCTCACCCAACACTGTTATGAGTGTCGAACGGCCCTTTGAGGACAAGTCAACTGCCCAAAAGATAGAGACAGACTAGCCCAGTCGTGGCCTCTTATCCTCTTTTTTTTTTCTCTCCCCAAAAAAAGTAATTAACTGACTGGGGCCACCGGGTCTAGTCGGGGGGGGGGGGGGGGGGGGGTTGTCACTCCCAAGGGGAAGACACCACGGAGACCACACCCCGCCCAAAAATGGGGGGGGGGGGGGCATTTTGAGTGGAAATACGTTACATGGTCTTGCCGAGCTTTGTCGGAAGTATGTCGTGGAAAAGTTCCATAGTAGGTCCTACCCTGCGGGGGAGGAGTTTCAACAAGCATGGTGACTGAGGCAGAGGGGACTCTGCCCAAGGAAGATGCAGTTTACCAACAGGGAAACGAATTAGCAGAAGATATACGTTGCATGGGGTTACCTATGGGGAACCACCACATGTGGAGCACCTACCCCAGTACAGGGCTTAGTTAGCACGTGTACTGAGCCGGCAGTGAGTTTCTCCGCAAACTTAACACAGTTTATGAACACTACTGGGAGTAAACAGCGCACGTCTTCAGCACCTCGTAGAGGGGGCCCTAGCCTGAGTGATTGTGTCTACCACCGCGGGTGGTAGGCTACTTAAGTCTTCCACGTCCTGGTCCAGGGGCCAGACATGGAGATTCCAGAGGTCTGGTTGCAGGTGCCAGATGGTGCCCCATCCCTGAGAAAGAAGGTCCTTCCTCAGGGGAATTTGCCGAGGGAGGCTGTCGCGAGGAGCGTGAGGTCCGAGAACCACATCTGGGTGGGCCAGTAGGGTGCTACCAGGGTCTGTGCAAGTAGGCTCACTGGGGGAAACGCATATTTGCAAAGTCCAAGGGGCCAGTTGTGTGCCAGCGCATCTATACCGAGAGGTGCCTCTGTCAGGGCATACCAGAGCGGGCAGTGGGAGGATTCTTGGGAGGTGAACAGGTCTACCTGTGCCTGCCTGAATTGACTCCAAATCAGCTGGACCACCTGAGGGTGGAGTCTACACTCTCCCCTGAGGGTAACCTGCCGTGACAGCGCGTCTGCTGCAGTGTTGAGGTCGCCCGGGATGTGAGTGGCTCGCAGTGACTTGAGGTGCTGCTGACTCCAGAGGAGGAGACGGCGGGCGAGTTGTGACATATAGTGGGAGCGCAGACCGCCTTGACGGTTGACATATGCTACCATTGCCATGTTGTCTGTCCGAAACCTCCGCAGGGCGAGCAGAATTGCCAGCAACTCGAGGCAGTTGATGTGCCAATGCAGCCGCGGGCCCGTCCATAAGCCGGCGGCTGCCTGCCCATTGCATACAGTACCCCAGCCCGTTTTGGAGGCATCTGTCGTAACCACAACGTGGCTGGAGACCTGCTCTAGGGGAACGCCTGCTCGTAGGAATGTAAGGTCGGTCCAAGGGTTGAAAAGGCGATGACAGATCGGCGTGATGGCCCGTGGCGCCATGACCATCTCGGGACTCGAGTCTGAAGCCAGTGCTGAAGCGGTCTCATATGCATCAACCCGAGCGGAGTGGCCACTGCTGAGGATGACATATGCCCCAGGAACCTCTGAAAGAGTTTCAGTGGAACCGCTGTCTTCTGTCTGAACACCTTCAAACAGGTCAGCACCGACTGTGTGCGCTCATTCGTGAGGCATGCTGTCAACGAGACTGAGTCCAACTCCAAACCGAGAAAAGAGATGCTCTGAACCGGGAGGAGCTTGCTCTTTTCCCAGTTGACCTGAAGCCCTAGTCGGCTGAGGTGCGAGAGCACCAGGTCCCTGTGTGCATACAACACATCCTGAGAGTTAGCTAGGATTAGCCAATCATCGAGATAGTTGAGGATGCGAATGCCCACTTCTCTTAGCGGGGCAAGGGCTGCCTCTTCGACCTTCGTGAAGACGTGAGGGGACAAGGACAGGCCGAAAGGGAGGACCTTGTACTGATACGCCCGACCCTCGAATGCAAACCGCAGGAAGGGCCTGTGTCGAAGTAGAATCGAGACGTGGAAGTACGCATCCTTCAGGTCTACCACCGCGAACCAATCTTGATGCCGGACGCTCGCTAGGGTGCGTTTTTGCATCAGCATCTTGAACAGGAATCTGTGCAAAGCCCGGTTCAGTACTCGCAGGTCCAAGATTGGCCGCAACCCACCGCCTTTTTTGGTACAATGAAGTAGGGGCTGTAAAACCCCTTCTTCACCTTGGCCGGAGGGACAGGCTCTATCGCATCCCTCAGTAGGAGGGTAGTGATCTCCAAGCACAAGGTAGCAGTGTTCTCGCCCTTCACCGAGGTGAAGTGGATACCGCTAAACCTGGGCGGATGCCTGGTGAACTGAATCGGGTAACTGAGTCGGACGGTCCAGATCAGCCATCGCGATGGATTGGAAAGTGCAAGCTATGCATCCAAGTTCTGGGCAAGGGGGACCAAGGGGACAGTCTCGTCGAACATACCGACGGGTGTGGCCTCGCGGTGGGGCAGAGCCTGAGGTGCCACGCCATGTTGTGGCCGTGCTGAGTTCAGGGACATCAAAGCACTTACCTGGCTCCTTACGACCACCCCTGGAACAGCCTGGCACAGGGGAGGAAGAGGCCTGTCCTCGTGACCTGTGGAGACTGTCATATCGGGGGTGGAGTTGTGCCACAGCTGGGTGTGCAGGGGCAGGGAGACCGCCGCTGGAGCGCCAAACCTGCCAAAATGGAATGGTGGACGGTGGTCGTAATGACGGCTGTGCACACCGGGTATGTGACCCAGGGAACGAGGAAACCGCTCTTTTGCTGAACTGTTGGGTACCGCAGCCACTTGGGCATTCGGCGAAATTAAATGAAAAGGCAACAAAAGATTCTCCTGCTGGCCCTCCACTGGGGGATGGAGTGGTCTGCTTACCAGCTCCAAGACAGTGGGTTTCGTTGTCCCTGGGTCGCCCATCTCAGGGGCGCTTCAAAGCCTTTTGTTTGTTCTTGGTGGCCGGCCATGAGACAGGCTCCACGCCAGGGCTGGGCCGAAGGGGCGGGCTGCGGCGGAGCCAGTGCCTTGGCTAGGTGGACTTGCAGGAGAGCCATGGCATGCAGGGCGGAGGTGGCTTGTCCAGCGGCACTGTAGGCTTTGGCCGCCAGGGACGACGTCAACCTACAGGCCTTGGACGGGAGCCTTGGGCACCCGTTCCAGGTGGCGGAACTCTGCGGGCATAGGTGCACCATGAGCGCTTTATCCACCGGGGGAATCGCCGAATAGCCCCTGGCCACTCCACCATCAAGGGTAGTGAGGGCATGGGAGCTGAAAGAACAGGACCGGGCAGTAAAAGGTGCCTCCCGCGACCTTGTCAGCTCCTCGTGCACTTCCGGGAAGAAAGGAACTGGAGCGAGGCATGGCTGTGAGTGGTGCCGCGAGCCCAGGAACCAATCATTGAGCCGCAAGGGTTCAGGGGAGAGCGGAGGGTTCCACTCTAGCCCGACACTCACAGCTGCCTGGGAAAGCATCCCAGCATCCAAGTGTCACTACATCGACACAACTTTGAGTGAGTGACAGATAGGGAACAAAATTTTGGGGAGGCTTAAACCTCATTTGACAATTGGTCTATGTAACTTACTGAAATGCAACCGAGGTCGTTTACCATTCCAAATAAAAGAATACAGAGAAACTGTAGTAGATAATTGAATTTGGGGATACAATTAATTTTTATTGCATTGTCCTTCCTGCCATAGACAAATGTAGTGAAGCCCACCTATCCACATCACACGAGAAACTTTTCATTAAATTAACTCTAGCTAAATCTCTCAAATTTGCCGGAAATAAAATACCTAAATACCTAATGCGTTGCTTGGGCCATTGAAAGGTGTCAGGTTGGAAAGTCGTGGCAGGGCAATATGCTGTCAGAGCAAGAGCTTCCAATTTAGATCAATTCACTCTGTATCCTCAAAATTTGGAGAAAGAATTTCTAATTTTACAGAGGCTAAGGTTGGAGACAAATAATAATATATCATCCGTGTAAAGTAGAAGTTTATGCACCACAACTCCTGCTACAATGCCAGGAAAATCATCCTCTTTTCTTATTGCAGCTGCTAATGGTTCCAGGGCAAGACAAAACAATACAGGGGAGAGAGGACAGCCTTGCCGGGTTCCCCTACCAAGAGAAAAAATCTGAAATTAATCCATTCGTTTGTACTGCCATTAACGGTTGTTTATAAAGTAACTTAATCCACCCAATAAAAGTGTTCCCAAACCCGTAAATTTCCAAAATCCACCCTTCCACCCTATTTTTATTTTTATTTTTTATTTTTATTGAATAATGTGTATCTATATAGTGTGTATTGTATACTGTACAGTGTATGTTATTATTTGTATATTGTTGAGTGTAATTATGTGTATATCAGATGTTTAAATTGTGTTGTGTTAATTTGATGTTATTGTAAATTGGTATATGTCTCATCACTGTCACGACCGCTACGTTGATCGGAACTGCACCCAAGAATTTCACACACCAATGCACTTGTGTATATGGCTGTGTGACAATAAAGTGATTTGATTTTGATTTGATTTGATATCAAACACCTTCTCGGCATCAACTGAGATGGCAGCGACATCAAGTGAGATGGCAGCGGTAGGGGTCTGATTCTTTGCTACTGACCACATAATATTTATAAACATCTAATATTTTCAGAAGAACTACGACCACACATAAACCCCACTTGATCTATATGAATAATAGACATAATTACTCTGCTTAATCGATTAGCCAGAATTTTAGAATTTTTTTTTACATCTAACTGGGTCAGGGAAATAGGATGATAACTTTTACACACATTTGGGTCTTTATCTTTTTTGAGAATGAGACTGATCAGGGTTTGTGTCATGGTTGGCGGTAGTTCACCTTTCTTTAATGACTCTGTGTAAACTTCTAACATACAGTAAGTGGAGCCAGTTCTGTGACATAAGATCTAAAAAAATTCTGCAGCAAAACCATCTGGCCCTGGTGCCTTACCTGTTGGCAAGGCTTTAATTACCTCAACAAGCTCCTCCAAAGTAATATCTGAGTCAAGAAAGTCTTTTTGATCACTCGTCAATTTGGGGAGTTCTACTGGCTCTACAAAGTTGCTAATATCCTTATCGGTAGAAATAGACATGAAGCTATAAATTCTCTCTGTTTTATGTATCTGGAATGTGTTTCCCTGCTTTGCCCTCCGAAAATATATCTGTCTTGCCCTGAATAACCAAAACTCTACCTTCTGTGACAAATAGTATTGTACCTATACTTTAGCTGAGTCAACTCTCTAAGACCAGTGGATGACATTCGGTGCTTCAGCTCTGTTTCAGCACTTTTAATACTCTTTTACAATTCTATGTATTCCTGTGCTTTGATCTTTTTAAGGAATTAGGCATATTGTATGATCTGCCCCTTAAGAACTGCCTTAAGCGCCTCCCATGCCACGGCCATGGAGGACACTGAGGACCATTTTCTTTTCTACATAAACATTGACTTCTGTCTTTAACATTTGTTGAAATGCTGGGTCCAGTAGAAGGGATGTATTAAAGCACCATCTATATGATTTTCTATTCTCTATATGCAGAAACATCTCTAAACACACCAAAGCATGATCTGAAACTAAAATATCCAACTGAGCAGTCAGTGGCAGATGGAATAAGTGACTTAGATAAATAAAAAAAATCTATTCTAGAGTAAATATTTTGAACTGATGAAAAAAGGTGTAGTCTCTAACAGATGGATTCAGGAGTCTCCATATGTCTGTAAGACCAAGATTTTTACACATCCTCTGTAGTGTCAACATTGCTTTAAAGTGTCTGCACACCTTTGCATCACTATGAACAAGGATGGGATCCATTTAAAGATTGAAGTCTCAACCCAAAACCATATCATGCAGGATCCCAGCTGCTTGTAACATTCCCTAAAGATCTCTAAAAAAGTTCTGATCATCAGCGATGGGTGCAAAAATATTAGCCAAAATAAGATTTTCTTGAAGGAACACTATATCACATTTTTTACCCTTAAGAAAAGATATCACTTTCCTTCTTTTTATAGGGTGTCCCAGCCCATACACATTCCATGTGGAGAGAAACATTTTGCCGATTTTAAAGTGTGACATATTGACATTGATGTATATATATATATATATCTTATATATATTTGTTCCTTCTTTTCCATTTATTTCCCCCTAACATAAGCCTTAAACTGTACATAAATGTTTTCAAAAAAATAATAAAATAGGCCACAGTAAACAATAACATCGAACCCACAAAGTGAATGAATGAGCTCAACAGCAAGTCAACAAAGGGAGGAAAAAAAATTAAAAAGAGACGCGGGCAGGAGCCAGAGGGCAGACAACAGAACAACAAACCCTCTCAGGCTGCATCAGTAAAATGCACAATGTGTAGTCTGTCGAGTGCAGACAAAATTACCCACTCACACCATTGATTTAATGAAGGTCGTGGGCATGTAAAAGTCTTGCATCCGTCCTTGGCATCAATTCTCAGCTTAGCAGGAAAAAGCATTGCAAAGTTCACCTTCTATTGGTGCAGTAATTTTTTACACACTTGAAACCATTCCCCTTCAATTGGATCACTCTAGCAAAGTCTGGAAAAACCATGATGTTGTGGTCCTCCAGGCACAACTTGCCTTTATTCCTCGCCGCTCACAGAACAAAGTCTCTGCCAGCCAACCACAAACATCTTGCCAGGATAGATCGGGGTCTGTCACCCGCCCTGGGAAGCTGACCGAGAGCTTTGTGTGCACGATTTATCTTGAGCCGGCGGCCCGCTGTGTTGATCAAATTCGGAATAAGCCCCACCAAAAACCTCACCACATCTTGACCTTCCTTTCCCTTGGGGAACATTATTACGTCTGCTCCGATTTTCCGTATCAGCTAGATTTTCTTACTCTTGTTCCACATCAGCTTTGGAAGCAGGTGGGTTAGCCTGTAGCTCTCTTTCACCCGACTCCAGACACTTGACTGGTTTTCAACATCATCCATTCTTGTCATCAGGGTGAAAAGTTTCGCCTCCGTAAATGTGATCGCTCAGAGGATTTCTGCAAGGCCCTCAATGTCAGTCGAGATTTTCATTAGTGCTACATAAATGTTCAAGAAATCCCGACCTACATCATGAAATTCACTGCTGTCACTATCGACTGGACCTCTGCCATCTTGTTCCTGCGAGGTGTCCGACATGTGAGAATGTAAGTGTTTTTAATGTCCCCACAGGCCAGCAATTTCAAATTTTTCAACATCTTGCCCTCCCAGCACAGTTTAACAAAAAAAAAAACTATTAGTTCTCACTGGTTAATATTGAAAAAAGGATAATTGTAGCAAAGTTTAAGCAGAGCTCGACTCTAAGCGATCAATCCTCACATAGCATCATGTGACTCCCAATCTCAGAATCTCTTCTTAATATTATTAAATCCTTGCTATCCTTCAGGCATGTCCCAAGAAACTTTAAGCTGGCAGTAATCAAACCGCTTATTAAGAAACCACAGCTTGATCCTGGAAAGTTGGCTAATTATAGACCGATCTCAAATCTCCCATTTATGTTAAAAATACTAGAAAAGGTAGTGTCCTCCCAAATATGTTCATTTCTACAGAGGAATTGTATATATGAAGAATTGCAGTCAGGATTAAGGCCCCATAATAATACAGAGACTGCACTTATCAGAGTTACAAATGACTTGCTCTTATCATCTGATCGCGGCTTAATTTCTCTTATAGTGCTTTTAGATCTTAGTGCTGCTTTCAACACCACTGATCACGACATTCTCTATGATAGGCTTGAGAATTATGTTGGTATTTGTGGAGAAGCATTAGCATGGTTTAGGTACTATTTATCAGACAGCTACCACTTTGTCTGTGTAAATGAGGAATTGTCAGATCAAACTAAAGTTAACTATGGAGTGCCACAGGGATCAGTTACAGGGCCTTGGCTTTTCTCCTTATATATGCTTCCCCTGGGAGACATTATCAGCAATCGTGGAGTTAGTCTTCACTGTTATGCTGACGATACTCAACTTTATATTTCTTTGAAACTTGACAAAATTTCACAATTCTCCAAACTACCAGAGTGTTTCAATTACATCAAAGATTAGATGGCCAGAAATTTCCTTCTACTCCGACAAAACAGAGGTACTAATTATTGGACCAAAAAACTCTAAAAAATAAGCTGCTAAAATATGTAGGGCTTTACTGGTTGTTTAGATCAGTGTTACTATCAGAAATCATTAATAATTATTTCTTTAGTTATTAATTGATATTTAAATTAAATAATAGAATCTAACTCATTAAAAACTCATATAGGGCTCCAGTAAATGTAGTGCGCTATGTTTAGGAGAGGGAAAGATGAATGCAGCAATGTACAGAGACATCCTTGATGAAAACCTGCTCCAGAGTGCTCTGGACCTCAGACTGGGGCGAAAGTTCATCTTCCAACAGGACAACGACCCTAAGCATACAGCCAAGATAACAAAGGAGTGGCTACGGGACAACTCTGTGAATGTCCATGAGTGGCCCAGCCAGAGCCCAGACTTGAACCCGATTGAACATCTCTGGAGAGATCTAAAAATGGCTGTGCACCGACGCTCCCCATCCAACCTGATGGAGCTTGAGAGGTCCTGTAAAAAGAATGGGAGAAACTACCCAAAAATAGGTGTGCCAAGCTTGTAGCATCATACTCAAAAAGACTTGAGGCTGTAATTGGTGCCAAAGGTGCTTCAACAAAGTATTGAGCAAAGGCTGTGAATATTTATGTACATGTGACTTTTTTTTTGTTTTTTGTTTGTAATAAATTTGCAAAGATTTCAAACAAACTTCTTTCACGTTGTCATTATGGGGTATTGTTTGTAGAATTTTGAGGAAAATAATGAATTTAATCCATTTTGGAATAAGGCTGTAACATAACAAAATGTGGAAAAAGTGAAGCGCAGTGAATACTTTCCAGATGCATTGTAAATATATATAAATAAATACAAATTTCCAACATTCCTTTGAATGTCCATGTACTAAAATAAAATATTTGATGTCATAAGTGTACCTTCATTAACTATTAGTATTATTTTGAATGGCCATGGAAAATTAAGCAATGTGCTAACAATTTTACCTGGTCACAAAAAGTAGTCCGTTAATTTACCTGATGAACTTTCACCTTTTGCTGACCCTTTATGCTTCACAAAGCTAATGTGTGCTTCTAAATCACTTGCACTTTATTAGCAACTGACACATAAGTGCCAGCTTTACATGTCATACATTCTGCTTCCCACAGATCTTGACCTGGACGAAAGCATGGGAATTTTGCACAAATCTTCTGTAAATTTGCACTTTCTTTTGGGCATTGTTTCCACTCAGCTGTCATTTGCTGTTACTGTCAAGCAAATGTTTGATGCCGAACACAACAGCGCTTCGTGCGTTCGCGGAGAGGTGGAAGGGGACAGCCTCCCTTCCAACCTCTCCTGCAGGAAGGAAAGCACTGATCTGACTGCACATCTCTGGGGGTCTTCATGTCGTGAAGAACACCACTTAGTGAACATACGCCACTGAAAGACATACAGGCGCCTCGTAGAGGGGGCCCTAGCCTGAGTGATCATGTCTACCACCACAGGTGGGCCAGTAGGGTGCTACCAGGACGACCTGCTCCTCGTCCTCCCTGACCTTGCACAGGGTCTGTGCAAGCAGGCTCACTGGGGGAAATGCATATTTGCGCAGGTCAGGGGGCCAGCTGTGTGCCAGCGCATCTATGCCGAGGGGGGCCTTGGTCAGGGCGTACCAGAGCGGGCAGTGGGGAGGATTCTTGGGAGGCGAACAGGTGCACCTGTGCCTGTCGAATGGACTCCAAATCAGCTGGACCACCTGTGGATGTGAGTAGCTTGCAGCGACTTGAAGTGCTCCTGACTCCAGAGGAGGAGACGGTGGGTGAGTTGAGACATACAACGAGAGTTGTACACGTGCTTGCCCTGGATCAATGTCCAAAACCTCTGCAGGGCGAGCAGAATTGCTAAAAACTCGAGGCAGTTGATATGCCAATGCAGTCGCGGACCCGTCCAGAGGCCGGCAGCTGTGTGCCCGTTGCAAACAGAGCCCCAGCCCATTTTGGAGGCGTCTGTTATGACCACGACGTGCCTGGAGACATGTTCTAGAGGAACACCTGCCTGTAGAAACGAGAGGTCGGTCCAAGGGCTGAAAAGACGGTGAAAGACCGGCGTGATGACCACGCAATGTGTCCCGTGGCGCCATGCCCATCTCGGGACTCGAGTCTGGAGCCAGTGCTGAAGCGGCCTCATATGCATCAACCCGAGCGGGGTGGCCACCGCCGAGGATGCCATATGCCCCAGGAGCCTCTGAAAAAGTTTCAGTGGAACCGCTGTTTTCTGTTTGAACGCCTTTAAACAGGCCAGCACCGACTGGGCGCGCTCGTTTGTAAGGTGCGCTGTCAAGGAGACTGAGTCCAACTCCAAACCGAGAAAAGAGATGCTCTGAACCGGGAGGAGCTTGCTCTTTTCCCAGTTGACCCGAAGCCCTAGTCGGCTGAGGTGTGAGAGCACCAGGTCCCTGTGTGCGCACAACATGTCTCGAGAGTGAGCTAGGATTAGCCGAATTCCCACCTCCCTTAACGGGGCAAGGGCAGCCTCTGCGACCTTCGTAAAGACGCGAGGAGACAGGGACAGGCCGAAAGGGAGGACTTTGTACTGATACGCTTGAACCTCGAATGCAAACCACAGGAGGGGTATGTGTCGAGGAAGGATCGAGACGTGGAGGTACGCATTCTCCAGGTCTACTGTCATGAACCAATCTTGATGCCGGACGCTCGCCAGAATGCATTTTTGCATCAGCATCTTGAACGGGAGTCTGTGTAAAGCCCGGTTCAGTACTAGCAGGTCCAAGATTGGCCACAACCCACCGCCTTTTTTCGGTACAATGAAGTAGGGGCTGTAAAACCCTTTCTTCATCTCGGCTGGAGGGACAGGTTCTATCGCGCCCTTACATAGGAAGGTAGCGATCTCCGCGCGCAAGGTGGCAGCGTTTTCGCTCTTGACCAAGGTGAAGTGAATACCGCTGAACCTGGGTGGGCGCCTGGCGAACTGAATCGCGTAGCCGTGTCGGACGGTCCGGATCAGCCATCGCGACTGATTGGAAAGTGCAAGCCACGCGTCCAAGTTCCGTGCAAGGGGGACCAAGGGGACAACGTCGACATCTTCATTGAATTCTACCCGCTCAACACCAGTTTCATGTACAAGATTAAAGAGAAGGCTCAGGGGTGCAGGCCTTGTGGGAAGAATTGCATTGAAAAAGCCAATTTTGAAAGAGAAAAACAAAAAAGAAAAGGTTAGAGTGGGCAAAGAAACACAGACATTGGACAACAGATAAATGGAAAAGAGTGTTATGAAACTTAACCCCAATGACCTTTTGTGGGATCAGTAAGACTGTAAGGTGCGTGAGAAGTGCCCGACAACACAGCCACATCTAGGAGCCGAGTGGTTGTATTCAGTGCTCTGAATTCAATTCCCTCCAAAGACGCACCTCAAAACTGCTGGATTTACGGCGCATTTCAGCGGCTTCTCCCCCTCTGCACCCATGGAGTGCAGAGAACGCCCCTGGGCACTTCGGCAGAGTGAAAATAAGAGAGAATATTCTAAAAGAGTATATTTTCATTCACAAAAAGAGCGGCACACACGGAACGTCTTTTTAAAGATGCCTTTCCGTTTGTGTGTTATTCCTGGTTGTGGTCGTTATCTCTAAACTTCTGAAGGCCACGGTCGCTGTCTTACATGTCTGAGCACTGCCCACGCGGAGACACCGTTCGTGGATGAGTCATGTCCTCATTGTGAGAACATGACCATGGCAACGTTGTGGTCGCAGCTTGCTTTCGTAAGTCTGACGCAGAGGTTTCGGTTGGGCTTCCTCCTTCGGGAACGGTTGCCCAATCTCACGCCGATGGACATGCTTTCCCGGGCAGCCGCGAGTGTCGCTAACCCTCGCTGGAACCCTTCACTCTCCCCTGAACCCTCGCAGCTCGACGATTGGCTCCTGGGCTCGGGGCGCCGCCCACGGCCACGCCCCGCCCCCATTCCTTTCTTCCTGGAAGTGCATGAGGATCTGACAAGATCGTGGGAGGCATCTTTTACTGCCCGGTCCCAGTCTTTCAGCTCCCCCGCTCTCACTACCCTCGATGGTGGAGCGGCCAGGGGGTATTCGGTGATCCCCCAGGTGGATAAGGCACTCGCGGTGCACTTGTGTCCACAGAGCGCCACCACCTGGTGTGGGCGCCTGAAGCTCCCATCCAGGGCCTGTAGGTTTACGTCGTCCCTGACGACTGTGGCCTGCGGTGCCGCTGGACAAGCTGCCTCCGTCCTGCACTCCATGGCTCTCCTGTAAGTACACCAAGCCAAGGAGCTAAAAGAACTGCACAGGGTAGTTCTGACCCGGGATTGATGCAGGAACTGCGCTTGGCAACCAACCTCGCTCTCCGGGCGATGAATGTCAAGGCGCAGTCTCTCGGGCAGGCGATGTCCACCCTGGTGGTCCAGGAGCACCACCTTTGGCTCAACTAGGTTGAGATGGGAGAGGCGGACAAGACACGGTTCCTTGATGCCGCCATTTCCCAAGTTGGCCTGTTTGGAGACACCATCGAGGACTTTGCCCAGCAGTTCTCCGTGGTGAAGAGGCCTTACAACATATCCTGCCCTGGCGCGGCTTAAGACCCTGCATCCTGTCTGCTCGTCGCCAAGGGCGTCCTCCTGCAGCAACAACACCGGCTCCGCCAAAGCCCGCCCCATGGCCCGGCTCCGGCATGGAGCTCTCCGCAGGAAGCAGATGCCACCCGTCTCACAGCCGGCCGCTAAGAACCTGACGAAGGCTTCGAAGCGCCCCTTAGTTTTGCCGTTTTGTATAGGGACCCCTAGTGTCACTACATCGACACAACGTCGAGTGTGTGACAGATAGGGAACATCATGGTTACTTTTGTAACCTCCGTTCCCTGATGGAGGGAACGAGACGTTGTGTCCCTCTTGCCACACAACCCTGCCATGGAACAGTGTATATAGAATGGAAACACACTGTGCGCCGGTGCACCCCATCAATAATTAGGTCACTTCGTTACCCCACACCTGAGAGTGATTAAGAGAGAGGGAGAGATAGAGAAAAAGACAACACACACTTACATACACACAAACAATATGGCCAAGAAGGCCATCGCAATGGGGGATATGTCAAATCAAGTCAAGTCAAATTTATTTGTATAGCGCTTTTCACAACAGGTGCTGTTTCAAAGCAGCTGTACATGAAATTATACTATAACAGAAAATGAATGAATATAATGCCAATATTAGTTATGTTTTGAACTATTAAAATTAGTAAACTAAGTAAGTGTTGTGGGTCAGTGATTAAACAAAATTATTTTGTATAACATATACGTTTTAGTGTTAAAGTCCTTGAGGTCATCCTGCATTAACTGATGAAATACACATTGTCCTTTGATTTTGGCAGATGAAGACTTTTGTTAGTGGTTAGTTCATTTTCTATGTAGTTTAAGAGAGTGTTGTCCCTCTTTTGATCAAGTCGATATTGGTATCTTTCAGTGAGGAGCATCGCAGTGCGGCTGGAAGCTTATGGCAGGTCATTTTGGTGAACTCCATACTGAGCCCATGCTTCAGACAGTGGCTCATGAAGAATCCCATGTCTTTGAGTTTGCATCAATTCAATCTCTGTGAAGTCCATCTTAGTAGACTGAAGAGAAGTCTGGCTGGCACATGCTGCAGTTGGTCAAGATGGATCTGGCAGGCTCTGGTAATCTTGGAATATAATCCCGAAGTTTAGACAGGGAAAGAAATAGAATAAAATTTGAGTAGATGTCATTCACTTTAAAGCAGGGTTAAAGAATAAGAGAAGTGCTTTCAGTTCCAGCAGACCTAACTAAAGCAGCATAGCTATGAATTGAGGGATAACTTAGGTGTATGCCTGGCTGAATAGTCTTTAGTCTAGACTTAAACTGAGAGAGTGTGTCTGAGTTCCAAACACTGCTAGGAAGACTATTCCATAGTTTAGGAACCAAATATGAAAATGATCTCCCTCTTTTTGTGGATTTTTATATTCTCGGTATTGTTAACAGGCCAGAGTTGTGCGATCGTTATGTGCGCGATGGATTATAGCATGACAAAATGTCACTTAAATACTTTGGAGCTAGACCATTCAAATCATTGTAAGTAATTAACAGAATTTAAAAATGTATACAAAACTTAACAGGTAGCCAATGTAATGCCGATAAAATGGGGCTGATATGATCGTAATACTTGGTTCTAGTTAGCACTCTCGCTGCTGCATTTTGAACCAACTGAAGTTTATTTATTAAACCTGCAGGACATCCACCAAGTAATGCATTACAATAATTTAATCTTGAGGTCATGAACACATGAATAATTTTTTGGCATCAGAAACAGATAGCATGTGTTGTAACTTGGCAATATTTCTGAGGTGGAAGAATTCAGTTATACAAATATTGGAAATTTGTTTTTCAAAGGTTAGATTGCTATCAAATATAACACCTACATTTTTTGCTGTAGAAGTTGACGTTACAGTATATCCAACAAGAGTCAGATTATGGTGGTTTTTGTTCCAATAATTAGTACTTCTGTTTTATCGGAATTGAGTAAAAGGAATTTTCTAGCCATCCACTCTTTAATATCATTTATACACTTTGTTCATTTGAAAAATTTAGAAATTTTGTTGGGTTTCGAAGAAATATAAAGTTGTGTATCATCGGCATAACAGTGAAAACGAATTCCAAGGTTGCTGATAATGTATCCCAGTGGGAGTATATATAGGGAGAAAAGCAGAGGCCCTAAAACTGATCCCTGTGGCACTCCATACTTAACTTTAATTTGACCTGATAATTCCTCATTTACATAGACACAGTGGTAGCGGTCAGAGAGATAGGACCTAAACCAAGCTAATGCCTGTCCACAAATGCCAACATAATTCTCAAGCCTATCCAAGAGAATATCATGATCTATGGTGTCAAAGCCAGCACTAAGATCTAAAAGCACTAAAGGAGAAATGCAGCCGTGATCAGATGATAAGAGCAAGTCATTTGTAACTCTGATTACTAACATCTGATAGTACGCTGTACTATGATGGGGCCTAAATCCTGACTGAAATTCTTCATATATACCATTTCTCTGTAAAAATGAACATAGTTGGGAGGACACTACCTTTTCTAGTATTTTCGACATAAATGGGAAATTTGAAGTCGGTCTACAATTATTTGCCAATTCTCCAAGTTAAAGCTTTGGTTTCTTGATAAGCGGTTTGATAACTGCCAGTTTAAAGTTTCTTGGGACATGCCCTAAGGATAATAAGGAGTTAATATTAAGAAGAGATTCTGATATTACAGGAAGTAAGTATTCAGTATTGAATCTAACATACATGTTGTTGATTTTGATGTTTTGATCATTTTTGTTAGTTCTTCCTAACCTATAACAGCGAAGGATTTAAATTTCTCGTAGGGAATCATTTTAGTCTTCTGGGGTGCTGTGACAGATGGATGTGTAATTCCAATTTTGTTTCTGATGATTTCAATTTTATCAATAAAGAAAATAATAAAGTCATCACTACTATGCTGCGATGGAATATCTGGTTCAATAGAAGTTTTATTCCTAACCAATTTAGCCACAGTACTTAATAAACACCTAGGATTGTTGTGGTTATTTTCTATGAGTTTTCTCAAATATGCAGACCTGGCATTTTTTAGAGCCTATCTGTAGTTAGAGACACTATCCTTCCATGCACCACAAAATACCTATAATTTTGTATTCTTCCACTTACGCTCCATTTTCTGAGCTGCTCTCTTGAGAGCATGAGTGTGATCATTGTACCATGGTGTGGGATTTTTCTCTTTAACTTTCTTTAATCGAAGGGGGTGACAACATCTAGAGTGCTAGAGAAGACTGTATCCATATTTTCTTTGACAACATCAAGTTCTTCTAAACTTTTTGTCATCCTGAGTATTTGAGACAAGTCTAGAAGATTATTAGCGAAGCTATCTTTAGTAGTTGAATGAATAGTTCTAACTGAACGATAGCGTTGCGTAGATTGAGATACCTTTGCTAAGCGCAGCATACAAGAGACGAGGTAATGATCTGAGATATCATCGCTCTGCGGCAGAATTTCTATATTATCAACACCAATTCCATATGACAAAATTAGATTTTGCGTATTATTTTGGTGATGGGTTGGACCTGCCACATTTTGTCTAACCCCAACAGGGTTGAGAGCATCGATAAATGCTAATCCCACTGTATACTTTCGTTATCTATGTGGATGTTGAAGTCACCGACAATTAAAGCTCTATCCACAGCAACCACTAGATCTGACAGAAAATCAGCAAATTCGCGATGGAATTCAGAATATGGCCCTGGTGGTCTATATAATGTTGAAATTCTTTTATTTATATCTGACAATGTCACATTAAGCATTATCAGTTCAAAAGAATTAAACTTATATGAGTTATATGAGTAACACTGATAATATCACTGTAAATTGTAGCAACACCTCCTCCTCGACCTTTCAGACAAGGCTCAAGTTTATAACAATAACCTGAGAGAGTAGACTCATTTAAACTAATATATTATATATTTTAATCCACGTTTCAGTCAAACAGAGAGTATCCAAACTATGATCTGTAATTTCATTTACAATTAGTGATTTGGGTGAAAGCGATCCAATGTTTAGTAGTCCTACCTTTATATGATGTTTATTTTTTATTTTTTTGTTATTTAACTCTTCCAAATGTCTATGAATCCTATGCTATTCTCTGGATACCACTCAGACATCCAGCCATTCAGTGTGACACTAATCTACTACTTTCAACATGATTCTCATTGGGTGCATCACTAAGTGGGGAGAATCGATTGGAAATCCTAACCGGAATAGGAGAGTGGTGTCACCTTGCCCTATGTGTATGCTGCCGAGATGTCACCCAAATGCTCTGCTGCAGGGGCTCTACAGCCGGAACCAAAATGTGTGTGTTGCTCGCTGTACTACCCGCATCCGAAACAGTATCTACCGGCTTCTCTTTCTCACTGATCTCCACTAGCGTTCGGATGCGTGTCTCTAATTCATTAAACTTCTCCGTCAGCATGACTAATTCCTTACATTTATCACATGTGAATCCCTCACTTTTGGTGAAAGAAACTATAATAAACATGTGGCATGAAATGCACGAAGTGATAAAATGAGTGGATGCCATGACTTACTGCAGTTGTTTGCTGTTGTTGTGGTGGTGGTTTTTGATCAGGGGTGGTTTGAGATTGATGTGAATCCCTCACATAATTGTTGTTGTTAAGGTGGTTCCTGATCACTAGTGGTTTGAGATTGATGCAATGATCCATGTAAAAAATGCATGCAGTAAAGCATGCAGTTTAATCGTGATAAAAGTAGAAAGGCAGGTGTGCGCATTAAAATGCTCATAGTTGTATTGCATTAAAAAGTATAAAAGCAGAAAAAACAACGCGTGCGAAAAAATTCGAGATTTAAGATTAAATGCTGAAAATAGAAAGATAAGCAATTCTAAGCAGGGTAGCAGGCTACAAACATGAGCACTAGCAGCAACAGGAACAGGAGATATTTTGTTTTTCTATTCCACGGGAAAAGAGCGCAAGCTGCGGAAAAACTGCTGACACTAATCAACACTGATAAACATAACTTAGTTTCCAGGCAGACTGATAAACAAAGCCTATGTGCCCTTTCTCACTGAAGTTATGTCAAACTAGCCAATCAGATTAGCGCTAATTAGATTGAGAAAGGGTTTTCCATTGTTGTGTGAAATATGCATCAGATGGTTATTGAATGGGCTGTGGGGGGTCCAAAAAAAAAGAAAGTGCAACATTAACCAAAACGCACATTAGGGAGGTCGTTAATCTCTTGACAATCGGGACTCCCTGCTGAGTTAAGGGGTTAGGGTTAGGGTTAGGCTCTTGTGTTCTCGTCAAGTGATCAATGAGCTTCTTCTTTAACTGAAGAACTGACAAGACATCAAGCTGATCTGAACATTTTCATTGCACTCAGCTGCATATCTACATTCTACAGCAAGCCTAGAGGGGATAAATATACAATCACATACTTTCACAAGGTGTGTTAATCCATGAATTGAATCCTAAATCGATTTTGTTACATTTGTTTATGCTCATGCGGTAATATTGTTGCTATTTCGGTGAGGTCCATGTGACAGGGAATCAGGGAGAGAGAGAGTTGCGGAAATTTGATATGTCTGTCACCCCTGCACCATTCTTAATCGGCAAGTGTGACATACCTCTGACTGAAGAGAGTGAAATCTCAGCAAAACAGTCAGCAAGTGTGACACACTGGGTGAAAATCTTTCTTTTTTTAGTCTGCTAGTGAGGCAACTGCTTTACCTTGTATGTGAGAATTGTATTCCACAGATGAAGTAATGTGCTGCCAGTAATGTGGGCCACCGGGAGTGAGAGGGAAGGTGATCAAAATAACCTTTTTGTGTTCTCTGATTTCTTTCAGCAGGTGCATAAATGCAGATAATTTGCCAGAGAACAACAAGAGGATGACTGACTGAAACATTACTGGGACCAAGTCAATATCATAAATGGAGTTCCACAACAGGAGAGACTACTACCCTCATTTCATTATAGAAAACAACCTACTATGCTGTGTGGCCAACTGGAGGGATGAAGAAAAGAGGCATATTAAAGAGCGGCACCCCAATGGCCACCGCCAAGTAGGGACTAAAACCAAAATGTTTTACTTTTACAAAAATAAATAAAAGAACGGTTAATAACATATAAAAATATAAGATTATTACACCCCTTTCTTTAAAAAAAAAAAAAAAAAAAAAACACAACAAAATGCAAAACCTGCACCAATAACTTTGTAAATGTTTGCAATGACAAAAATGCTATTGTATAACTCCTGACAACAATGATACAATACTCTGCCAAACTGATTCACATTAAGAAACTCTCATAGCGTACTTTAGGCAAATATGATGTTAGTTAATCAACTAAATTCAGGGCATTCAGAACATACAGACTTCGAAACAGTGTTGTAATAGCAATTTATTTTCGAAGGGCAGCGATCCGCCTATACTCTTTTACAATTTATAAGTCCAGAACAGTTCTGGGATTTTTCTGGCATCCATATCAAGTCCTGTAAATGGTGGGTTGTGGTAGTTCATAATTCAGTGTGTGCGTATGTGTAATGTCATAGTGTGGTGCAGTGTGAATGGCTGTTGAACATGGATCATCAACATCATGCCTTGAATTATCGGTAGTGCTGGTGCTCTGTGACTCTTTTGTCTCCAGGAGATGGCATCTGTTTCGCCGATACTCCTGCCCATCAGCAGTACGCACATGATATGATCTCTCAGTGTTGGCTGCTTGGATGACGACAGCTGGTTTCCAGTAGACCTGCTTCTGGATTATTTTTGTTTGTCCTTCTTTGAGACAGTGGCTTGGTCGATCTGTCATAGTAGCTCCTTTGGTGATTTTGTTTCTGCAATCATTTGGCTTGTACGTCTTTGCAGCAAACAATCTTTGGCAAAAAGCTGCTGGTTAGTGCTAGGTAAGATTGAGTGCAGGCAGCGACTCATCAGCAACTGTGTTGGGGGCTTGAAATTGTCCACAGGACTACTGCAGTACTCAAGGAGACTGAAGTATGGGTCTTTTCTATCTGTCTTGGCTTTTCCCAGCAGTGAATTTGCAATTTGAATAGATTTCTCAGCCAGCCCATTACTTTTGTGGGTAATGTGGGCTTGTGGTTGTGTGTGTAATTTACCATGACCTGATGAATGCTTCAAATTCCTTTGAACTGTACTGGGGGCCATATCAGAAACTACTATTTCAGGAATGCTGTGCCTGGCGAACACAACTTTTAGCTTGTGGATTATAGCAGCAGAAGTCATGCTGTGAAGTGTGTCCAGTTCGAAGTACCAGCTGTAATAGTCCACTGTTATGAGGTAATCCTCATTGTTCCAGTTGAACAGATCAGTGGCCACTGCTTGCCATGGTCTGTCTGGAACTTTGTGGCTGATCATGGACTCTTTACAGTTGGAAGGATGGTGCATGAGGCAGACAGAGCTCCTCAATTTCCTTTCCGATACTGAGCCAAAACATGATGTCATGGGCTCTCTGCTTGCATTTCTCAATGCCCAGATGACTAGCATGTATACGTGACAACATTTATGAATGCAGTTTAGTGGGAATGACAATTTTCTCACCTTTAAAAATTATTTCATTCAGGTGGGAGAGCTCGTCTCAATGATTCCAGAACTCAGATAAGCTCTGAAGGCATTTTCTCTTTTTTTGAGGCCACCCTCCTTTTATGGCATCCTTTAATGCAGTGAGCTGTGGGTCATTTTCAGTTTGATTTCTGATTTCTTTCAATTTTGTGTCACTGACAGGGAAGCTGCTGTACATGGTGTGTAACTGAATGTCCATTTCTTCACTGAGGCTGGGGTCCTGATCAGACAGCGACTTTCTGGAAAGTGTATCTGCAATGGGGATGTCCTTGCCTGGCCGATGTATGATGGAAAAGTTATACTTCTGAAGTTGCAGGATCATCCTCTGTAGTCTCGGTAGATCTGCTGCAAGTGGGTTTCGCACAATGGATTCAAGGGGCTTGTGGTCACTTTCCACAATGACATGGCAGCCATATATGTACTGGTGAAAATGCTTGCACCCAAATAGGATAGCAAAGAGCTCTTTCTCAGTTTGCATGTAGTTAATTTCACTCTCAGTACGGGACTTTGATGCATATGCAAACTGCCTTCCCCCTTGCAGCAAGGCAGTGCCAAGCCCATTCTTTGAGGCATCTACTTGCAGTCTGAGCTCTTTGCAAGGGTCAAAATAGGCTAAGACTGGGCCTGGCTCATGTGCGAGAATTTCTTTTATTTTCCTGAATGTCTCGTCATGTTGAACATCCCAAACAAACTCATTTGACTCTTTCAACAGCAGGTGCAGGGGTGCATTGACATCAGATAGACTGCGTTCAAATTTAGAGAGGTAATTGATCATACCTAGAACTGTTTCAAGCTCTTTCTTGTCCTTAGGTGGTTCCATGTCTCTCACGGTGGCAACCTTGGCAGGGTCTGGCTTTATACCATCCACAGTGAGAAGATGTCCGAAGTTCTGTAGCACAGATGACACACTTTTCGGAGTTGAGCTTGATCCCGCATGGAGGTTTTTATCATGCTTTGTTTTGGTTCTTCCATTGGTTCAGTCATCTACTATGGCTGTGACCCCTTCGAGACCTTTATATGTCTTGATTTTGCACTGGTACTCATCTTGGGCTGGAATCAAGCCAAAAGGAAGGCAACAGAAGCAATAGTGCCCAAAGATTGTGTTGAAGGTTGTTAGTCTAGATGACTCGTTAGTTAGCTTGATGGCCCAGTAGCCCATTGTTGCATCAAGGACGCTGAAGTAATGAGCTCCAGCTAGCTTAGCTGTTACATCTTTAAGTGTAGGCAAAGGATAGTGTAGGAATTTAATGGCTTTGTTAAGGTCCCTCTGGTCGAGACACACCCTGAGTTTACCTGTTCGTGGTTTCTCAGCTACCACCATGGAGTTCACCCATTCAGTTGGTTCTGTGACCTTGACAATGACACCTTGTTTCTCCATGCTTTCTACTAGCTCATCCTTAAGATGGCTACGCAGTCCGTCTCGGTGGGTGGACCACTGGGGTGGCATTTGCGTCTATGTGTATAGTACACTCACCAGGAAACAGTCCAATTCCTGTAAAGATGTCTGCAAATTCATCTGTGATCTGCCTCCATTTCTGTGGGCCTGACAATGACAAAATTAATTTTATGAGGCCAAAGTTTATGCAGCCTTTGAAACCTATGACTGCGTGTCGACAATGTAGAATGCCATAACCATTCCAGTGTCTTTTAGCTTACATTTCAGGTTACATTTACCTTTTACGGACAAACATTCACCACCATAACCGAACAGGAGGCGAGATGTGGGCTATAGAATTCACTGAGCCTGTAATTTAATGTGTTCAAACAAAGGAATGACATTGGCTGTGGAACCAGTGTCCAATTTGAGCTTGATATTTGTTTGCCCCGGGCCAACTTTGATGTCAACAAAAGCCTGCTCTATGTCAGAGATCTGCTTGTCTTGTTTCACAGAGTCAATGAACAGTTCATCAGTCTCTTCAACACTGTCTTCTGCACTTATTGTATGCACCCTTCTTTCCCAGTTGGAACAACACACTTTTGCAATTTTCCACATACTTTGATTATTTTGCCTCTTGCTGGACAATGCAAGCATTCACCATGAGCCCTGTTCCCACAGTAGCCATATCCTTTGTGGCGTTCTGATCATGCTTCACTGTACTGCATGTATCCTCACTGTATTTTAATGAACCTGACGTGGCGCTGTATCGGAGTTGCGCTTTTTGTAGTAAGGCGGGTGATAGAGTGCACTGACTGCTCACCTGAAGTGCTTGTGCTGCTGGCAATCATTTTTAGTTGTGCTTGAGCTAACTCGTGTGATCTTGCAACAGCAATCGCTCTTTCGAGCATTAACTCAGAACCCACATTTATAAGTTCTCACTGTGAATGTATCCCAAACACAATACGGTCCCGAATCATCTCATCACTGTTTAAATAGTTACAGTCTTTACCCTTTTTCTTAAGAGGCCTGCTGAACATCAACTCTGCATGCTGTCTGAATTTACATCATGCTTATGAGAGGTTTTTCGCATCCCAATCCATCACAGGTTTTGGAACTCCAGCGGCATCCATCATGTCTGTATATTCCTTTTACTCTGACACCATGTCTTGTTTAAGTGTTCGCACTTTGCATGAACAAATACTCAGGATGCCGACTTTATCTACATGCAACTGTTTATTGAACAGCACGGGATCAGACTCACTTGTGTTCTCTGCAGCAACTCACATCAGGTGCAGCAACAGGTAACCCATAACACACCCTGAACAATTAGCATATTACCATGGCACCGGACCAACCAATCAAAGGCATCATCTGCAATGTGAAAACTAGTTAAGTATTTAGCTTAAAGGCTACACACAAAAATCTAAGAATATTACAGTACGCGGAGGTCTTGCAAAACCATCAGTATTTGACGCCTTGGAAGTGAGAACTCATTGAGTATTGAAAAGCACCTGCTGTTTTCAAACAGATTCCTGAATATTCCTCCCTCTGCCATTGGTCAAACAAACAGATAGCCCACCCCAAAATCACATCATTGGTTGAGTCAGTGTTGCTTTGTCTGGCTAGATAGAATGGTCAAAGAAACAGAGCAATGATAGCCCCACAGTGTTTGCACTTTTAGGGAAATCAGCCTGCAAATAATTTACTTATAGTTGCCTGCATATTAAGCTGGTATGGGAGAGAGTATTTAATTAAATAAAATACATCAGCTTTAAGAGGGGAAAAGTTTAAGTCACCAGTGCTCTGAGATTACAATGGAGTGTTGCTGGAATGCCCATGATGATGGGTGGTCAACTAATTGTGTTTTGAAAGTCTCAATACTCAAACAAGAGGAAGGCTTTTACACTGCATTTTGGTTGACTGTGTAATATACCTTTGAAAAAGTCACAAGAAAAATGTTCTCCTTTCTGAATGAAAAAAAGAAGGAAAAAAAATAATTACTTTTAATTCGTTAACAAGCACACACACACACACACACACACACACACACACACACACACACACACACACACACACACACACACACAAATCCTTATAGGTTGAATATTTTAGAGTTAAGATTAAATCAAAGCTTAAATTTAAATTTAGATTTGCTCATTTGCCTTAATACACAATCAACATGGACTTCACTGGTCAGATCCAAGTGGCAGTGTTAAAGATCGACTGTTTGCAATACTATATTTATCCAACTACCAGAAGATAATTATTGTTTTAGAAGACACCACAATTTACTGAATGTGGATCTCATTTTTACAGTGAAAGGACAGGATGAATTCAGCATTCTTTTTGTGGTCACAAGTGGATGGCATGATGAGATGCTCTCCTGGCTCCAGCCTGAAGAATTGCATCACCTCTCTCATGCTCTTATAGTCCACGGATGTTGCCACAGGTTTTCTGTTATTGAAAAAGCTTGCTCCAAACTTTCCCTCAGATCTCATCTAAAAGATAATAAAAGAAAAACTTGAACTTCACAGTAATCTATCTATCTATCTATCTATCTATCTATCTATCTATCTATCTATCTAAGGTATTTACAAAGAACTAACAATTTAACACGTATTAATTCAAGTGAAAAAGTAGTAATAAGCAATTAAAAAAATATATATCTATGTGGATAACACAAAACTGTTTAAATTGTTCTTACCTCGAGTAGAACCTGTACAAGTAAAAAAAATAAAAAGGAAAAGAAAAAGTTATACACCAAGCACAAAGACATATACAGTCATATTTGTCACTGCAAGAGCCACCACCAGATGACCATGTGATGTTGATAAAATGTAGATTTTTTTCATTTGAATCATCATTTTGGTTACAATGACGCCTCCAAGGGGAAAAAATGTTGGCCACCCTACTGGCCCCCTAATCCACCATGATCATTATAATAGTTTATATTTAACTCAGAATAATATTTTTTGTATATAATATTCTATATATTCAGAATAATGTCTATATATATATATATATATATATATATATATATATATATATATATAAAGAATTCAACAGCAAGGAGCAGCATTTGTTTATTTAGAATTGCCCTCTTAAACTCCACCCACTTTTCTCGAGTATGCGCTTTATAGCGCACCACTTGAATCATCAGCAGTGCTTGTAAGAGGAGTTACATAAAGAGTCTTGCCTCAAGAGTCTTTACCCCTGAAATGTTATGTTTAAATATGCAGATTAGCTTGTTTTGGTTAATTTAGAAGAAATCTACAGTTGCAAATAGATTGAGGGTAGTAGGCTTAAAACAAACACCATCTAAATGTGTATTTTGGAAGTTTTCTTTCCATTAGAGTAAAAGAAGACATGTAAGCAAAATAAACCAAAATTTCAAAATTGACCACTACATGAAAAAAGTGTCCTGACTTAAACAGTAACTTCATAATTTTGATCATAGGCTCCTCATCTAATAACTATTCATTCTATTAGTTTGTTGAATGCTGATAGATCTTTTCATGATACAGACAGCCCTCCTTCAAATGTGAAACTAAGTCCTTGTCACCATCAGTTATAGTGTGTGTGTGCGTGCGTGCGCGCGCATGCGTGCGTGGATTTTGAAGTATTATGTATTCCAATAACACCAAAATAAACAAATTATTAGTGAAGCTATGTCCCTCTCCTTGGTGCAGTCATTTATTCTAAATACATACTTGAAACTAGTAGCATAGAAAACATGCACATTGTGGCATAATTTCCTTTGCTGTTGACTGCTCTTGTGATAAACCTAGTGTATACTGAAGAAGACCATGGTCTCTGTGTGAACTGATTATTTTGTAGAAATCTGATGAGTATGAAACTATTGTTTGAGTGTGCAGGAATTAAAATAAATTGGTAAGGAAGTCAGAGTTGTGTTAATATATTTAACGTTCTGTTTAAAAAATGTTTTTTTACATTTTATTATGCCAGTGTCTTCAGTTGTGGTCCTGCCTCCTGCTGCTCGTGAAGAGAATCTCTGTACACTTATAAAAAAATAATACTAATAATCACAATTCACTTAGTGGTGCTGCGGCATCACCTCAGTGTAATTAAAAGTTATGGGTCAAAAGCCTCCTCAATGTTTTCGTGGCCATATGTACAGATGAAGTCAGAAGTTTACATACACCTTAGCCAAATATATTTAAACTTAGTTTTTCACAATTCCTGACATTTAATCGTAGAAAACATTCCCTGTCTTAAGTCAGCTAGGATCACTACATTATTTTAAGAATGTGAAATGTCAGAATAATAGTAGAGAGAATGATTTATTTCAGCTTTTATTTCTTTCATCACATTCCCAGTGGGTCAGAAGTTTACATACACTTTGTTAGTATTTGGTAGCATTGCCTTTAAATTTTTTTTACTTGGGTCAGATGTTGCTGGAATTTTGTCCCATTCCTCCAGACATAACTGGTGTAACTGAGTTAGGTTTGTAGGCCTCCTTGCTCACACACGCTTTTTCAGTTCTGCCCACAAATTCTCTATTGGATGCAGGTCAGGGCTTTGTGATTGCCATTCCAATACCTTGACTTTGTTGTCCTTAAGCCACAACTTTGACGTATGCTTGGGGTCATTGTCCATTTGGAAGACCCATTTGTGACCGAGTTTTAACTTCCTGGCTAATGTCTTGAGATGTTGCTTCATGATGCCATTTATTTTGTGCACCAGTCCCTCCTGCAGCAAAGCACCCCCACAACATGATGCTGCCACCCCCATGCTTCACGGTTGGGATGGTGTTCTTCAGCTTGCAAGCCTCACCCTTTTTCCTCCAAATATAGCAATGGTCATTATGGCTAATAATGGTCATATTTTTGTTTCATTAGACCAGAGGACCTTTCTCCAAAAAGTAAGATCTTTGTCCCCATGTGCACTTGCAAACTGTAGTCTGGCTTTCTTATGTCAGTTTTGGAGCAGTGGCTTCTTCCTTGCTGAGCAGCCTTTCAAATTATGTCGATATAGGACTCGTTTTATGTGGATATAGATACTTGTCTACCTGTTTCCTCCAGCATCTTCCCAAGGTCCTTTGCTTTTGTTCTGAGATTGATTTGTACTTTTTGCACCAAACTACGTTCATCTCTAGGAGACAGAATGGGTCTCCTTCCTGAGCGGTATGATGGCTATGTGGTCCCATGGTGTTTATACTTGTGTACTGTTGGGCCTCATGTACTCAGATAGGAGACAAAGGCAGGCCTACATACAGTCATAAAGCCTGACTGTGGCCTATACGAACACTTGGAGCCTGACAAAACAAACAGTGCCAAAATCAAACAAAGGGAGTCCAAAACAGACTACAGATCCCATCAAGCCTTGCTCACTTTACACCTATGTGTGAAATACTAAAGGATCGAACTCTCAACTCCTATTGGATGAAATGCACGACAGAACGCGTCCCTCAACCATGACATCATCGAGAGTATAAAACTTCAGAGATCCTTCCAAGCTTTGCTTCCTGCGACAGTATGTGCCGTGTCAAGTTGCAGCCCTGCTGCTCCCAGGTGTAGCCTCGTTTCCCAAGGAAGTAACGTACGTACCTGAACTTTGGCCATAAAATCTCCATCTCGCTGGACAAGCAGAGATTTCTCCGTGTTTCACCGAGCACGTTAACGGATCTGAAGGAGACCGCCGAGCAATCTCTGTCTTCACCCTTTTGCCTGCAGAAGTGAAAAAAGAAGATTTCTCTTCCCTCTTCAACTGAGACGACTTCGCTGATATCTCCGCCAACCTGCTGAGAATCAGCCGTCATACCACCTGCTGACAGAGCGAGGAAACGGCCTCCCATCATCACCCTTCGAGGAACTGAGTTGGAGTCAAATGACGGACAAACACATATAAGAGGTTTATGTCTGGGCAGAGATAGATTATTATAGTTTGTTATTCTTTTGTATCAAGGCTATTGCATGTACAGTTTACGGACCGCCAATTCCGCTCATTGCTGCTAATACTACTCAAGGTATTATTGTAACTTACTGTTACCAATGAGATTTGCTGTGTTGTCATCCAACCACACTGGGCTGTTTGTGCATTTCTGCCATCACGGATGAGACCGGCACACTGAGTTTACACTTAGGCGGATGGATTACGAGCCGTTCACCACGTCTCTGAGTGATAAATCTAACGGTTGCCTTCTCTCCCACGATCACCAAAACCGGCTTTGGTGCCGTCACTCTGTTCTCTCTCTCGTACTAACCGCACACACACATGACCCCTCACAAACATGCCCGCACACACATTTGGCGAGCAGATACCTTGTCGATAGAGCCCAGCTTTGTCACTAAGTTATCGTACCAGCGGAGACACGTGTTAAATGGGCAGACGCCATTAACCAGTCTCTCCGCCCACATTTGCGGCCACATTCTCTGGCCGGAAATCTCGCGTGACGTACTTTCCAGGAGAGGCACGTCCGCCATTTTGTGCCCTCCTTCTCTCCTTATGCACACACACACACACACACACACACACAAACACATGTATACACCCATTCACACACACACACACCTACCCTCCTCATGTATTATAGGCTTATTTATTACCATATCTAATCATGTTCCTGTTTAGTTTGTAGTTGGAAGTCGAAATTTTATCGACTGCATTGTATTGATAATTCATTTACACTACTGCATCAATACTTTGTTATATTTTAAAGAGAAGTGTTTTGGTATTGTTCTGCATGCACCTGTGTCAAGGGCTGGCAGGGGATATCATTGCTCGGATTCAAACCTTCATTGTTTTCCTTTTGAATGTCGATGTTCTCCGGACATCGACATTCCTAAGAGAACAATCCTATATTGAGACTGCTATACTGTCTGGTTATTAGTCCCTGAAATATTAATCCTTATTAATATTCAATTGATTTTGATAATTGATAGTTATCTTTGATGATTGTTGATTTGAAGGATTAATAAGCTAATGTTGATTCTAATCAATGTTCTATTGATTTTAATCATTAATAATTATCTTTGATGATTGTTTATTTGAAGGATAAATAAGCTAATGCTGATTCTAATCAATGTTCTATTGATTTTAATAATGAATAATTATTAATTTTTGCTAATAACCAAACCCACTCCTGAACGAAGCACCCAACATTAATGGTGCCCTGTGTGAGGCATCCCACATACCAGTTTTGTCACAGTGTGTATGCATAAGAATCCAAAGTAATAACTTGAATCATTAGTTCAAAGTTTGGTTCTGTTTGACGATTGACTTCTCTCACGACTTGCCAAGCATAAGCCAGTGTGGTGTGAATGTGCTCCTAGAGTGAATTAGGGGTTGGTAAGTTTACGATAGTCTGCTTTTGTTGTTATTTAACTCCTAACGCTTTCACCTAGATGCATAACAGTAACCTGTAACCCACAAGTCGAAGCCTCTCATCTGTGTGTTCATGCCAGCATTATAGCAACTGTAACACCACAAGCTATCAGTGTAATGAGCATTTTTACTGCCCTGGTAAAATTAGTCGCCAGTTGCCCCACATGGCCGGAGCTGAAGTGCACATTCCTGGACCTTGTGGGACAAATTTTCCTACTTCATCACCGCAGAACCAAATTGCAAACCGCAGAGCGCCAGGCCCAGCTCACCCAGCTGCAGAACAGCTACCAAGCAGTGCAGAGGGAAAATCTCAGCCTTCTCCAAGAAGTTAGGTGCACCCAAGCTGAGAGAGTCCAAGCACAAGAAGATAATGCCCGGATGCAGGAGGTAAATGAAACCCTGTGCAGGCAGCTCAAAGTTGCCCAGCTAAGAGCAGAGTCAGATTAGGTAAGGGCAGCTGCTGACCTGGCCACCCAGGAAATGCACAGCACCACATCTGACATGGAAGAGGGTTCCCCTCTTTAGCACAACCAGAAGAAATGTGCCCCTAGGAAACCCAGGTACACATGCTAGGAGCCGAGCTGTCCCTAGCGGTACAGTCTCTGATTTAATTCTCCTAGATGCCTTTCAAGCTCCTCCAGTGGCCCGCTGGTTGGATGCAGGTGCCCCTCCTTCCAGTTGCCCCCCTCAGTCCGTTTTCAGCCACGCCACCTTGTGTTTCGACCAGACTGATTCCACACCACGAAGGGGGAGAAATTACTTCCAAGCCCAGAGTAGTGTAAGCGGCTCGAGGGTCCCATTAGCCAGGTACGCAACACAGGCCCATCCCCACATGTCGCCAGGACTCCATCCCCACTACGAAGGGGAAGAAGTCGTCCTCATTGCTATAGTGATCTGAGTGACTATGGTGTTTTGGATAACTCGGACGACCCGTGGTCATACCGACACCAAGGCTTGTGCACTCGACAACTCGAGTCCCTCGCAAGGGTCATAGAGCACTTTGACCCGAGTAGTCGAGATTCAAACATCGATGACTATGTCAGAGAAATTGAGCGCTTGTTGACTTACCTCATGCTTCATCTCATGAAAAACTCAAGCTCATATGGAAGACCAAGGTGAGAAGTGTTCATGTGTTCATGAAAACATTACCAACTGGTACCCGAGACTGCTACTCAGCTATGTGTAAAGCCCTACATGAGGAGTGTTCACTTTATACCCTAGGTGCCTTCGCCATCGCGCAGAAGAGGTATGAGCCTCCATGCGAGTATTACAGATGCCTGAGAACCGCATACTTCCAAGGATGTAATGCACCAGGTCTGGAGGAGGAATGGGCTTTCAAGTCTCTCTTCCTTCACAATGTCCACAAGAGCGTGTGATATGTCACGATGCACTGCCGAACGGGCAACGCTACCATGCAGGAAATCAGAAGGTATGCACAACTGGCATGGGAGATGTGCATGCACCCTGCTCGAGGGAACGAAGGCGATGCCAGAGTCCTGGGGATCCAAGCCTCAGAAATGCCGACCTAGCGCTTGAAGGCAACAAGATGCCTCACGTTAAGGTGAACGTTAGAACAGGACCCCAGGGGTGCCAACCACCTCACCAGCAGGGTGGGCAGCAGAACCAAGGGGGTGGTGACCAGACAAACCCCCAGAATCATGCCAGGCCAGAATGGCAAAACACTCGCCAGCCGAAAGGAAAGGTACGGTTTGAATGGAAACCCAAACAAGAAGGAGAGTGGGAAGACAAGGTTTCAACCCCCCCCAGAGGACAAGGTCTGAGACAGGAAATGGAGGATATAATCAGGAGATGCCTGACAGAGGCAGTAACGCAGCTTGACATGCTCCATCGTTCACCAGGGCCCCAAACTCCTCAAAGGAACATGGCGCTGAACCCCATAACCATGACTAAACTGTGTACCCCCTCCCGTAAATGCCAAAGTTAACTTTGTAGGTTTTGAAAGGGGAACAGGGGAGGCCAAGTGTGGCAGCGGGGGCGTGGTCAAGCATCTCTCTGGAGAGAGAAAGCGGTAAGGGCGCTTACTCCTGAGCTAAATTATGTCTAACACCTGTCTCTAATTTCAGTGAGCACGGGGAGAGCGGCATAAAGAGAGCGACACAATGCTCAGAGGGGAGACTGGAGATGACAGAGCTGAGCCAGAGTGACCATTCCTGAATAGTAGAAGTTGTTTGTAGAAGCAGTGTGTGTGTGTTAGTGTGGTTAGAGTATAGGGAAGTAACTATAAAGTGTTGTCGAGGAAAAGGGGAAATAAAAGCGTCACCTGGAAAAGGAAAAACTGCTTCTCGCGTCCTCCCTTACACTGGTGCCGAAACCCGGGAAGGAGGAGGGATTCCCGTCGCAGGGGCCTCGACACTGCCGTCCACCCAGGGGAGCGCCGCTGCCGTCCGACGGGGGACGGAGTAGCCCGACTACCCGGACGCGGGGAACGGCCGCTGTCCGCGAGGCGAGTGGGGACGGGACACCCCGACCGCCTGGAGCGAGGGAGCCGCTGCCGGGGGCGGAGGAGTACCCTGCCGTCCCCCAGGAACACGGAGGGGTCGAGAGAAGACCGCCGTCCGCGGGGGGAGGAGGGAAGCGACTCCCCGACCGCCTGGAGTGGTAGGGCCACTGCCAGGGGCGGAGGAGAGTCCCCACGGGACGCCGGGAACGCAGAGGGGTGTTCTGTCTGCTGGGGGTCGGAGGTCTGACTCCGGTCCGCCCGGGGAGGAGCGGCTGCAGTCCGCCTGAGAGGGTGGAGTAGTGATCGAGGACCACGCGACGGCGCATCAGAGAACCGGTGAGTTTCTTTTTCTCTCTCTCCTCTCTCTCTCTCTGCCGCTCCGTGTTGGCCTTTCCCTCGCCATTTTGTGTTGTTGTTTTTTCCCCTCCTGTCTCCTCCCAGCTCGAGGAAGGCGGGGAGGACCCGCCGGCAGTTGGGGCATAAGGCACGCCCCCCCCACCCGGAGAGGAAGGGTGGGGGGGGATGTACGTCATGCCGGGGGCTCCCCGGCCTGAGGCAACGCCGGGAGGAGTGTAGAGCTGAGGAGGGTGGGGCCGGGCTGGAATGAGACACACCCGGTCCCCAATCAATCTGATGGGGCGCGTGAGGGATAAAGGCGGCCGGGGACGAGAGAGAGAGAGAATTACAGACAGCTGTGCTGTGTTTTTAGTTGTGTGTTTTTGGTTGGGTTTTTGGTTAATAAATTATTATTTAAGTTGTCAAGCTGGTTCTCGCCTCCTCCTTTCCTCTAAACCCCCTTACACCAAGTTTCTCCCCAAAACAGTCACTCCTAACACACCACACGCTACTTTTCTGACCTTCTTGGCTGATCTGGTCCATAAGGGCAATGCCCGACGCATATACACATCAGTAGTGGTGGGGGGGTATATCAGCTCCCACGCACTACTCGACACTGGTTCCGAAATAAGTCTGATGGGTTCGAGCAATGCTCTCCCTCTGCAAACCATTACAGATCGAGACCTGCAGCGTAAGCATCACAAGCTACATGCAGGATAGGTCAGGTTACATATGTTCCAATAATACAGAACCACTGTTAATTGGCCAGGACCTACTGGACCAACTGGCTCCACTCATTGACTGCTGTCATGGACACATGTGGGCTCATATTGACACACCGAGGCCACTTGGTCCAGAAAACAGTTCGCCAGCTTCAGATGGACAAGTCGCCATCATCCAGGAGTCCAAAGGACCCCTACCAATGATCATGCCTCCTCCAGAGCCTGACCCTGGCTCTGATCCTTCAGTGCCACCTGCAAGCCCACAGCTGCCGCAGGTTGATAGTCAAAACTAATTTCATGACCATGAGTCTTTCCTTTGTTCACTGAAGAACACAAACTTAACCCTGTACAGCCCCCACATAGTGGGATGCGTGCACATCAACAGTATAGCGACAGCAGAGGCACTTGTTGAGCTCTGGTCAGAAAAGTCTGCTATAAGTCAGGACCTATACGACAACTTGTGTCGACACAGTCCTCCTCCATTCTCTGTCATTGCATCCTTTCGGCAAGGTCACCACAAAGTCTCCTCAAAGTGTTTGGGGTATGTGCCCTCTCCGTACGGATTGGGAAAAGGCAGGTCATGAATTTAGTGAGTGTAGTCCCTCAACTCCAACCCTTGTTCATCGTGCGGGCGGATGTTCTGGTCAGACTAGGTGCTCAGTTGGACACAGTCAGCCAGGTTCTGTGGTCCCAAGCCCAGGCTGAAAGGCATTCCCTGACCATTTAGGTAGAACACATGATATCCAGCCAGACCATTCCCCAGGAATACCAGGTTGTCTGAGTGGTGGAAGGATTCCAGCTTACCTGGTCTCATAGACCTTGTCGAACAAATCCTTAGATCTGCTACTACCTCCATTGTGCAACCTTCACAGATACACCTGGCATATAGTCTTGGCAGTGAAATTCCAATCTACTTAAATCCTCAGAACTTTGAAATAGTATTCATCCTCAGTCTACCTATCATAGAAAGGCATAATATATTCCGACTAAAGTCCGTATTGAATGTTGGTTTTCGGAGAGGTAACACACACATTCACTTCAAAACACCGCCAACACTCGCCAACCATGATGAGGATCACCTCATGGTTACCTGCGCTTTCATCAAGTGGCTGGAATGTCTCCCTGCCCCTAATGACACAGCCACAACAACCGCAGTCCTGCTGCTGAACCATGTGTTCAGCCGTTGGGGAATACCCCTCTCTGTTGATTCGGGTCGAGGCACCCATTTCACCTCAAGAATCATGACTACCATATACGGAATCATGGCTGTGGAAGTCAACTTCCACATCCCGTATCATCCCCAGTCATCTGGACAGGTCAAACGTGCCAACCGCACCATTAACTTTGAAATATAAATAAATTTTATCATAGAAAGGCATAATATATACCGACTAAAGTCCATATTGAATGTTGTTTTTCGGAGAGGTAACACACACATTCACTTCAAAACACCGCCATCACTCGCCAACCATGATGAGGACCAAGTGTACCAAGACAAAGGGCATTCACTAGGTTTGTCCAAGCAACCCCTTTGTTAGAGAGGTAACTAACTACCTCTGTGGCCTAAGATCCGAATCCCCTAAACAAAAGTGTCAAGGTAGCATGTTTGTCAAAAATGAAGGAACAGAGACAAAGGTAGAGCGAACATGCAATCCCTGGCTTGTTGACACACCAGCCACTGAAGTTCTAATGTCATTCAACCGCCATGATACAGCCACTAAACTAACACTAACAAACTAGATGGTGTCCTTAATGGTTCCCCAAGGAGCCACTGTGCACATTGATATTATTGTCCTCCATCATCTCAGTGCTGACAAACATGACGTGGAAATTGAGATCATGGACGCATTTAGAGGTCACAATCTCACCATTGATGACACCCTTCAACAGCAGCTTCAGGCTTAAGGGACGAAATTAGTGAGGTTCATACTCGCTGCCATCCGCCGGGGCAGGAGCGAGCTGGTGTCCACCAGAGGGCGGAGGAGCGGTCGAGGACCGGGCAACAGCACGTCTGGGAGCTGGTGAGCAGTTTCTTCTCTCTCTCTCTCTCTTCTCTCTCTGCGTGTCTCCACTTACCCTTTCCCTCTCTCCACGGCTCCCCAGGTTCGCAGGAGGCGGGGTGGACCACTGGCTGACAGAATGGCCAGAAGGGCAGCGTCTCCCCCCCAGAGATTGGGGGGGGGGGTTAGTCAGACTGGTGGCACCCCGGCCTGAATCGGGTGGGGGAGGAGTGTGACGAGGAGGAGGGCTTGGCCGGGCCGTGATGGAGCACGGCCGGCGCTGTATCAGCTGATCAGCGGGAGAGTGAGATAAGGGGCAGCCGGAGATGCCGGTACAAGAGAGAGATACACGCGGCCATGTTGCATGTGTGTCTGTGTTTGTTTATGTTTGTTTTAAGTTCATTTATATCATTAAAGTTTATGTTGACTGTTCAGCCAGTTCCCGCTCCTCCTTGCCCATCCTTAAACTGTTACACACCCATTCACACACACACTCACACACACACACACACACACACACACACACACACACACACACACACACACACCCTACCCTCCTAATGTATTATAGGTTTATTTGTTACCATATTTAATCATG